>NC_034592.1:24468179-24483574 GCF_900095145.1 Mus pahari
TTTTCCCTGTGCCCATATCTTCGAGGTTTTTCCCCACTTTCTCCTCTATCAATTTCAGTGTCTCTGGTTTTATGTGGAGGTCTTTGATCCGCTTAGACTTGAGCTTTGTACAAAGAGATAAGAATGGATCGATTCTCATTCTTCTACATTTCATCAGATTCTTAAGACATTCTTTCCAAAATACTTTCATGATTCTATCCTACAATTCTGTATTAACACAGCAACAGCTCCATAATCGTGTGTTAAAACTTTACTTGGAGATGAAGAAAGATGAATTCACATTAATAGTCCCTTTTGCTGAAGAACTGCTGTGGGCACATGAGTAGCAATAACATAAACAGCCAACAATTGATCTATATATAATGTATCTGATATTGGCTAATGATTCCTCTATTTTCTGCAAAACTATTCATCCCTTACCAGTTAATTTGCCTCAGAGATTTAAGTCCTCCTATGGTGAGCCTAAGGTGAAGTCTTAGCTAATTAGCATTTCCTAGAAGCTTTTAAGAATAATTTGAAGTAAATCATCTTTTCTTTCTTAAATTTTCTTTGCCACAATTTTTCTTTTTTATGATATAACTGAGGCCTCAAATATTGAAAAAGATATTGTCTTTGAATCTTTTCTGGAACAACAACTACTCCAAATTTTTAAAGCCCATTGTATAAGAACAAAGGCTTGTGGCAAAATGCCTCCATAGGGATCAGCTAATAAAATACTCTCCATATAATAAATAATATACACTGAAAGATTCAAAGTCCTAACTTCTTATATTGAAGCAGAGACTTTTTTTTTTTTTTTACATCATGTAAGGTTGTTAGCCATTCCTTGAGGCAAAACTTTCCAATATCATTTCATGGACTCTGTAAAATTACAAGCTCACTAAAAGCAAACCCTTTACAATCATCAGGATGCAAAGGAACAGTATAAAAATAATCCTCCAAGTCCATAATAATTCTATATGCATTTCCTGGAATGGTAGCTGGAATAGGCAAGCCAGATTGAAATGCTTTTGTAAATTCCTAATTTCATTAACCTTTCATAAATCTTAAATTTGAACATTGTTTTGGGTAACACCTGGACAGATCTGTAATACTTTTATAATAATACTGCTTCAGCCTAGAAGTAATCCCCAGGTGCTGGAGGCAAGGGCCAAAAAACTTCCCTAGGCAGGATTTGCAAGACAAAAGGAGTGCCACACAAGCCTCCAGCTGAGGCTGCTCTGCGGTTTTCATTAACTCAAATGTAAATGTTTCTTAATCTGAGCCTTTCTTGAGGCCTGACCCAATGATTACCCCTACTGCAGTGAAGAGAGATTCAAGGGGCATGATTCTGCTGCCTGTCTATGCCTCTATTTTTTTTTTTTTTGGACAGACTTGCCTAGAATAATTTATGCCCCCCATACTTAAAACATTATTTATCATCTTGGCACTGTGAAAGCATTGCTTGTACTGTAGTCCCCTACTTGGCAGCAGCCATAGCCAGACTCTGATTGTATAAGGGTCCAATTTCTGTACAATGACAAATATATCCAGATAAGTCTGTCTTTACTTTGTAAGGCCAGATGGCCTACACTAGCATTCTCATAAGACAGTTGTGTAATAAAAGGAACTCCTGACAAAGTCTCCAAAAATTCTTTCAGCTGGTTTTTTTTTTTTTCAGTTCCTCAGGATTCTGTTAGATAAACTCGCACTGAAATCTCCTTTCCAATTTTTGGAGGTAGGTTAAATTTGCTTCTACTGTAAGAATTTTGTGGGGAGCCCTCCCCACTTTAGTATCGAGAAGGCAACGCCCAAAAACCACGAATAAACCATCTTGATGTAAAAACATGAGGTAGTTTAATGGCGGAGCTCCGGGCCTATGCGTACCTCACACAGGAGATAGAGGCATCGACCGCATGGCCTGAAAGCTAGGGCTTTTTATAGGGGGAGGGTTTAGGGCTAGCAAGAATTGGCACGGTTACACATGGTTGGCCCATTTAAATGTACATGTTTGCAGGATGGTACCTGCAAAGGCAGGAATGCTAGGAGACCTGAGGGACGGGTCAGTGGAACATTTGGTTCAGTCCCAGGAATGTTCCAACAATGGCCTGCCTGGGCGTGCCCAGGCCTGTCTCACTGTGCTCTCCACCTCAGGTTTCCAAGCTTACAAACAACTATTTCTCTGGATATAAGTTGCATGAATCTCAGGTCTTAAATCTCATTTTAAATTTCATTTCCTTTCACTACCACTATATCCAATAAAGCTCATGTAAAAGGGACAGCAGGACCATACTGGCCACAGACGTTTTTAACTTTTATTACTCTAGCAATCATCTTATTTACAAATATGGGTGAACTAAAAATCCTGAGTCTGTGATTGAAGTGCAAACTGCAGACAACGGAACACTGGCTGTTTAAGCACAATCTTCAAGTTTCTGTTGTAACACTAGAGCACAACCACAACTTTGGAAAGCAAAATTTAACCTCCAACAAACAATCCAGTCTCTCCAAATCAACACCAACTGCATCAGCCCCATGCTACAAAGTTTTTGGCTGCCAGTTCCTGAGCACGATGGTGCAGCCTCCAATACTTCAAAGAGAAAATGCCCTAAATCCTAGTCTGATTTCTAGAATAAGAATTACATAAAGTATTATCCCAATTTAGAAGTATCTTTAGAGAACTGTTTTCCTGGGTTGGCTCAAGCCACATGTTGTTTAAAATGACTAGCCCTGAGTTACCAATTTTAAGCTAACTTTCTGTTATTAATGTTACAAAATTTCTAATACCCAATAATTTATAAGTCAATACTCTATAGCTAAGACATACAGAATATATTTATACCTTTAAAACCAGTCAGAAACAAAAATGAAGTGGCTCCACACATCTTATATAGTTAGACCAAACAAAATTCTCTTGCTTTTTCTAGCTGTAATTTCAAGAGAAAAAGCACCTTGTCACTTGCTGAACCCAATAAACACAACTGCAGAGTATGTTCTATGAGAAAACAGCCATCAGCTTATTTATCATAGAACTTGAGAGGCTGCTGGTCCCTTTCAGAGCAGATTTTCTCCAGCTGTGCTTGTCTCCCAGCTGCAGTGCCGGGTAATTTATCAGTTTCTGTTGTGCGAACTAAGACTGCCTTCTAAACAAGTTAAACTAAATCAAGGTATGAATAGCCAACAGATGAAACTTTAACAATATTTTTCTTTTGAACATGAAACATAGAACAATAATCATTCAAACAACAAAACAAAAACAGACATAAATTGATACATGGACAGATTGGCACACCAAAGACAGACTATAGACAGAGAGGGAAGAGAACTTGATGTAACCAGAACTAAGGATATCTCCAGTAGGAGCCAGAGAGGAAGCCAGGCGTCTCCTGATTTCCTCTAGGAGAGCTCTGAAATCCATTTTCCTTCTCTTTTGCTAACATGTCCTGGACAGGGAACAACTGCTTTTTTGAAACCTATTCTCTCTCTCTCTCTCTCTCTCTCTCTCTCTCTCTCTCTCTCTCTCTCTCTCTCTCGTGTCCTTTGTATATTTACCATTCCTACTTCTGGGAACCATGTACAGCATAAATATACTTGAGCTAAGAATTTTTCTAACATGTTTTATTGTTGTTGTTGTTGTTGTTTGGTATTTTTTCTCTTATTTTTTTAAACCCTGCTCCTCTTGTCTGATGCAGCTCTTGGCTGCAGACTCACCTGATGCAGCTCTTGGCTGTTGACAAATGCCTATATAGAATTCCCCTGTCCGAACTGCACTGTCACACCCTAGGTGAATTCAGTATTGGGTCGACACCAACTCAGCCTAGCCTGTATCCTCTCTTATATGCTCCTCCTACAACAACAGCTTCCGAAACATAAAATTTATGGCTAGCACTAGCATTAACACTGTTTGTTGCTTACCACTGTGCAGGATACTGTAACTTCTTCCATTTTCTGTGGAGCTCCACCAAGACAGCATTTCTCAGTTTATTCCCCCCACACACACACACCCATATGTTCAGTCCCCTCTTTAGGATGCCATCTGTAGCTGTCGAGCAGTCATGGAGAATTGGATACCTGAAAGGGAGACTGGAAATGAAAAAGGATGGGCAGGAGAGAGAAGGATAAGCCAAGACTACGTTTTCTGATCAAGGCTCAAAGTTTAATTTTCAGCTCTATGCTTATATAGGAAAAAAACCACAGACCCATCCTTTGTTTCAGCTGGATTATATTGCTTTATTTCAACTGGATTATGTTGCAAAGCAAGCTCAGCAGGCAGTCTGCTCCTGCAGGAAATTGAAGGTCCAGCAAGGCAGAAGACTCCACCTAGGTCAGCTAGGTCAGTAGAAGACCAACTGTGGCAAACAATTAAGGTACATTTAGCCTGCTCAAACTGGGGGGAGGGCACAGGAGAGCAGAACTGTGATCCAGATCTTGAGTCTTAAAGGCATAGGCTTTTGATCAGGATCTTGAGGAATAGTAGCCATGAAAAGCTTAGGCTCAGGCATGGTGGTACATACTTATAATCCTAGGAGACAGAGGCAAACAAGTCTTTGAGTTCAAGGCCAGCCTGAGACAGAGCAAGTTCCAAGTACAGAAAAGCTTAGGTCTTGAAGGTAGCCGAACTGTGCCACACCTAAAAGATGGTGCTGACTTCTTGTGTATGAGTCAGCAAGGCAAGGCTGTTTACCACCCAAAAGGTACCAGTGCGCATGTACTAACTATGTCACAGCCCACTCTTGGGGCATGCAAATTGAGCGCCAAAGCTGAAGCTAATCAGGTACTGACACGAGCTCCCTACGCGTATATAAGCAGCACCTTTTCCTCCTTCGGGGTCCTCTCCATCAAGTTAAGAAAGCTGTACAATAAACGCTTTCCTGCAGAAGAATCCTGTTGTCAGGTGTCATTCTTGCTGGTGAGGCAGTGCGCCCGACAAGGTCTGAGTATGGTGATACACAACTTTAATCCCAGAATTCAGAGCCATACAAATCTCTTGAGTTCAAGGTCTTTCTACTGAGCAAGTTCCAGAACAGCCAAGCTTAGGCAGTGAAGTAATTGGAAAACAGAAAGATGGTGATTATGAAATAGAACATGGTAGTCATGTTTCAGCTCCAACAAGCAGCAGAACTTGGCAGCTCTGGCCATGTGGCTCTGGCTTTAGAGTCAACAATAGAAGGAAATATGGGGACAATCAATACTAGTTAGCTGGAGCTAAGAAATTAGCAGTGATTAAGAAGAGACCAGCATCACTGATGTGAAATATTCCAGGAATTATTTTCTGAGAAAAAAAAGGATAGAGATAGTCAAAGTTGTACCTCATCCTTCAGCTGGATTTGTGGTTTGGAAGACATTGTGGGGGGAAGCATGAAAAACAGCTGAGGCTTGGCACCATGGGAGACCAAGAAAGGCCACTGGTGAAAGTGCACCTCAGTCACAGTTGATAGCCCAAGACTGAAAGGGCCATGAAAACAAAGTTGAAGGTTGGCATCATAAAGAGAGCCTATGAAAGGCTATTGATGAAGCCTAGTTGCAGTGAGAAACCCCAGTGTGTTAGAAATGCCATTACCATGTGATGACTACCAGGAACAGCAGGAGCAGTGGAACAGATGTTGAGGCATACTCCTTTTAACATAACTGTAGGCATTTTGTATTCCATCTCTATTTTCTCATAAGATGAAATTAAGTTTAGGGTCTCAGACTACACTTCCCAGCAATAATTGTCCATAACTGACACTGAAAAATTCTCCCAAAAGGTCATAATAGTATAGCTGTACTACTCAGTTTCTGTTATCTCAATGTTCTGAAATTCCCCTGTTGACTACCTGTCTGCCATCCCTCTTTCCTCACTTATGATCAATCAGCATAAAGGTTAGCTGATAATATTTTGTCTAGTTAGCCGATATGCAGTACTGTCTCCACCCTTGCCTTCTGAACTTCTGAACCTGGTATTTCCTATAAGAAAGCCTACCCTAAGAACAGACTGTACCACGATTAGGCTGCAAGTCCTTTTTTGTGGTCCTGTATGTTCAGTCTTGGCATGTCCATTCAATAAACTATTCTTGCTTAGCTGTTCATATGATTTGTGTAGCAATTTCTGAACTACAACAGTGAAGTCAACCAGACCCTGAATGCTACAAAGAGCAGAGCTAGAGATATGACCCAAGTCATTTGGAGGAGCCCAGAAGATAATGTGTGGATCCCAGACACTGGAATAAGAAGTTATAATGCTGATGTTGCATTGGAGACTCCAAGATGTTTGAGATGCCAGAGTTGTTAGATACCTGCTGAGGAAAGCCACTAACAGGGAGTAGAGCCAGCCAAAGAGAATTGTCTTACGGTAAACAGAAATGAAAAGAATTGAACATCTGAAGAGCTCTTTGACATCAAACATAAAGATGCAAAGTTTTGAGTTTGCCCAACTGGATTTTTGGTCTTGCTTTGGTCCAGTATTCTCTCACTATGAAATTTGGAATGGTAATGTATATCCTGTGATGTTGGAGGTATGTGATCTGCTTTCTGATTTTGATTGTTATAGGGCATTACAATTAAGTGATTGGATGAATCTCAGAAGAGACTTTGAACTTTGTACTTTTAACATTATTGAGACTGTTATAGACTATGTGAATTTTGAAGTTAGACTAAATGTATTTTTCACTGTGCTATGGCTAGGTGTGGCCCCCATATACTCATGTGTTTGAATAAGCCAATGGAGGCCAAGGGGTGTAATGTGCTAATTTTAATATGTTTGGCTCAGAGAGTGGCACTATTAGGAGGTGTGGCCTTGTTGGAGTATGTGTGGCCTTGTTGGAGGAAGTGTATCACTGTGGGGGTGGGCTTTGATACACTCCTCCTAGCTTCCAGGAAACATTATTCTTGGCTTCCTTTGGATGAAGATATAAAACTCTCAGTTCCTCCAGAACCATGCCTGGTTTCCCACCATGATGATACTGGGCTGAATCTTAGAACCTATTATGTGGTCCTAAATATAATACACTGGGTGAATACAAACCTATGAAGAGACTTAAAAAGAGAAGAACCAGGCAACCAGGAGATGTGAACTGGTGAAGGATGTAGGACTCCTTAGGGCAGTGAAATTATTCTGTACACAGCAGTACTGCATACATGACATTATACACTGACTCCAAACTACCAAGCTTAAACAGGAGTTGAACCTTAATGTGAACAAACTCTGGAAATGGCGATAATTCTGTGTCAGCATAAGTTCATCTGTTGGAATACATATGATGATGCTAGCGATGTTGCCAGGAAGGAAGGTTCTCCATGAGTAGGAGCAGAAGGTATATGAGAAATATGTTGATTTGCTATTTTTTAAGTTATCATTTTCAAATGAAAAATGCAGAGGAAAAAACAACATACCTATATTTTTTTTATTTTGTACCATTTACAAATTAAAATAATATACATTTATGAGGTTAAATAACTTGAACAGATTCATTCATGTAGTAATTGGAGAAACTGGAATTCAAGTATGAGCTATCTAGTTTAATAAATTAAAGAAATAAAATATTTTAGAAAAGGTAATATTTGCACAAACTACATAGCTTCAAAGAGGGAGCCAACAGAAGAATTTTATCAAGTCCACTTGCAGGAATGAACTTTCATGTCCTTCTCCAGATTATGGTATCTGCAGATGCAAATTTCAGAATGGCAGAAGCCATCACCTTTCCCTTCCCCAGGTATGCACACATATAGCCTAAACACAGACAAGTAGAAACACACAGGTTTACCAGAGTGAACACATATATGCATGACTAGACTCCATTTTGCTGCTTCATGGATCTAATTCTCTTCTTGGGTATTACAAGTGACACTTTTGGAACCCCAGATATCCTACTTTTTAGATCCTGAGTATCAGAAAGGTCTTCCTCTTCTGGGAGAACTTCAGGGCCAAACCTCTCAGGGCTCTGGTATGCAAATAGACCTGGCCCCTGGGTTTCCTTTTCTGTCACCAACTCCCATGATAGGCAGAGTCACCACATGTCTGAAGCTAAATACACAGTTTAGAATGTTCTTTCTTCTGAGCTTCCAAGTCTGGTCATTTCTACAGGTAAGCTGTCTGCGGGGTCTTTGGCAATGCTAAAAGTGGAAACATCTTGTCTTTCTCTCTTTTCTGTCCCATTTTCTCTATTCCATTGAAAAAGCAAACATGATCTTTCCCTATAAATCATATGATATTGTACCTTGATCAAATATCAGACTCTTGAGGCAACAACTCTATGAAAGACATCACCAAAGGGAAAGTCTTAAAAGGCCCATCACCTACACTACGATACGAGTGTCCTCTGTGAAACTGGGTGATGAGATCAAGGCAGTTAAGGCAATGCAGAACTCATGACATCCCATTCTGGAATGAACTCTGCAACACATGCTAGTCACTTCAGTTCTCCGAACTTCATTTCTGTTCCATGGAATATGGAGTGTTATAAAAACTAAATCTCTCTCTGTTTGTGGAATTTTTAGATCATTTTCTGGCAAACACAGGAAGACAAATTTGAGCTCATGATGGAAAATCAGAGCCCTTCCCCACAAGGGACTGCCTTCAAAGATTCTAAGTCCATTTTCCATGTAATTGTGGGAATCAGATGATTGCAGTCGTGTGAAATAAAAGTGGCAGAGGTGAATAGCAGACAAAGATTTGTGGCTACCAGTCAAGTAACAGTCTCTGAGAAGCCACATTGCCCTATGGTACAGAAGACAATGTATGTTCTTTTTGTGTTATCAGTAGCATTTATGAATCCTGCCTGATTACAGCTAAACTATATACACATCAATACAACTGACATCTTTCAACTCTAATTCTTTGGATGACTGAGAGTGACAGAGCCAGGCAATTAGGAAACTAGTGATGAGGAGTAGAAAAAGAAATGGAGCAGAAGGAATAAGAGTTGCTTAAAGACAGGAACATTGTGTTGAATAAGGAGTCTGATGATTTAAGGCTACCCTGGGAAGCTCACAAATAAAAATAAGTGGAATATAAATTTGGACAAAAAAAAAATCCCACCTTCTATGGAGCCAAAAGACATGAGCTATGTCTTCAAACACTCGGAAAAACAATATTTCAGTGCTGAAATGAGGACCCAGCAATATTTCTAAGAAGAATGTTTATCTTTGAGGTTGCTCTACTCCATCACTGTTATAAGTGTGGAAATAATACAGACAGCTGAGACCTAACGGCCCAAACCCAAGGCAAATCCAGGACAAATGATAGAACACACGGAGTGATCAGTCTGAACCATTGAGGAACTCAGAAGTAAAAAAAAAAAAAAAAAAAAAAAAATCTAATTATATATTGATACATGCTTAATTGTTTGTACTTGTGCGTGTTTGGGAAAAGTAAGGAGAATGAAACATGAAACTTAGAGCAGGGACTGCCTGTGTTTGAACATTAGGTATAAACATCATCAGCTCAGTGAGTATGAACTTCAGTCTCTTTATTTAATGAATGCAGAAGTGGTGTTTCCATCATAATGTTACACTGAGGATTGCATAGGACAAGAGATAGCATAGAACCTACCCAATACACTTACTTGTCTGCATTCCTTCAAGGAGTACAGTTTATATATATACCCTCATTTCATCTGTGCTGGATACCTAAGAGTAAGAAATCCAACTTGAGAATGGAAAGGTCTCAAAACTAGAAAATTTCTATGGAGATGTACAGAAATAGTCTATGTTTCATGTCACATATATATGTAAAATTCTGGATTTAAGGAAATGATTTCCATTTCCTCACCTTCCCTAGCTTCTAACTGATGACAAAAAACTTATCAACACTATATCATCCCCCTGGTTTTCTTTATGAACAAAAATAATAGCCACTTGTTAGAGGAGTTTGTCAATGCCAATGCTTTACTGGATTGTCTTTGAGTCTTCAAACTGCAGTGGTAAGCAAGGTAGAAATTGCATATGTGTACAACGACAATTACCACACCATTATCTATATGGAAGTAAAATGGAGACCAAGGCATGAGGAAATATACTGACCATGTCCAAATAAAGAGAAAGCCTGATAAGATATTGCCTTTAAGAAAACACCATAGGATAAAATGTTCTTGTGTTGACCATAGAAAATTCCAGAAGTGAAAGGAAAAAATCCACAAGGTAAAATGAGTACTTCTAGTAAACAGTAGAATGAGCAGTGATCTCCTCAAGTTGAGAATATATCTTATACTTTTCAATGTTCTAATTTACCATCTCATATTTCAGAATCTACGTGATGCCATAATTCTCAAAAGTACAAAACCAAACTCACATACAGAGAAAGACACAATCTTCTCTAACAGTCTAGGAGAGACAAAAATTATGAGTGATATGACCCCAAATATATTTATAGTGTGGATATAAATCAGTAACAAGAAAAATAAGCACAATAAAAATGAAAACAATAATGTTAAATCTAGACATTGCTCCAACCTTCTAATCTTATTTTAGAAGACAGTGACATGCACATGCATGCATACAACAACATGTAAGAGATCCTACTGTACAGAACTGCATTGGTTGTTCTACAGCTTGCTTTAACGATGAACATATCATTACAGATAGCACAATAACAAAATAATCCAGTTGAGCCAGAAAAATCTAAGCTCCATCTTCAGTCAGATCTGCCTGCACTCAAAACCCAGCTCTATAACTTCCAGATGCAGGGTCTGCTAAATTATTCAGCTTTGCCAAACTCTCATTTTTTTGTCTATGAAAAGCAACATAACAGTGTCTTTCTCTTGGAGTTTGGAGAACTTAAAAAGATTTTTTAATGAAAAGCTTTTAGTTAATTATTTGCTGTATACTATGTACTAAGAAATGTTAATAGGCATTAGCCACTAAATATCCTTGGCATGATGTTGAACAAAAAGAATACACTATAAATTATTTAATAATTTATTAAATAACGTGTAAAATAAATCACATTTTGGTAGATATTTTAGTGATTCCAGTCTTCTATTCTTTGGTTTGTTGGTTTGTTTTGTTTGATTTGATGGGAAATGTGCCAATAAACTATATATACAAATCTTTGTTCTGCACAAATGTGATTATTTCAGCAGGAAATGCAAACTTCTATGTTTCTAATAAGAGACAGGAGGAGTTGATCTGGATGGGAGAGAAAGTGGGGAGGAGAAACCATAATCAGGGTATATTGTGTGAGAAAAAGATCTACTTTCAATAAAAAGCAATAATAATAATAATAATAATAATAATACAATCTTCCATCCCTGGTATGGAGTCTAAAAAGAGATACTCTGATTTACCCAGTAATTCCAGGTGTGCAGAAAGTAATTCTGATTGACGAAAATTGTATTCAGTTTAACTTGTGCTTTTTAGTTAGCAGTGGAGATGAGCTATTTTCACTGTTAAATGTGTTACAGGAGTTTTCTAGGTTATATTTTAGCTTTGCTCATGATCCCTTCCAGCACAGTGTTCAATGTTCAGAGTATAATATTCTACCATTCTTCCAGAGCTCATTTCTTGCTTCAATTAACATCCCATTGTAGAACCTCAAAAGATCCTTCTTTCTTTGGGACTAAAACTTATTTTATGGTTTATAATTTTTACTTTTAGTTTAGTTTTCTGACTTTTCTGTGTATGTATGAGTTAGGTAGATAGTCTTATTTTTAAAATATTCAACTAATTGTAAAAAAAATAGCACTGGTGTAATTAATACTTCATCTGTTTTCTGTTGCTATGAAAGTAATCCTTATTATCTATTAAGGCTAGAACAAAATCCCTTTCCACATACGAATAAAGATATATGTAGTTTATTATGTGGTTCATTTATTTTTCTCTCGGTATGCACTCACTGTTTTGTTTTATTTATTACATGCTTTAATTTGGGATTAAGAAAGTTTCTTGTTGTTGTTACATTTTTTTTTTAGAATTATACTGTCTGTTCTCAGGCATTTACTCCTCTAAGTAAACCTTAGCACAACTCTCTCAAATTCCATTAAAAATTCCCTTGGGGTCTCATTAAAAGGTACATTAAATTTTCATGATTTGAGAAGATTCATGTTCTCAAAATCCTTTCCTTTTAGATTTATGATATGTCACTTTTTTCAGAACTCCCATTATGCTCTGTTATACTTTCTCACTCATTTATTTCATCTCCTCAGGATTGTTCTCAATTAATTCTTATTATTATAATGGCATTTTTATGTCATTTTGAAGTTTTCTTGAAATATACATTTGTAATTCAGAAAGCCTGCTAATGTCTTTAGACTTATCTGAATTTGAGTGACTTGGTGAAGTCATGATGGTTACAAGTTGTTTTCCTGTGTTTTCTAAATGGACCATCACATTGCCTGCAAAGGGTGGCAAATTCAACTTTTTAAAATATATGACCCATGTTTCTTTACATTTCTCTTGTGCACTGTCTTACTCTGTTATCTGAGCCAGATGGCTGTGCCAATAGGTGTCATTCCTGTGCCTTGTTTCCTAAATATTAGTGTGGATTGTATTTTTTCACAGTAAATTTTATATTACTACATGAATGTTTGGAATGAGAACTCGGTAGCAGTCTTTTTAATTCTTTGATAATTTCACGCATGTGTACTGAGTTTTGGGCATTTTCACTTCACATTTCTCTCTCCTTCCCTTTATTTCCTGTTCCAAATAATCCCTCTTATACTTTGATGTTCTTTTGTTTTTGACCCACTGAGCTGAATTGTTAGTTGCTTGTATGACCATTAGTGGAACGTTATTTACCAAAACACGAGAAAGTTATTGTCTACACCATTGAAGAAAAGGACTCCTGCCAAGTACCCGTTAGCTTCAGATAATCCCTTATTAGTTACTGCCCAGTGAATAATGAAATAGAATTCTTTGTTTGGGTAACTACAGCATCATCAAGGCTACAATGTCTGTTACAACTTTAAGACATTGTTTCACTGCACTTTTCTCCAACTTTCATTCTTATAGACTTTCTTCCCTATCTTCCATAGTGTTCCCTGACTTGATAGGAATGAAATAGATGACCTGTTTAAGCCAGATCACTCCACATTCATCTAGTCTCTATACATGAACCAGCTGTGAGTCCTGCCCACCACAAAAAGAAGCTTCTCTGCTGATGGCTGGAAGTAACACTAATCTATAAGTCTAGTCATTAAGAAAGCAGTTTGAACTTTCGATTATTTAGAAAAACAACAGTGGTAGGTTCATAAGATCTTTGTAACCACAGGCTCTATTATTTATTTTTTTATGTATTAGATGTTTACTTTATTTACATTGCAAATTTTATCCCTTTCCTCATTTCCCCTCTGAAAACCCCCCTATCCCATTTCTCCACCCTCTGCTAAATAACACACCCACTCCCACTTCCCTATCCTGGCATTCCCCTACACTGGGGTACCAAGACTTCACAATACCAAGGGCCTCTCCTCTCACTGATGACACACAAGGCCATCGTCTGCTATATATGTGGCTGGAGACATGGGCCCCTCCATGTGAAACCTTTGATTAATGGTTTAGTCCCTGGGAGCTCTGCAGGTACTGGTTAGTTCTTATTGTTGTTCCTCTGATGGGGCTGCCAAATCCTTCAACTCCTTGGGTACTTTCTCTAGCTCCTGCACTGGGGACTCTGTGCTCAGTCCAATGGATGGCTGAGAGCATCCACTTCTGTATTTGTCAGGCACTGGCACAGCCTCTCAGGAGACAGCTACATCAGGCTCCTGTCAATTAGCATTTGTTGGCACCCACAATAGTGTCTGGGTTTGGTAAATGTATATGGGATATATCCCCAGGTGGGACAGTCACTGGATGGCCTTAACTTCAGTGTCTGCCCCAAACTTTGTCTCTGTATTTCCTCCCATGGGTATTTTGATACCCCTTCTAAGAAGGACCGAAGTATCCACACTGTGCTCTTCCTACTTCTTGAGCTTCATGTGCTCTGTGAATTGTATCTTGGGAATTCTGAACTTAGGAACTAATGTGTGCTTATCAGTGAGTGCATACCATGTGTGTTCTTTTGTGATTGGGTTACCTCACTCAGAATGATATCCATCCATTTGCCTAGGAATTTCATAAATTTATTGTTTTTAATAGCTGAGTAGTACTCCATCGTTTAAATATACCACATTTTCTGTATCCATTCCTCTGTTGAGGGACATCTGGGTTCTTTCCAGCTTCTGGCTATTATAAATAAGGTTGCTTTGAACATAGTGGAGCATGTGTCCTTATTACATGTTGGAGCATATTCTGGGTATATGCTCAGGAGTGGTATAGCTATTGGATATATACGATATCCAATTTTCTGAGGAACTGCCAAACTGATTTCCAGTGGTTGTACCAACTTGCAATCCCACTAACAAGAGCAGAGTGTTTCTCTTTCTCCACATCTTTGCCAGCATCTGCTATAACCTGAGATTTTGATCTTAGTCATTCTGACTTGTGTGAGGTGGAATCTCAGGGTCGTTTTGATTTGCATTTACNNGATGACTAAGGATGTTGAACTTTTCTCTAGGTGCATCACAGCCATTTGATATTCCTTGGTGGGAATTCTTTGTTTAGCTCTGTACCCCATTTTTTAAACAGGGATATTTGATTCTCTGGAGTCTAACTTCTTGAGTCCTTTTTATATATTGGATATTAGCCCTCCATCTGATGTAGGGTTGGTAAAGAACTTTTCCAATCTGTTGGTTGTAGTTTTGTCCTATTGACAGTGTCCTTTGCCTTAGAGAAGCTTTGTAATTTTATGAGGTCCCATTTGTCATTTCTTGATCTTAGAGCATAAGCTGTTTGTATTCTGTTTAGGAAATTTACCCTGTGCCCATGTGCTTGAGGTCCACTTTCTTTTCTATTAGTTTCAGTGTATTTGATTTTATGTGGAGTTCCTTGATCCANTTGGACTTGAGTTTTGTACAAGGAGATAAGAAAGAATCGATTTGTATTCTGCATGCTGTCTGCCAGTTGAACCAACCCCATTTGTTGAAAATGCTGTCTTTTTTCCACTGGATGGTTTTAGCTTCTTTGTCAAAGATCAAGTGACCATAGGTGTGTGGGTGCACTTCTGGGTCTTCAATTCTATTTCATTGATCTACCTGCCTGTCACTGTATCAATATGAAATTTTGTATCAGGATTGCTCTATAATACAGCTTGAGGTCAGGGATGATGATTTCCCCCCTAGAAGTTCTTTCACTGTTGAGAAAAAATTTCACTATCCTGGGTTTTTTTTTAATTCAGATGAGTTTGGAAAATGCTCTTTCTAACTCTGTGAAAACTTAATTTGGAATTTTGATTGGGATTGCATTGAATTTGTAGATTGCTTTTAGCATGATGGCGATTTTTACTATACTAATCCTGCCAATCCATGAGCATGGGAGATATTTCCATCTTCTGAGATATTTGATTTCTTTCTTCAGAGATTTGAAGTTTTTATCATAGAGATCTTTCACTTCCTTAGAGTCACACCAAG
>NC_034592.1:24484726-24507434 GCF_900095145.1 Mus pahari
CTTCATAGAACAAATTTGATAGTGTTCCTTGTGTTTATATTTTGTGGAATAGTTTGAGGAATATTGGTATTAGGTCATCTTTGAAGGTCTGATAGAATTCTTCACTAAAGCCATCTAGTCCTGAGCATTTTTTGGTTTGGACACTGTTGATAACTGTTTCTATTTCTTTAAGGGATATGGGACTGTTTAGATCATTAATCTGATCCTGATGTAACTTTTGTACGTGGTATCTGTCTAGAAAAATTTCCATTTCATCCAGATTTTCCAGTTTTGTTGAGTATAGACTTTTGCATTAGGATGTGATGATTTTGGGGATGTCCTCACTTCTGTTGTTATGTCTCCCTTTTCATTTCTGATTTTGTTAATTAGGATACTGTTTCTGTGCCTTCTAGTTAGTCTGGCTAAGTGTTTATCTATTTTGTTGATTTTCTCGAAGAACCAGCTCCTGGTTTGGTTGATTCTTTGTATAGTTCTTTTTGTTTCTACTAGGTTGATTTCAGCACTGAGTTTGATTATTTCCTGCCTTCTACTCCTCTCGTGTCTATTTGCTTCTTTTTGTTCTAGAGCTTTCAGATATGCTGTCAAGCTGCTAGTGTATGCTATCTCCAGTTTCTTTTTGGAGGCACTCAGGCTATGAGTTTACTCTTAGCACTGCTTTCATTGTACCCCATAAGTTTGGGTATGTTGTGACTCCATTTTCATTAAACTCTAGAAAATCTTTAATTTCTTTCTTTATTTCCTCCTTGACCAAGTTTTCATTGAGTAGAGTGTTGTTCAGTTTCCACATGTATGTGGGCTTTCTATTGGTTATGTTGTTATTGAAGACAATCCTTAGTCCGTAGTGATCTGGTAGGATACATGGGATAATTTTAATCTTCTTGTATCTGTTGAGACCTGTTTTGTGACTGATTATATGGTCAGTTTTGGAGAAGGCACCATGAGGTGCTGAAAAGAAGGTATATTCTTTTGTTTTTGGACAAAATGTTCTATAGATATCTGTTAAATACAATTGGTTCATAATTTCTCTTAGTCTCACTGTGTCTCTGCTTGGTTTCTGTATCCATGATCTGTCCATTGATGAGAGTGGGGTGTTGAAGTCTCCCACTATTATTGTGTGAGGTGCAATGTATGCTTTGAGCTTTAGCAAAGTTTCTTTTATGAATGTGGGTGTCCTTGCATTTGGATCATAGATGTTCAGAATTGAGAGTTCATCTCGATTTATTTTACATTTGATGAGTATGAAGGGGTCCCTCCTTATCTTTTTTTATAACTTTCATTTGAAAGTCGATTTTATTCGATATTAGAATGGCTACTCCAGCTTGTTACTGGGACCATTTGCTTGGAAAAGTGTTTTCTAGCCTCTTACTCTGAGGTAATGTCTGTCTTTGTCCCTGAGGTGGGTTTCCTGTATAAAGGAAAATGTTTGGTCCTGTTTGTGTAACCAGTCTGTTACTCTATGTCTATTTATTGGGGAATTGTGTCCATTGATATTAAGAGATATTAAGGAAAAGTAATTATTGCTTTTTGTTGTTAGAGTTAGAATTCTGTTCATGTGGCTATCTTCTTTTATGTTTGTTGAAGGATAACAAACAACAAACATTCTTGCTTTTTCTAGGATGTAGTTTCCCTCCTTGTGTTGGAGTTTTCCCCTTTTTATCCTTTGAAAGGCTGGATTTGTGGAAAGATATTGTGTAATTTTGGTTCTGTCATGGAATACTTTGGTTTCTCCATCTATGGTAATTGAGAGTTTTGCTGGGTATAGTAGCCTGGGCTGGCATTTGTGTTCTCTTAGGGTCTGTATGACATCTGTCCGGGATCTTTTGGCTTTCATAGTCTCTGGTGAGAAGTCTGGTGTGATTCTAATAGGTCTGCCTTTATATGTTACTTGACTTTTTTTCCCTTACTGCTTTTAACATTTTTTCTTTGTTTAGTGCATTTAGTGTTTTGATTAATTGATCACAGGAGGAATTTCTTTTCTGGCCTAAACTATTTGGAGTTCTGTAGGCTTCTTGTACATTTATGGACATTGCTTTCTTTAGGTTAGAGGTGTTTTCTTCCATAATTTTGTTGAAGATATTTACTGGCCCTTTAAGTTGGAAATTTTTACTCTTTTCTATACCTATTATCCTTAGGTTTGGTCTTCTTATTGTGTCCTGGATTTCCTGGTTGTTTGGGGTTAGGAGTTTTTTGCATTTTCTATTTTCTTTGACTGTTGTGTCAATGTTTTCTATGCTATCTTCTGGGCCTGAGATTCTCTTTTCTATTTCTGTATTCTTTGGTGATGCTGGCATCTATAGCTCCTGATCTCTTTCCTAGATTTTCTATCTCCAGAGTTGTCACTCTTTGTGATTTCTTTATTGTTTCTACTTCCCTTTTTAGATTCTGGGTGGTTTTGTTCAATTCCTTCACTTGTTTGGCTGTGTTTTTTGTAATTCTTTAAGGTATTTTTGTGTTTCCTCTTTAAGGCCTGTTTTCTTGTGTTCTCCTGTATTTCTTTAAGGGAGTTATTTATGTCCTTCTTAAAGTCCTCTATCAGCATCCTGAGATGTGATTTTATATAAAAATCTTGCTTTTCTGGTTTGTTAGGATATTCATGACTTGTTGTTGTCAGAGAACTTGGTTCTGATAATGCCATGTGGCCTTCGTTTTTGTTGGTAAGGTTCTTGTGCTTGCCTTTTGCCATCTGGTTATCTCTGGTATTTGTTGGCCTTGCTGGCTTGAGCTTGTTCCTCCTGTGGGCCTGTAAGCCTATGTCAGAACTCCTGGGAGACCAGCTCTCTCCTTGCAAGACCAGTGCACAGAGGGTTGCAGAAAAACCTCACCTCCTGGATAAAGATTGAGGCAGGAAGGACCCTGTCCCAACTGCTCTGCTGCATCTGTGGCCTGTGCACTCCTGGCTGGTCCTGCCTTAGACAGTCATTGGAGAGAAAATCACCACATGTGGGGAGGTGGGCTGCATACAGACAGCCTGGTCTCCAATCGACCAAATGTTTGGAACCCCAGGGACCATATGGGTGGTGATTTCCATCTACATGGGACTGAAGGTTTTTGATCATGTCTCCTGGGCCCCTGGCTCCTGTAGAAGTTACCACCCCCACAGCCCCCCCACAGAATAGGTGTGTGGCTATCAGTCACATAGGAGCAGCACCAAGCCTTCCCACATGCAAGTAAGGTTTCCCCCAAGCTCCCAGTCCAAGCCAATGAGCGGTACCTGCTGTAGAACCCTGAATCACCCCCAAAACTGTATAGAAATCCTATCCAGGGAATTAAAGGTATGCAAGAACTATTCCATTGTCTGAACCTTTTTTTCTAAGAACTATAATACTTGGGAAGAAATCTGCTTTCCCGAAGCCTGAGCCTTTGCCTCTTGTCAGCCCAGCCTGACCAGACTCTATGCAGAGTGGCTCAAAGTTACTGAGTGACCTGGAAGACATGGCAGAGACTTTGCCCCCTGCCTGCACTCACTTCCCTTCGCCAGAACCTTTGCACTGGGCCTGGCCAGAGATCTCCATGGAAAGCCTCTGATATTCAGGCCCACTGCCACAGGTTCTTAATAAATTTACGATACAAGACATAAGTTCCCTCCTATATAGTGGACTTTAAAACCAATCAGAGAGAAGCTGATTGCCCCTATAATAGCAGTGCCATCATTGCACTGGCAGCCAAATATGAATGGATAGGTAATTATTGGAAGCCATAGACTGCAAGTTAAGTAGGACTGTTGATAACAATTTTCCCAAAGCAGTATGCAATGTGAAAGCTACTCAGGATGGAGAAGGCTTCAATTTCAGATTGGGTTTATTTCTTAGTGTCTTACAACTCAAGTAAGTAGTATCTTCAAATAAAATGGTCTCATGATCTAGTTCTAATAGGAAATTAAGAACATTGGCAATTGTTTGTAATTCTTAAAAGGTCTCTGGGGCCTCCACGGAGATATTTCACGCTTTCTGCAGGAATTTTCATTTCATAATGCTTACCTTATGGAAGGAGCATAATTCACTCATTCAGTGTCTTTGTTCGAACTGTTTTTAAAATTACGATTTTAATAGAATCACAGAATAGGAGGTCCCCACAGGGTTTTTCATACATCCTTAGTCTGGTTTAACATTTCCCCCACTCTTTGCCCTCCCCTATTCCTATGGCATCATTCCTGACTAAACTTAGCTGCTCCATGTATTCTCCTCTCTCCAGGTTTATAACACATGTATATAAATATATATTATAATATACAAACATTATTAAAAATTAAATCTAGTAAATTTTTCTTCTGTAGGTACAAGAAAATCTCATCTGAATTCTGTAGATTTCATGGGGCCTTAATGAGTTCTGATGTTCATTCACCTACATTCCCTACTATGACCACCATCTCCAAAACTATGGCAAGAAGACCATGAATGGGAGCATCTCACTGATGAAGATCTTTTGCAAGAAAATAAACTGCTTCAAGGGAAGTACAACTTTGTACTCTGAAAAGAAAATGAGGAAGCTAAGGACTTGGTCAAGAAACCACTTGAGGCAAATGTACAGAAATGAAAATAACTCAGGTAAATTAGGTAATACACACATTACTAACCTGGAGTGAGAGACCTTCAGTTTGTAGTTTAGTAAATAACACAGGTGTCACTGTGTATTTCTTTGTTAGATATTCATCTAATGTATTTCTCTGTCAGTTCTTACAAAATATGCTTCAAACTCATAACAAATGGTACTAAGGGTTTTTTAAACAGGCTTGGAGTTAGGGAAGAAGTTATACAGAAGAAAATTCCTCTCACATCTTTCCTACAACTTCTCCAAAATTTATCCTGAGACAGAAACATGAACAACCACAGCAGCAGCAGCAGCAGTACCTCAGACTTCATCTTGCTGGGTCTCTCTACAAATCCCTGGATGCAGAAACCCCTTTTTGGCATCTTCATCATAATGTACCTGGTCACAGTGATGGGAAATGTGCTCATCATCCTGGCCATCCGCTCTGACTCCAGGCTCCATACACCCATGTACTTTTTCCTCAGCAACTTGTCATTCATGGATATCTGCTTCACAACAGTCATTGTACCCAAGATGCTAGTGAACTTGCTCTCAGAGACAAAAACTATCTCCTATGTGGGATGNNTNNTTCAGATGTACTTCTTCATNGCNTTAGNNAANACNGATAGCTACCTGCTNGCCTCCATGGCCATTGACCGACTGGTGGCCATCTGCAACCCTTTACATTATGATGTGGTGATGAGGCCACAACGCTGCCTCCTCATGTTGCTGGGTTCTTGCACCATCTCCCATCTGCATGCACTGTTCCGTGTCCTCCTCATGTCTCGCCTCTCATTCTGTGCTTCTCATGTCATTAAGCACTTTTTCTGTGACACTCAGCCTGTGNTGAAGCTGTCCTGCTCTGACACTTCCTCCAGCCAGATCGTGGTCATGACTGAGACCCTGGCTGTCATTGTCACTCCCTTCCTATGCATCCTCTTCTCCTACCTGAGAATCATTGTCACTGTGCTCAGGATTCCCTCTGCAGCTGGAAAATGGAAAGCCTTCTCTACCTGTGGCTCCCACCTCACTGTAGTGGCCCTNTTCTATGGGAGTNTCATCTATGTCTACTTTAGGCCTCTGTCCATGTACTCAGTGGTGAAGGACCGGGTAGCCACTGTTATGTATACAGTAGTGACACCTATGATGAATCCTTTCATCTATAGCCTGAGGAACAAAGATATGAAGAGAGGCTTGAAGAAGTTAATGGATAGAGTTCGCCCATAGGCAGATCAAAATGAGGGACTGGAGAGATGACTCAATAATTTAAAATGTGGTGTTGCAGAGGATATGTTCAGTTCCTAGTACCCATGCCAGGTGTCTCACACGGACATGTAACAATGCCCTCCTCTTGTCTCTGCGGGTACAATCACACATATGAGCATACTCATACACAGACACACACAGACAGACAGACACACACAGACAGACAGACACACACACACACACACCATAAATTTTTTTTAAAAAAAAACAGGATATATAGTTGATATATCATCTAAGACATTAATAGCCTATTCTTTCTTTCTATACATTTTCCTCATAGATGGCATTGGATCCCAATAAGGACATTGACCTAAAAACAAAATATTTGGTTTCAACAATAGTTTGGGCAAAATACATGTTAATACCACATCATGTACTACTTGGTGCCCAGTATTCATCAATAGTCTAATGTCCCAGTAGTACAATAAGTATTTTGTATGAATAACACTTCAATACTTTTGACAATGCACAAACTCAAGATGTTACAGATTACTGTTAGTGTTCAGATGAGGAATATATGCAAATTTGGGGTAGAGTTGAAAAGGAATTCTTACAGGAAGTAGTCAAGGAGTGAGACTTGATATTTGGCAGGGGTTGCTTCAAAAGGTGAAGAAATGATCAGAACATTTTCAGTAAAGTGAAACTCACCCAAATGTATGATCAATAAATATTGGAGTAAAGCTTTGTGAGGCTTCTTCAATCAGCTTCTAGCTGTGTAAAAAAATCACAGCTAGAAAAGTATAAAAACTATTTTTAAAAAGTGTTTATTCTATTTATTAGCATCTAAGTATCAAGACACTACAAATTCTCCATGTCTAATTCTCTCACCTACATTCTTAATTCTTTCTTTCTCTTCAAGTCTAGAATTTTCAACAGGATCCCTCTCATAGTCTGTTAAATACAATTTGTGTTATTCAGAAAAAATGTGTTGTGGAACGAAACAACAACAACAAAAAAATCGCAAAATCTTAATCCTGCACTTTACTTCAAATTCACACTGTATGTCCATTATAGAAAAGTATAAAACTGATAATTATTCTGAACAGTCAAGAAATCCAAGAGTGTGGTGCCAGCACTGCTAGCATGCTTTCTTAGCTATTTTATTGGATTCTTCTATCACTCAACACTGTGCCACCCTAATCTCTTCCAACCCCCAATACCAGGTAGGAGAGAAAGGAAATTAGTGAGAATATAGGGAATAGACTTTCTGCTGATTACAGACACCAAGTTCCTAGGGACAAGTCAGAATATCCAGCAATCCAGCAATATTGCAATCCTGCAACCCTGCAATAGCAAACCAGAAATCAGCAAATGCAACAACAGAAACCAGCAGCATCAAGGAGAGCAGCAGGGGGAGCAGCAACTGCCAAAGAGGATCCATGGCTTCTCAAAACACCCATAACACTCTTGTGGCTCTCATATTTATATCCTTTCAAAAGTTATTAGAATCCAAAATGTCACAAACTCGCAGAAAGTACCTGCAGCTGGCAAAACCATGGCACTACTTCACCTGCTGTGAAGAAGAATCTTATCCTACAACTGGGATTAAAACAAAAAAAAAAATTCATATAACATAACTGGGTTTTTTAAGAAACCAAATTCTACACATAACCTTGGTGACCATTAGTCATCATTCTAGTCTAAGATGAGAATAGCTCTTGAAGAATTCATGCTGCCAAGTAAGTACTCTTGTGCAGAAGTAATTCAGACCATTTATGACCAGAACTTACTAGCCAGGTCATCCCAAGACTCCATCCAAATAAAGAGATCCAATAAGATCTGACTATGTTCTTATAAGGCACCCAGAAGTATTTAGTGACAATATTAATGAGAATTACAAAACTGTAAGAATGCACAGATTCTCATTTTATTTATCATCTATGTTTCTATCATCTATCCATTTCCACCTATCTATCCATCTATTGATTTATCTCCACTTATGTATCGATCATCTACATATTCATCCATTCATTTATTCATCTGTCAGAGCATATATCCATCCACCCACTCATCAATCCAGCTAGCCAGCCAGCTATCCATCATCTTTCTATTCATCTTTTTATCTATTCATCTATCAATACATCCATCCATTTATCTATCTCCATCTTTCTTAAATTCATTAAAATGTCACAAATGCCAGTTCTTCTGGATCAGAAGCTTTTTAATAGTATCACATAAGACACTTGGCCTTAAAGATGTAGTAAGAAATATATGGTGTGGGAAAGGCTAAGGTGTAACATCAAGGTTCCTGCTATTGCTTCTCTTTGTCATCTTTCGGTAATCAGGTTCACCTGGAATTCATTTATATCTCACCTAGCTCTTAGTTACATAATGCCATCTATAAGATTTGTACAATTCCCAGTTAAATAATGCCATCAACAAGATTTGTACAATTCCCAAGTAATCTATTAATGCATTTTTAGAATGCAAGTCCTAGAATATATTAAATAAATAAATTCTTAATCATATCTTCCATTATCTTATAAAGCTAAGCCCTTTGACCTTCAGAACAGTAATTTATTTGTTTAGCACAGTCTCACTCTACCATCAGCACTAGATTTCTTTTACTCAATAAAAGCATAGCAATTTCACAGATGAGGCATGATTAATCCTAACCTCACGGAACCATTGGACCAGTAGAGAAACAGCTGGGTCACCATCACCAGAACAAGGGATAAGGATAGCTAACCTCTGATGATAAGCCAGTACCTTGGAGGATAAGACACCAGGCAAACATTAAAGAAATACTCTGATGTAGTCTTTGCCCAACAAACAAGAATGAGTAAAAGGTTTAAAAATAAGGTATCTCTAGATTTGAACCTATATGCATAAAAATCTACACCTTCAATTGACAACTAGATAATAAAAATATGGTACATATATGCTATATAATACTACTAATTGTGAAATCTGTAGGTAAGTTAATGGACCTAGAAAAGATAAACCAGAGTGAGTGAGTGAGATAAACCAGACCTAGAAAAACAATCACAGACTTTCTGTCATCTAATGTTCCTAGCTCCAGTTTCTCAGATGGACATGTATAACCTGGAGTAACTGTGAAAAGAAGGGAAGTAAAATGAGAGTATGGGGTGGGGAGCAATAGAGTGAGGAATATCAAGTTACAAGAGAACTGATGGGGAATGTGAATTAAAAGGGGATCAAGGTTCTGGTCTGGTCGGGGCCACTCCTGCCATCTCTCTTCTGAATCCCAGTGGAGGCAGCTGAGCGCTCCAGAGAACTCTCCACACCACAGATCCTCAGGATCAAGGTGAGTGGAACACAATCAACTCCAGATGTACTGGCTAATTTTGTGTCAACTTGACACACCTGGAGTTATCAGAGAAAGGAGCTTCAGTTGGGGAAATGGCTCCATGAAATCCAGCTGCACAGCATTTTCTCAATTAGTGATCAAGGGGGGAGGTCTTCTTGTGGGTGGGATCATCTCTGGGCTGGTAGTCTTGAGTTCTATAAGAGAGCAGGCTGAGCAAGCCAGAGGAGGCAAGTCAGTAAAGAACATCCCTCCATGGCCTCTGCATCAGCTCCTGCTTTCTGACCTGCTTGAGTTCCAGGCCTGCATCCTTTGGTGATCAACAGCAATAAGCTGAATAAACCCTTTCCTCCCCAACTTGCTTCTTGGTCGTGGTGTTTGTGCAGGAATCGAAACCCTGACTAAGACACCAGAGAATTCAGCAGGGGCTTGTGCCAGCAGGAACAGGGACAAAGGAACACTGCCCACCCAGAGGCGGGGTTCCGGTCCAGTCAGGGCCACTCCTGCCATCTCTCTTCTGAACCCCAGCGGAGGCAGCTGAGCACTCTGGAGGACTCTCCACACCACAGATCCTCGGGATCACAGTCCTCAGGATCACGGGTGAATGGAACACAATCAATTCCAGAGAACTCAGCAGGAGCTTGTGCCAGCAGGAACAGGGACAAAGGAACACTACCTACCTGCCCAGAGGTGGGGTTCAGGTCCGGTCACGGCCACCCCTGCCATCTCTCTTCTGAACCCCAACAGAGACAGCTGAGCGCTTGGGAGGACTCTCCATACCACAGGTCCTTGAGATCACAGGTCCTCTGGATCACGCAGGGAGAGTCAGCCTACAGGGAGAGCTCTGACCCCAGGACTCAGAAGGAGGATCAGAGCTCCAGACTTCTGGACACCTGCCTTGCAAGACAAGAGCTTGCCTGCAGAGAGTGCTCTGACCAAGGGGACACAGGGGAGAATTCGATTCCCAGGAGTGCTGACAGGGGCTAACAGAATGACAGGAGGATCAAACTCCAGCCAGAGACAGCTTGAACACTAACACCAGAGATTTCCAGATGGCGAAAGGCAAACGTAATAATCTTATTAACAGAAACCAAGAACACGGGGCACCATCAGAACCCAGTATGCCCACCACAGCGAGTCCTGGATACCCCAACACACCCAAAAAGCAAGATGTGTATTTAAAATCATATCTCATGATGGTGGTAGATTTGAAGAAGGACATTAATAACTAACTCAAAGAAATGCAGGAGAACAATGCTAAACAAGTAGAAGCCCTTAAAGAGGGAGCACAAAAATCTCTCAAGGAATTACAGGAGACCACTAGTAAACAGGAAGAAGTCCATAAAGAACTACAGACAAAGGGCCAAGAAGTGGGAGTGGGGGAGTAGGAGAGCAGGAGTGGGGGGGAGGGGGAGGGGGAGGGGGGAGGTTATAGGGAACTTTCAGGATAGCATTTGAAATGTAAATAGATCTTTGCTCTGGTGCATTGCCAGGGAAAGGGTGGCCTGCAGAAGTGACACAGCAGCTGGGACAGACTCCCATTTCTGGCTCCAGACATCCGGCACCTTTCCCACCAGAGGAGAGGTGTCCACCTGGGAGGGATCTCAAGGCCTGAGCTGGTAGGAGAGCCATCTTTGCTCTGGTGCATTGCCAGGGAAAGGGCGGCCTGCAGAAGTGACACAGCGGCTGGGACAGACTCCATTTCTGGCTCCAGACATCCGGCACCTTTCCCGCCAGAGGAGAGGTGTCCAGGGAGGGTTCTCACAGCCTGAGCTGGTAAGAGAGCCATCTTTGCTCCAGTGCATGTTCCAACTGATAATAAGGACACATGCTCTGCTATGTTCATAGCTGCCCTATTTATAATAACCAGAAGCTGGAAAGAACCTAGATGCCCCTCAACAGAGGAATGGATACAGAAAATGNGGTACATTTACACAATGGAGTACTACTCGGCTATTAAAAACAATGAATTTATGAAATTCTTGGGCAAATGGATGTATCTGGAGGATATCATCCTGAGGAAAGTAACCCAATCACAAAAGAACTCACTAGATATGCACTCATTGATAAGTGGATATTAGTCCAGAAACTTAGAATACCCAAGATACAATTTGCAAAACACAAGAAAATTAAGAATAAGGAAGACCAACACATGGATACTTCATTACTCCCTAAAATAGGGAATAAAATACCCATGAAAGAAATGGCAGAGACAAAATTTGGAGTTAAGATGAAAGGATGGACCATCCAGAGACTGCCCTAACCAGGGATCCATCCCATAATCAGCTACCAAACGCAGACACTATTGCATACGCCAGCAAGAACTTGCTGAAAGGACACTGATATAGCTATCTCTGTGAGGCTATGCCAATGTCTGGCAAATATAGAAGTGGATGCCCACAGTCATCTATAGGATAGAACACAGAGATCCCAATGGAAGAGCTAGAGAAATTACCCAAGAAACTGAAGGGGTCTGCAACCCTATAGTTGAAGCAACAATATGAACTAATCAGTATCCCCAGAGCTCATGTCTCTAGCTGCATATGTAGCAGAAGATGGCCTAGTCAGCCATNGTTGAGAAGAGATGCCCCTTGGTCTTGCACACTTTATATGCCCCATACAGGGAAACACCAGGGCCAAGAAGTGGGAGTGGGTGGACAGGGGAGCAGGGTGGGGGGAGGGTATAGGGGACATTCGGGATAGCATTTGAAAGGTAAATGAAGAAAATATCTAATAAAATAAGTTTTAAAAGGGGGGATCAAATTAGAGATATGGAGGTAAAAACAGAAAAAATAGGGGAAAAGGTAAAATTACAGCCAGAATATGAAAACATTATAAAGACTACACTATCTACCTATAGTACAGATAACTCTACATATAAATATTCATATGTAGCTCAAATAAAAATTTCTAGCTGAAGACCAAAGTGTGGGTGCTTTGGTCGCTCTTAGAAAGGGAAACAAAATACTCATAGGAGCAAATACAGAGACAAAGTGTAGAGGAGAGACTGAAGGAAAGGCCATCAAGATATTTCCTCACCTGGGGATCTATCCCATATACAGTCACCAAATCCAGACACTATTGTGGAGCCAAGAAGTGCTTGCTGACAGGAGCCTGATGTAGCTGTCTCCTGAGAGCTCTGCCAGAGCCTGACAAATACAAAGGCAGATGCTTGCAGCCAACCACTGGACTAAGCACAGAGTCCCCAATGGAGGAGTTAGAGAAAGGACTGAAGGAGCTGAAGGGGTTTGCAACCCCATAGGAAGAACAACAATATTAACCAACCAGAACCCCCCAGAGCTCCCAGGGACTAAACCACCAACCAAGGAGTAGATATGGAGGGGCCTATGGTTCCAGCTGTATATGTAGCAGAGGATGGCTTTTTCTGGTATCAGTGAGAAGAGAGGCCCTTGGTCCTGAGACTCAATGTCCCAGTGTAGGGGAATTTGAGGGTGGGGAGGCAAGAGTGGGTGGGTTGGTGAGGTAACACCCTCATAGAAATAGGGGGTTTGGGAGGAAACCTGGAAAGGGGATAGCATTTGAAATGTAAATAAAGAAAATATCCAAACTTCCCATCTGGGCTAACAATTGTCCACCCAAGACTCTCTAACAAAACTCCCAACACTGATGTGAAAAGCCTTCTTATTAGTTATTGGTCAGAGCTGTGCAAGACATCATTTATTACCCCACAGAGGTCAAAGGTATGTTCCTAATGCTAAAGACACCATGCTCTTCAGACACAAGGCAAAAGGACCTGAGCTGGATGAACTAAAAGCATTGTCCCTGCAAATTAGTTCTTATGGTACCAGAAGACATCATGCAAGTTTTCTTAAGAAGAAAGCAACCAAGAGTCCTACACAGCTATTACTCCTATGAACCACAACAGTAGAGAGGGGAATAAAGGAGTCCAGACTGGTATGATAACCATAGGGGGTCTGGTATGATAACCATAGGGGTACAGGAGTGGCACACTTATCTTAGCAGTAACCAACAGCTTTTTAAAGGAACTTAAGACTGACTCATCAAGATGGAAATAATGCCTAGTACCAGAAATTAGCCAACTACTCTAGGCTAATATAGTCATACATTTTGTATGAGAACCCACAATGTCACTTTAATAAACTAGCATAATCCCTAAATATAAATACTTATTTATTCTTTTACCCATAGATAAGTATAGTTCTCATCCTTCAATCAAGGAAATTTCTCTTTGCAACAGATGGCAACAATTACAGAAAACTACAACTGATCAAAACTACAACTGATACACAGTTGTGGAGCCCAGTCCCACTTGGTACATCTACAACACATATCTAGGGAATCATTTCAGAAAGAGAAGTGATAAAGATTGAAGAGCCAGAGGAACAATAACTTAGCTGTGAGACTATGTCACCTAGAAATGTCAGAGAAGCTATACTAATGAAGTAAGTCTTACCAACATGGCTGCCTAGACATGACCTGATAAAATACAACACCAATAAACATATTAACTACTGGAAGACACACTCACTATATTAATTTCCAATATTAACATATTGGGAGAGGGATCACTTACAATAAGACAATCCTAGCCAAAAACAAAACAAAACAAAACAAAACAAAGGATTGTTCAGCATGGGAGGAAATAGTCTTCCACAGGGAAAGGCACAGCAGCTGGTTATCCAATACCAAATGGTCAGCCCTGAAAATGTACATAAAATAAAATTACATAAACTGAGAAAATTGTAGTTAAGTATTTAGGAAAGTGTGTGTTGACAAAAATTAAAGAAAAAGAGGCCATGAATTTGAATAAAAGCATGGAGGTACATGGGAGGTACTAGAGAAAGGAAAGAAAGGGGAAGTGATGTAATTATACTATAATTTCAAAAATTAAAAATACATGAAATAATTTCAAAAATTAAAAATATATGAAAATCTAAAGAACACTATACTTTTAAATATCTGCACAGAGTGTCACATAACTGCTCAGTTGACCGCCGTAGTGTGACCATGTTCTTGTCTCTGAGGCTGTTTGATTCTCCAGGCAACCTTCTCTTACAACTTATATTAGTAAACCTCTAGATGAAGACATTGAATTCTAGAGAAACTACAAGTTTGCCCCAAATCACAGATTCTCATTAACTGACTCAAGTCCAGGGATCTCCACTCCCAGAATTTTCCTCACAGCAGTAGATATCCTTTGGCAGCATCCCCAGGCCTAACCCTTTTCCATGTACCTCAGTTTTCTTCAAAATCTCAATAACAACAAACCACTAATTATTTGAGATGTGAAGAAACTTGTGAATCCTGAGGTTTCATGGGGGTCTACTCTCACAAGTCTCCCTTCTTAATGAGATCCCTGGGGTTGGTAGATGGAAAAACCGTCTCCTTGGAGTGAGGTCATGTGAAGGGTAAATAATCTCTTTCCAGGTCCCCACCCCTTCATTTCTCATGTCTGGAGCCACATTTGAAAGATTATTACTCTTAAAGGAAGAGAGAAGAGTGGTGAAAAGACAAAGATAAATGTGCTCTCCTCATGTGCACACACACACACACACACACACGCACACGCACATGCACACGCGCGCGCACACACACACACACACACAAACTCAAAAGGTGTCATCTCACACATCCAGCCTGAAAAGCCTTTTATTTTCTGACATAAAAGCCCCTCTTCAAATCCCCTCTTCTTGTAACCACCACTGCCAATGATACTGATGTGAAGATGCCTAGACGCTTAGTTGGGTACCCTGGAGGTCATCAACCTTTATCTGAGTAAGTGTTTGTTATCTTTAACCCCACTACTACCCACAAGTTCTACAATCATGGCATGTTATAGATGGAAATTATCTATGTTTATGATGCCCTCTTTTTACAAGTATGAAATTTGGGGCTGAACATGACTGAACAAGTTGTTTGCCTATGCTTCCTAGACTTGAAGCATGATCTTTAATCTAATGCTACAGTCTTCATACTTACATAACACAGGAAGGATTTGATTTTAATAAGAGTCTCAATACTTTGTAAGGAAAAAATGGTAGGAGTCACGAAGATAACAGGCAAAATCCAGCTTCTCTAAGCCCAACCTATCTACTTGTCCCTAAACCCAGAACTGCTGGGGAAAGCTCCAGATGCTCTGGCCTCATCCCAACCTCTACACACCCTCAGAGAAACATGAACCGTGTGCTCATGCAAGAAAGAAAACTTCTGGTAAAGGCTGAGTTGTCACAACATTCCAACTGATATGTTACCTCGGGGAAATCATTCTCTCACTGAACTTCAAGTTTTTCTATTAAATGAAGCATATTAATATCACCTGGCACAGTGATACATGCCTAGAATCAAGAAGAGTATCAAGAATTTGAGGATATTCTGGGCCACAAAGCAAATCTGAGGCCAGCCGAGATGGCAGCCTAAGAATCTTGCTTAAAACAGACTAAAAGCATATTATTTTAATTTTTTCCTCATACTATATCTTATGTGGTCACTCAAAACATGAAATACATAAATAGGATTTGTGGTTAGGTGTTTTGTAGGGAGAGCTGTAGGGATGTAGGTAAGGATAAGGTAAGGGGTAAGTTTAAGGGTAAGTGTAAGGGTAAGAAAGATAAGAGTAAGGGTAAGGGTAAGGGTCAGATTTGGGGTAAGTGTAAGGGTTAGGGTAAGGGTAAGGGAGAGTCTAAGTGAGATTCTTTTTCCTATACAGACTTTGAATACAAAGAATTGAATTAGCCACATGGTGCCAGTACTGTACCAGTTTAATTTTATTTGTTCCTCTCTGTTCTTGCTTACCTGTGAACATGTGTATACTGGCTCTACTACTCCTTGATTCTAATGTGTTTAATGTCCATCTGTGTGCAGATACAGTCATTACTGTACTTCATTTTAACTTACATGAAGCATGTTGTGCTGTGACTCTCATTTTCATATTCTTTACTCCCAAAATATGTATTTCTTCTTAAAATACATCATTGTTGCTCTGGGAAATTCTAGTCCATTGTTGATAAATAGCTCTGTAGTGTGGTTCTGTCACATTTATTTGCCCAGTGATAGACTGTAGCAGTAGTTGATTAATCTTCTCTACTCACCAAGTTCCTCACTACCTCCAAAATGTGGATTCTCAAATTAGAGCTGCCTTAAGCAGCTCAATGGCAAGGCCACTCTCAAACCTCCACCCAGTTATCACACTCTCCCCTCCAATATTCCTGAATTATTACTTACTAAAACCTATATTCCATCCATGCCACCCAAGACTGCAGTTCTCCTGGGCCATGATCCCTGACCCTTACATGTTGGCTATCTCTCTGTCCTGCACTCCCCAGGCCTGATCTTTCTTCTTCCCCAGCATGACAATTCTCCTTCTCCAGTCCCACTGCCTGCAAATTCTAAAATCCCGCCTCTGTCTCCTTGCCCAGACACTGATCACTAGCAACTTTATTTACCAATCAGAACCAGCTGGGGTCAGGGACCCTCAGCATCTCACAAGCAGGATTCTTATTCACTTTTGGAAACCCATAATGTAAGCAATAAACCAAAGCCACAATAGACAACTAGACTTCCCCAAACAAATGACAGCACAAAGTATTTTTATCTGTGAGTTACCCTATGGCTACATCTCCCTGGAAAATACATGTAGGAGTACTTCTGGGTGAGGAAATACTGAAAAGCCTATTTGGTCTTTATTACGGTATACCAGACTACACAAAGGGTATACAGGAGTCCATACATACCCACATCCCTATCAGCCTATGTCCTTAACTTCCACACTAGTATTTACTAAGTTAAATAAATAAATAAATAAATAAATAAATAAATAAATAAATAAATAAATACTGGAAAATATTGCTTATTTTATTCCACCTCTGAAATTACCTCTAAATTTGAGCATCCATTCATGTACTTGCCAACCTTCCAGCTTTCTCACACATTCTATTGGTCTTATATTTGTCTTACTAAAGGAACGGTGATCATTGAGATCTCTGGATATTAGCACCTCATCTGTTAAGCACTGCAAGCATCATCTAGTCTTTGATGTTTCTGTTTTATTTACTATTACATTATAAATAACTTGGATGTTTTAGCTTTTTTTAACCATTGGGTGTGTTGTCTGAGTACCCCACCCACCACCACCACTCCTCCTCCTCCTCCTTCTCCTCCTCTTCTTCTCCTTCTTTTTCTTCTTCAATATACCTCTGGCTATCCTGAAACTCGCTATGTAGACCAGGCTGGCTTCAAGTTCACAGAATCCACCTGCTTTTACTTCCAGATTGCTGGTATTAAAGTCATATGCCATTATGACCAGTGTTCTTCAAATTCATAGATCAACCTATATTTCATTTTCTGTGTGCTCGATAGAGTCCACATTGTATGTAATTCATAATCTATTTGAATTCCAACTTTATTATAATTTGAATACTAATTATTCTTGATATAGCAAACTGGATTTTCCAGCATACAAAAACATTACCTCTCCCAGTGGCTCCTTAGAGTCATCATAAGTTCTTAGATAAATGTCAGTCTTGTGTTGGCAGTGGTACATTGAGATTCTAGTTATAGTTTGGGGATATTTAAATTAGAGAATGGAATTTTTAATTATTTCTGTCTTCTTGAACATTACTCTAAAACAAGACTAAGCCAAAAATCATAAATATGGGGCTGGTTGATGGCTCAGAAATTAAAACTGGTTACTCCTATAGAGGACCCAAGTTCGATTCTCAGCACTCACATGGTAAATCATAAAACTACCTGAAACTCCATTTAGGGCTAAGGCTTTGTGAAATTCCCCATCCTTGTTAGCATATCAACTAGTATGATCATTATGCAGGCCTTATTTAGGTAAAAATGTTGATATTTTATAGGTGCAATGTTCCTTCCATATAAAGAATACTATCTTGAAGCAGACATTCTGATCCTCTGGCCCTTGAAATCATCCTGCCCCTTCTTCAAAGATGTTCCATGATCCTTAGATGTAGGAAGTTGTGATGTAGCTGTGCTAAGTAGGACTCAATCACTTATTCTCTGCAAGTTGACCAGTTATACTCCTCTATAGTGGTTTTCACCTCGTACAAAAAAAGATGTTTCTTTGTTAAGGGGTAAGAGCTGCACTTATCTGTTTGTTTTGACTAGTAACCAACAGCTATTGAATTGGACTTAAGGACTCAATATGGGGGAACCAATGCCAGACACTGTAAACCTAGCCAACATGGCTGTAAAGCTGTAGACCTTACAGGAGAATCTAGTGCATTCACCCTTCTAAATCAACTCAGCTTCTAAGTGTATTCTGATCTACATTTTATCTAAATTATTCTACTTGTCTATTGTCTGTTCTTTCACTAAAGCATACTATTTCATGTTATTGAAGTCCTTATTCATCTTAATTTCCAAAAGAAGTATTTTCTATTTATTCTTTGCTGTTGTTCAGCTTTTTGTTGCTCACATAGAACACATTTTGACAAATCTGATGCCCTCTAATTCCTTCCCTATTACCCATACTACTATTTCCCTCCTAATCCATATTTTATAAAGCTCTTTGATTTCTACATTTTTTGTTTTTTATAATTTATGCATTCATTTATTTTTATGTATATTTAGTGTTTGACCTACATATATGTCTATGTGAGGGAGTCAGATCCACAGGAAATGAGTCACAGACAGTTGTGAGCTGCCATGTAGGTGCTGTGAATTGAACCCAGGTCCTCTGGAAGAACAGCTCTTATCTGCTGAGCCATCTTCTCAGCCCCACTTTCTACATTTTTAGTATAATAGATACAATGTTTTTTCTGCTTTTTACTTTTATTTTGTTTGGTTTGGTTTGTAAGTTTTCTTTTTTCATTTGGAAATTGAACCCAGAGCCTCAAGAATGCTAGACAAGCACTCTATTATGGAGTTACATTCTGAAGCCAGTTTACATTTTTATTGAAATACAAAGTCTCACTAAATTGCCTGGGCTGACCAAGGAATTAATATAAGATCTTCTTACCAATGATGAGCACCTGGAGATACGGGCTTGCATTCATTCACCTAACCTTCATTTTTATTTCATCAGTACATAGATACTTATGGGATATTTTACAAAAAAGTACATTTATTGAGGTGTTTGCTCCTGTATATTTTCTATTTATCTTTTATGTCATTTCCCTATAAGCTATAAGGTTCTTCTTGTCCTGAGATCTTTCTCTAGGTCTTTGGAATTCTTAAGCCTTTGGCTAATAATGCTTCTGAGGCTTCTATGCTTTGATATTTCTGTATTAGTCTCTCACACTCAACTTACTAGTCCAGATTTTTAAAAACCCAACTTTGAGATTATACTTTTTATTCTTAGAGGTAATGCCCCATCCAATCTCCACATTCATATATAATCCCATACCTAACCCTGGGTTTGCCACTTTTTTCTCTGCCTCTTTCCTCTCTAACTAAGCTTGTCATTGTCCACTCTATAATATGAGATAGCATCTGTGTGAAACACCAAGCACAATGTTAATTAAACAGAGTCCTGTAAGAAGTAGTTCTTCACCTTCCCACTCACCTTACATGGTTACTAATCCTGCTTGACAGGTGAAACTTCCAGAGCAACCACTCCTACCCTAAACTTTGGACCCACATTTTAATCTACCAAGTGAATTACAACGGTATTTTTTCCTCAAGAAGAGTTTGACTCAGGGACACATTTCTACAATGTGTATAGGACTTTTGTAAAGAAATCCTGGGACCCCTAATCTCCTTACAAGTGGAGAGAAAAATCCTGGTCAGAAGCATTAAGTAGTGACTGATGTTACATAGGGCAAAGAGATGACATAGATACACATTGAAACAAATTGAACAAAATGGCTATTTTCTATTATTATTAAAACAGAATGTGAGCTGAGCAGTGGTGGCACACACCTTTAATCCCAGCACTTGGGAGGCAGAGGCAGGCAGATTTCTGTGTGCAAGGCCAGCCTGGTCTACAGAGTGAGTTCCAAGACAGCCAGGGCTACACAGAGAAACCCTGTCTCAAAAAAACAAAAAGAAAAACAAAAACAAAAACAAAAACAACAACAAAACAGAATGTGGTTACCATAAGTATTGTCTTCTGGACAAAGAACAAGAGTTGAAATGCTTCATTTGAGTCCACAAAATTAGTCACAAAATTGGAAGTGAACCTAAAGCATCACAATGCCAGCTCTATGAAGTCATATTACAGACAATATGGCAACCAGTATCAGCAGCTTCCTTATGCAGTGCATGAACTGGAATACCTCATGAGGAATCCCCTCCATCAGGCTGAAGACTCCAAGCCAAATGTACATCTAACGTTCCTTATATATATTTTGCTTGCAGAACAGTGATGTTCCGGGAAAACCAGAGCCACATGACAGAATTCCTCCTTTTAGGACTGACCAGCAACCCAAAACAACAGGTATGGCTTTTTGCCAGCTTCCTTGCTATGTACCTGGTCAATGTGATTGGCAACTCTGTCATCATTGCATCCATCCAGAGAGATGCCCGACTACATACTCCTATGTACTTCTTTCTCTCCAACCTGTCCCTGGTGGACATCTGCTTTACCACTGTCATTGTGCCACAGATGTTAGTGAACTTGCTGACACAGAGAAAGACAATCCTCTTTGCCCAGTGCCTCACTCAAATGTATTTCTTTGTGGCCTTTGGTATTACAGACAGTTTCCTTTTGGCTGCGATGGCCATTGACCGCTATGTTGCTATCTGCAATCCACTTCATTACAACACGGCCATGAGTCCCAGGCGCTGTCGTTTGCTGGTGGTGGCATCCTGGACAGTGTCCCATCTTCACTCCCTCACCCACACAATTCTCATGGGTCGCCTCTCTTTCTGTGGACCCAATGTCATTCATCACTTCTTTTGTGATGTCCAGCCACTGCTGACACTCTCCTGCTCTGACACCTCTATCAATGAGCTCTTGGCCTTCACAGAGGGCTCTGTTGTAATCATGAGCCCTTTTATCTTTATTGTTGTCTCTTATATCTATATCACTCGGACTGTTCTGAGGGTCCCCTCAGGGGAAGGAAGGTACAAAGTTTTTTCTACCTGTGGGTCCCACCTCACAGTTGTAGCACTGTTCTATGGAACCATAATATCAGTGTACATTCGCCCCTCATCCACCTACTCAGTGACAAAGGACCGAGTGGTCACTGTTATCTATACAGTGATTACCCCCATGTTGAATCCTTTCATCTACAGCCTTAGGAACAAAGAAATGAAACAGGCCTTGAGAAAACTGGCTAAAAGAACAGAGTAGAATATATATTTTTCACTACTTGCAGGAATTAAATCAACCATTCATCAACATGTTGCTGTGTTTGTGGCATGTCTGTTTCCAGACAATAGTAGAACATTAGAACATTGCACATGTACTAAAACAGGTTCATTCCAGAGACTCATTTTGAAGAACTACTTAGAGTCTAGGGTGCTCCGATGACCAAACCTTTCTGTGCCTGGTCTTTGCTACTTTGTTGGTTCTTCTTTCACCTACCCTCTTTACAATGCCCCTCCCCCCACCCTGTCCACCCACTAGATAGGAAAGAAACAAGGATACATGGGAGAGAGATTAGGAAACTCCCTGCAAGTAATTTATTTTCTTTTGTTTCTTCTTTGAGCATGACTACTAACATATAGCAACCAACCCTACTAAATGAACAACAACCACCCCACCACCAACACAACTCTCAGAGCCATTTATATACCCTCTGAAAAGTTCCCAGAATTCTAAACATCACAAAATTGCAGAAACTAGCTGAAGCTAGCAAAACCACACCTTTGCTAAAGAATGAAGCAAATCATAGTCAGCCGCTTCAATCAGTTCAAAGCAGCCCCATATCCCCATACCTGGGATAAAAATGAAAACACTTTCTTGTTATAGTTCAGTACTTTTTAAAGAAACCAAAATTCCAAAATGGTCATGACACCTTCCCTGGCACTTTGTAGCACTATAAGATTCTCTTCTTGCCCAAGTCCTCCTTCCTTCCCTGATTTCTTCCACAGATCTCATACTGAGTCTAAAGACTTCCATTCGCCCACTGCCCCAAAATTTCTTACTTGTTGTGGAGGTTCATTTCCATGTGTTAATTTGGATGTGGTAAGGATTAACAAGATATCTGGTAAAATGTTGTTTATGGATGTGTTTCTAAGACTATTATCTAGAAAAGACTATGCTTGTGTCCATGAAAAGAGTGAACAAGATCAGCCTCTTCCACTGGTGCCATCCAGTCTATCAAGAGCCCACAGAACAAAAGAGTATAGACTGCTAATGCACTCTATTTTTGATCTAAGACATCCATCTTATACCATTGAAAATCCAGTGACCAGCCCAGCAACCAGGTAGACTGACAAGCAGCAATGGGTGGCAGCAGCAGCTGCAGAGACAAAAATTGTGATTGCTGGGGCAAAAGTGCTTTCAATTTGACTTTTTTTTTCCTCCCTTTAACTCTTTGCTTTTCTTAGGCCAAAAGTCTCTGGCTTCTGGTATTTAGCTCCTGCTGTTGCCAGCAGATTAACAAAAAGCTTAGTTACTAGGCTCTTTTTGTTCTGGTTCAAGGTCCCCTCAGTGGCCAAGTGAGAGGCTCAGAGTTTGTCAACTCTTCCTGAACCAGAGAGAAAAGGAAAGGAAAGAAAAGGGAAGGGAAGGGAAGGGAAGGGAAGGGAAGGGAA
>NC_034592.1:24507509-24513580 GCF_900095145.1 Mus pahari
GAAAGGAAAGGAAAGGAAAGGAAAGGAAAGGAAAGGAAAGGAAAGGAAAGGAAAGGAAAGGAAAGGAAAGGAAAGGAAAGGAAAGGAAAGGAAAGGAAAAAGGAAAGGAAAAAGGAAAGGAAAGGAAAGGAAAGGAAAGGAAAGGAAATTTTGTGTTTCTAGCTCCATTAGTTCATTATAAGTTTAAAGCAATAATTTTTATGTACAAGTTAGCATGGTTTTATCAAGAGAAAATTATCTGCCTAGTGTCCTATTGTTTTGAAGTTTTGTATAAATAAACCAGTCATTAATTTATTTTCTGTCCTTGTACCTACCATAAATTGTCCATACCCAGTTTATGATCTTTAGTTTCCAGATAATGGTCTCACTACTAACCTAGAAGGAATGTTTTCCTTGGGGGTAAATTTTTTCCAAGCCTGTTTTCTTTTTCTAGTGCAACTAGCCCTTGACATGTGAAGGTTTATAGAGCTCTTTTTATACCTTTTTATACTATAGAGGGCTTGAAATTATATGTATCAATTCAGGAAATCCATAAAGTCATTATCAGGAATTATAAAATTATCAATGTGTCTGCACAGCATTACTATATGAAAGTATATCTTCATATTGATGCTGTAGGAAATTGCCCAATAGGGTGGGCTAATGCCCAGGAATCATTAGGCTATGTGATAGTGACAGGAAAAGGTATATCAGAAGCAAGAAGAAATCCTGGGATAAAGACTCTAAGGACACTGTATCTCAAAGCTCACCCATAGTAGGCCATGAAAAGGAGTGGACCATCTCCAGAAAACTCACTTAAATTCCTTAGCCTTTCCTAGATGGTGTCTGGCAATTTTCAAATCCTTCAAACTTAGATCAGGATTTACAACACTGGCTCCACTTTTTCTCAGGCATTTAGAAATGGACTACATTGGATTGTCTAGGTTTCAAATGTTCAGACAATCATGACCCCATTTAGCTTCCATAATCATGTGAAGAAACCCCTCAAGATCCCCCCAAGTGTGTGTGTGTATGTGTGTGTGTGTGTGTGTGTGTGTGAGAGAGAGAGAGAGAGAGAGAGAGAGAGAGAGNAGAGAGAGAGAGAGAGAGAGAGAGAGAGAGAGAGAGAGAGAGAGAATGAGAATTACAGCTTGGCATATGATTCTCTGAAGATCTTAACCAATGCCTCAAACAATGACCTGGTGAACAATTTTACCCCTTGGCATACACTGTAAAGAAACATGAACAAGAGTACCAGGAGATTGTGGAAGTTATTTACAGCATAAACTAAACAGGGAAAAATAATTTAAACTTCATTTTTACGGTTTTACTTTCTTGCCTATAAAAATAATACTAGCCTCATACAAGTATAATAGTGAATAAAATACCAGCTTTCTGGTCATCTCTAATTAAATAATAAATTGCTGGCTACAAAATATAATGTGTTATTGTTACTGTACATGTATACTCTTTTTGGGACAATGGTTTCAAAGTGTTTATCCAGCTCATGTTGAAATTTTTAAAGAAGAAAAAATACATAATTGTGGAGTGAAGGCATATTAATTTGATTGACATTTATTCATTTTTATGATGCTATGTATTCTACTTGAAGTTATTTTTTTCAATAATGGAATGAATATGACAACAAACTCAAATGTTCATTAACAGAAGAATACATAGGTGAATCATGATGCACTCTCACAACTGATTATAAATTTCAAGCTGCAAGCCTGAAATCCAAAAATCATTGAGAGGCAATTCACAGAGTTCCAGTTAATCTATCATATAGCCACATCTAAATAGCATTGATATGTAGCTATTTATTACATTTACTATGCATATTTACTTGCCAAAATACTACTAGTGGTACCTACCACACAGTAGATAATAACATGGTCATAAAATTCTTTCCTTATAAAATGGGAAGCAATTAGAATTTTATAACTTTTTAAGTACCCAAGAAATAATAATGGGAAGGACACTGTGATCCTTCAATATAGTGTGGTGGGGAAAAGTGGCCTATAGATGCAGCTATAAACATGAATATCAAAAGCATCATGTTGACTAAAAAAAATATAAATGAATAATTCCATTCATACTGTGATGGTTTGTATATGCTTGGCCTAGAGAATGGCACTATTAGAAGGTATAGTCTTGTAGGAGTCGATGTGTAACTGTGGGTATGGGCCTTAATACCCTTGTCCTAGCTGCCTGGAAGTCAGCCTTTTGCTAGCTGCCTTTGAAACAAGAAGTGGAACTCTCATCTCCTCCAACCCCATGTCTGCCTAGATGCTGCCATGCCTTGTTAGAAATGAACTGAACCTCTGAACCTGTAAGCCACCCCAATTAAAAACATGCAAAGGACAAACACAGGTAAATGTAAAGAGTATTTGGTATAAGAAATATGATAAAGTATATGAAATTGTTTCTATATGTTTTATATATGTTCATAAATTATTAGTTTAACATTTTTATTGTTAAATCATCTTATTTATAAAGAATTTTATCTATTCTTTGAGAAATTTGTATGTGTATACAATGTATTCTGATAATGTATCTGCCTCATAGTACCTCACCTTGAATTGCTCCCAAACCACCTTATCACATCTTCCTCCCAATTTCATGTACTTTTTAAATAACTAAGTCCAGTTGGTGCTGCTGGTGTGTGCATGGGTTTAAGATCATCATCTGGGTAACCACCCAAGGCAGCAGTCCTGAAGAAAACAGATGTTCCTTCTCCCAGTACACATCAGCTGCTGGTAGCCTCACAGCTACGAGAGGGCTTGGTGGGACTCTCTACCATCCTTGTTGGAATTTTGACTTTCTTAACAATATATCAAACATTAGAATAATCTCTTCATTACCTCTTCAGACTTAATGTGCATCATATCTCTGTTCTGTGGCCATGGATAAGTCACTTTGGTTGTTTTGTTTTGTTTTGTTTTGTTTTTCTACATGCTAGAACTGTAGATCTCTGAAAACTATTATATTGCCCACCCCAGGCCAAGTCTGTTCCATCCATTTATAAATATTTATCTTCCAGTGACTAATGGGTTTTCCTCTTCAGAATTGGAATTCAGTTGGAAGTTAGAGAGTTCATAACTGGTTGGGATAAGCAAAGATATACAGGGAGAGGTTGCAAGAATAGAGGGTAAACACCAGCATTTATTTAACCAGCCAGAGTACCTGATTATGGTTGAAACAAATGTCAATCAGGGCAGGGTCAGAGAGGGCACATAGGACTAAGGCTGAGACAAGTTTATTGCAAAAAAATCAGACTTTACTTGTTCCTTTACTTGTGCCTGGCAGTGGATGCTGTGCTTAACCCACATGAATGCTGAACAGACACATACCTAGAAACAGCTTGACTTCTAGGCATTTTGACACAACCAGGAATACAGATGAAGCTCTAGCCCCACTCCAATAACTAGACTAACTGGGACCCCCAGGATCCAGAGGGACACAGGAACTCCCTACCACCCAGACACAGGTTCCTTCCAGTTCCCACTTATGCCAAAGAGCAGATCCTATGAGCCAGACCTGCACACCCATGAGAACACCTAAAAACAGCTTTATCTCAAGGAGTTCTGACACAGTCGGGCTCACAGATTGGGTTCTCCAGAATCCCTCACACAAGAGGGTAAAGATTCACAACTCAAAGGACCAGTGAACATCTTAACAAAATTATAGAAGAAAACTTCTATAATCTGGTAGAAGGCTAATATACAAAATAAACAAAGAACTAAGGAAATTAGACTTCAGAGAAACAAAAAAACTGTGAAAAAATGAGGAACAGACCTATACAGAGAATTCTCAACTGAGGAATGGTCGAGAAGCACCTAAAGAAATGTTCAACATCCTTACTCATTAGGTAAATGCAAACAAAAATGATCCTGAGATTCCGCCTCATACCAGTCAGAATGGCTAAAATAAAAAACTACAGGTGATGGCAGATGCTGGCAAGGATGTGGAGAAAGAGGAACACTCCTCCATTGCTGATGAGAATGCAAGCTGGTACAATCACTCTGGAAATCAGTTTGGTGGTTCCTCAGAAAATAGACATGGTATTACCTGAAGACCAAGATATACCACTCCTGGGCATATACCCAGAAGATGCTCCAACATGTAATAAGGACACATGCTCTACTATGTTCATAGCAGCCTTATTTGTAATCACCAAAAGCTGGAAAGAACACAGATGTCCCTCAACAGAGGAATGGATACAGAAAATGTGGTACATTTACACAATGAAATTCTATTCAGCTATTAAAAATAATGCTCATGAAATTCTTAGGCAAATGGATGATACTAGAAAATGTCATCCTGAGTGAGGCAACCCAATCACAAAAGGACGCACATGGTATACACTCACTGATAAGTGTTTATTAGCCCAGAAGCTCAGAATACCCAAGATATGATTCACAGACCACATGAAGCTCAAGAAGGAATAACAAAGTGTGGATGCATTAGTGCTTCTTAGAAAGGGTGAATAAAATACTCACAAGAGAATATATGAAGACAAAGTGTTGAGCAGAGACTGAAGGAAAGACCATCCAGAGACTGCCTCACCTGGGTTCCATCCCATATATGGTAGCCAAACCCAGACACTATTGCCATTGCTGGGAAGTGCTTGGTAACAGGAGCCTGATATAGCTGTCTACTGAGAGGCTTTGCAAGAGCTGACAAATACAGAGGCAGATGCGCTCAGTCAACCATTGGAATGAGTGTACTCCAATCCCCCATGGAGGAGTTGGAGAAGGGACTGAAGGAGCTAGGGTGGGGGTTTGCAGCCCCATGGTGGGGAGCAACAGTGAGAACTGGCCAGAAACCCCTAGAGCTCCCTGGGATTGGATCACCAACCACAAAATACACATGGAGGGACCCAGGGCTCTGGTCCCATATGTGGAAAAGGGTGGCCATGTTACATATCAGTGGGAGGAGCAGCCCTTGGGCCTAAGGAGGTTTGATGCCCCATGTAAGGGAATGTCAGGCTGGGAAGGCAGCAGTGGGAGATTGGGTGGGTATGGGAGCACCCTCAAAGATGCAGGGAAATGGGGAATGGGATAGGGGGTTTCTGGAGGGGAGACCTGGAAAGGGGATAACATTTGAAATGTAAATAAAGAAAATATCCAATAAAAGAAAAAAATTTAAAGAAAAAATAAATAGATGTCTATAAACATACAAGAAACTACAGAATGCCAAATAGATTAAACAAGAGGCACCCTGATCCAAGGAGGCCCAACATAACCAGGCTCACAGGAAGGACATGCCACAGTCAGAGACAGCAAGGCCAGTTAGCACCAGAGATAATCAGATGGTCAGAGACAAGCAAATGAACATAAACAACAGAAGCCAATGCTAATTGGCAACATCAGATCCCAGTTCTCCCACCATAGAAATCCCTGGATATACCCAAAGTATGTGAAAAACAAGATTCTGGTATAAAATCAAATCTCATAATGATGATAGAGGACTTTAAAAAGGGCATAAATAATTCCTTTAAAGAAATACAGAAAAATACAGGTAAACAGGTAGAAGCACTTAAAGAGGAAACACATAAATCTCTTAAAGAAATACACAAAACCAAAATCAAGCAAGTGAGGAATTAAAGAAAACCATCCAGGATCTAAATATGGAAATAGACACATTAAAGAAAACAAAAAGAGAGACAACCCTGGAGATGGAAAACCTAAGAAAGAGAGCAGGAGTTACAGATGCAAGCATCACCAACAAAATACAAAAGATAAAAGAGAGAAACTTGGATGTAGAAGGCATTGTAAAAAGCAGTGACACAACAGTCGAAGAAAATACAAAAAGATAAAAGCTCCCAACTCAAAACATCCAGGAAAACCAGGACATAATAAAAGATCAAACCTAAGGATGATAAGTATAGAAGAAAGTGAAAATTCTCAACTTTAACATTATGCAAAACAGAAGAAAACCAAGAAGGATGACCATTGTGTGGATACTTCATTCCTCCTTAGAATAAGGAACAAAATACTCATGAAAGGATACAGGTACAGAGACAAAATTTAGAGCTAAGATGAAAGGATGGACTATCCAGAGACTACCCCATCTGGGAATCCATCCCA
>NC_034592.1:24514025-24515408 GCF_900095145.1 Mus pahari
CAAATCAAAACAACCCTGAGATCCCATCTCACACCAGTCAGAATGGCTAAGATGAAAAACTCAGGTGACAGAAGATGCTGTGGAGGATGTGGAGAAAAAACACTCCTCCATTGCTGGAGGGATTGAAAGCTGGTACAACCACTCTGGAAAACAGCTTGGTGTTTCCTCAGAAAATTGGACATAGTTCTACCAGACGATCCAGCAAGACCACTCCTGGGCATACACCCAGAAAATGCTCCAACATGTAATAAGGACACATACTCCAGTTCATAATAGCCTTATTTATAATAGGCAGAATATGGAAACAACCAAATGTACCTCAACAGAGGGATGGATACAGAAAATGGGGTACATTAACACAATGGAGTACTACTCAGGTATTTAAAACAATGAATTTATGAAATTCTTAGGCAAATGGATGTATCTGGACGATATCATCCTGAGTGAGGTAAGACAATCACAGTACACACATGGTATGCACTCACTGATAAGTGGATATAAGCTCAGAAGCTCAGAATACCAAAGATACAATTTACAAACTGCATGAAACTCAAGAAGAAAGAAGACCAAAGTTTGGATACTTTGATCCTTCTTAGAAGGGGGAACAAAATACCCATGGAAGGAATTACAGAAACAAAGTGTGGAGCAGAGACTGAAGGAATGACCATACAAATACTGCCCTACTTGGGGATCCTCCCCATAAACAACCACCAAACCCAGACACTTGCTTGCTGAAAGGAGACTGAAATGGCTGTCTCCTGAGAGGCTATGCCAGTGCCTGAAAAATACAGAAGTGGATGCTCACAGCTATCCATTGGACTGAGCACAGTGTCCACAATGAAGGAGCCAAAGGAAGTACCCAAGGAGCTAAAGGGATTTGCAGCTCCATAGGAGGAACAGCAATATGAACTAACCAGTACTGCCAGAGCTCCCAGGGACTAAACCAATAAACAAAGAGTACACATGATGAGACTCATGGCTCCAGCTGCATGTGTAGCAGAGGATGGCCTTGTTGGGCATCATTGGGAGGAGAGGCCCTTGGCCCTATAAAGGCTCTATGCCCCAGTGTAGGGAAATGCCAGGGCATGGAAGCAGGAGTGAGTATGGTAAACGGGGAAAAAGGGGATGGGAAAGGGGGATTTAGGAGGAGAAACCAGGAAAGGGGATAACGTTTGAAATGTAAATACAGAAAATATCAAATAAAAAAATGGAAAGAAAGAAAGAAAGAAAGAAAGAAAGAAAGAAAGAAAGAAAGAAAAAGAAAGATGGAAACAAACAAACAAACAAACAGAGGGAGAGGGAGGGAGGGAAGAAAGGAGGGAGAGAGGAAGGGAAGGAAAGAAAGAGAGAGAGAGAGAGAGAGAGAAGGAGGGAGGGAGGGAG
>NC_034592.1:24515493-24520425 GCF_900095145.1 Mus pahari
AAGGAAGGAAGGAAGGAAGGAAGGAAGGAAGGAAGGAAGGAAGGAAGGAAGGAAGGAAGGAAGGAAGGCCTTCATAACAAGGAAGATGCTGCTCAGCATAAGAGATAACTGCAATGAAGATATCAGCCTGAAACCCAGGAGAACAACAAGCACAAAAGCCCTGTACATTGTAGCCCTGGTCATTCTGAATAGAGTTATTAGTTACATAGATGGGACTCATNGGACTGTAATCCAGAGGAGACAGCTGGTCATTAGATGATTGCCNTNTCTTGTCTAACTGGCAGGTCTGGGACTNGGNCCCAGGNGANATTGCATATGAAAATNACCAGCTCTTCTTGCTTCTTAGGCCTGAGGGGTCATTACAAACATGAGACTTCAGTCTGCACTGCATCTACAAACAAGACAGACACTGTGACTGCATTCATGTTTTCTTGGGGTGACAATGAGGCAGTGAATTCAACTACCTTGGTAGGGAAGGCTCTTTGTGAGACTGGCCAGATCTCCAGGTAAGACTGGAATACAGTGGAGAGCGGGGACAGAATCTACCTATGACTCATAAAACATGTTTTCATAGACACACAGACTGTGAATAAACTCCTCTTTTCGTTCTGCACTTCTTTCATTTTCTGGGTCTTCTGATTAGCATATGAGAGACCTAGCACAATATGACACTCCTAGGATCACCTCAGTTTTCAATTTCAGTTTATATTAATCAAAATACTTAATATTCATGAGTTTCTTCTTGGTCTAGCAATTAACTGAAAAATAACTGAAAAATATACTATTTGTTAGTGGTGTATGACAATTAAGTCACTTGACAAGTTGATGTGTGCTATTCATATGCCAAAAAATGAATGCTTTTCCATGGATTGTTCTGAGACTCACAACTATGCAAAGATGAAGGGCATAATGTAGGTGATGCCAATATTTCTCACTTAATATTACTACTTCACAACCTACAAACCCAATGGTCAGGAAATAAAAAATCCAATAAAAATGAACACCCTCTTTAATTAAAATTATGAATTACTCCAATACTATTTTACTGAGTATTTCCTATGTGCTAGATTTATTTAAAATAATTAAAGTCATTATCAAATTTAATTGCTATAACATTCAGTGATTCCACATTATTATACCACTTAAGCAGATTTTAAACAGTATCAGAGATGTTAAATGATGCCATCAACATCTGCATACAGAGGAAAGATGAGGGAAATCCTGTTGCACTGCAAGAAAGTAAATGTACATGACATTAGCACCAGTTGTTACTAAATGGTCATTTTTCCCTCCACACAGTTGAACAGAAATCCTGAAATTTTTCCTTTAGGTTAGACCCTATGGTTCATGAAGAAACTTCAGATAACCCCAGCATGTGGGCTTCTCAACAGACTGCTCAAGTAAGGTTTTTATCTACATTTTATGGGTCAGAAAAGCAAAATTCAAAATGGGTAAATAATTCCCCAAACTTATAAGGCACATGAGGAACAGAACTGGAAGCTAATGAGCTGAGGTTTCCCATTCCATTATGTCTCAGGCTACCATCTCACCAGTGACTACTAAACCTGACAGTCTCACACACACACACACACACACACACACACACACACACACCAAGAGACAGACAGAGACAGACAGAAAGACAGCTTTCCATAGGTGCAATCTCTGTTATAAAAAAACACTATAGAAAAGTTGTGCGTGCAAGTGAAAACAGAGATTCGGAGAGGAAAGCAGCCAAGGAGGTCAGCCTGACAATGAGGAGCACAGAGAAGATGGCATTTCTGATATCTAGGGAGTCCATATCCTAGAGTGAAAGATGTTGGTGATGTCTTCTAGAATGATGTGAAAATGTTGCATCATGACAATGATGTGCTTTTCAGGTTCACAACTGCATTAACTCACTACATGGTGATAAGACACAAAGGGGCTAAGCATGCCAGCATATCTAAGTCCCAGATAGCATCTCTGTGAAGAAATTATTCTCTTTCTGTTCTCCTTAACATGCATGCAGAAAAAAAGAAGTGGGGAAAAAGAAACGGGGGGGAGGAGGCTGAGGGCAGAAGAAAGAAAAACAACACTTTGTACTATCTACTAAATCTGAGGAAAAAAATTGCATCAGAAATGGATGCTCACAGTCATCTATCAGATGGAACATAGGGCCCCTAATGAAGAAGCTAGAGAAAGTACCAAAGGAGCTAAAGGTGTCTGCAACCCTATAGGAGGAACAACAATATGAATTAGCCAGTACCCCTCAGAATTATGTATCTAGCTGCATATGTATTAGAGAATGGCCTAGTTGGCCATCAATGGGAGGAGAGGCCCTGGTCTTGCAAAGATCATATGCCCTAGTACAGGGGAATGCCAGGGCCAGGCAGCGGGAGTGCGTGGGTTGGGGAGCAGCAGGGCAGGAGGAGGGTATAGGGGACTTTCAGGATAGCATTTGAAATGTAAATGAAGAAAACGTCTAATAAAAAATGAGCCAAGTTTAAGGAGGTATAAATTACAGTTTAGGGGCTGGAGTGGTGTCTCAGCAGTTCATTTCCTAGCACTTATGGAGCAGCCCTCAGCTCTATATGACTCCAGTTCCTGGGCATCCAAATCCCTTTTCTGGCCTCTGTGGCCACCAGGCATACATGTGGTACACAAACATGCAAGCAGGTAGAACACACATTCACATACAGAGAGAGAGACAGAGACAGAGAGAGACAGAGACAGAGACAGAGACAGAGAATATATGAGAAAAAATCCAGTTTAGACTCATTCAAACAATCTTGGGGAGAACTTGACACAAGACAGTGATGGAGAAGCCAAATGATATCCTGACCAGATACTCCTAATAGACATACATATTAACAAATTGAAAGTTATAAGTAGTAGTCATTGCCAGTGGCCTCCCTAAAGAGCAGGGGACTATAAAAGTCTTTGGAACCACTGACCTTTATAAAAGCCAGTAAATTTAACTACAAATCCTTGATAATTTATCTGCCTTAGAAGGAAACTAGAAACCAAACCATCATCTCCAACTTCCTCCTTATGGGCTTCTCTGACCACCCAGAGCAGCAACCTCTCCTGTTCACACTCTTCTTGGGAATGTACCTGGTGACTTTATTGGGGAATCTGGCCATCATCCTGGCCATTGTCTCTGGCCAGCATCTTCATACACCCATGTACTTCTTCCTAGCCAACCTGTCCTTCATTGATACCTGCTTCACCTGCACCATTGTTCCCAAAGTGCTGACCAACATCCAAACCCAGCATCAAACCATCTCCCACACTGGGTGCCTTCTGCAGATGTGTTTCTTCATGACACTGGCCATGCTTGATGACTTCATATTGGCTGTGATGGCCTATGATCGCTATGTGGCCATCTGCCTTCCACTACACTACACCACTATCATGTGTCCCCAAAGATGCCTGTTGCTGGTGGCCACATCCTGGCTCTGCTCCAACCTCCTGGCCTTATCACTCACACTCCAGATGGCTCAAGTCTCCTTCTGTGCCTCCCATTCCATTCCACACTTTTTCTGTGATCTTCTCCCACTGCTCAAGCTTGCCTGCTCAGACACCCATACCTTTCAGCTCATAATGTTTGCTGAAGCTGCTCTCTCAGGTGTGCTCCCTCTCACTTGTGTCCTAGTCTCTTATGCCCATATCATGAATACCATCCTCAGGATCCCCTCTTCTGGGGGAAAGCATAAAGTCTTCTCTACCTGTGGTTCACATCTGACAGTGGTCACTCTGTTCTATGGAACTGTCTTTCTAGTATATTTCCAGCCATCATCCTCCTACTCAGCAGACACTGGAATAGTGGCATCCATTGTTTATACAATGGTCACCCCCATGCTCAATCCTTTTATCTACAGCTTAAGGAACAAAGACATGAAGGGAGCTTTGTGGAAACTGTTTGACTTGGGAAAACACTGTAATCTGTAAATGATACTTCACAGTCAAAGCCCATGTTTTTAATTACAATTTTTGAAGAACTCAGATTCAATGCAAAAATGAATGCTCAGCATCTCAGATATGTTTGACCAGTGGACAATGTCTGGCATGGCAGGAGTGGACTAGAAATCATGAGCTGAGCATAGAGTGATGGCCATGAGAGAAGGAGGGGATAGAAACCCCCATGGAACTTCAAGACAGAAATGATGAAAGACAAACATAAAGAAGACATTATTCAGCGTTACTTAAAGCCTTTAGTAAAAATGGCATCTGGGCTCATTGAATGTCAGGAAGATTTTTCAGGGCTGGGTTAATAGGAAGAACATGTTTGCTAATTTAAAAAATAACAGCATTTTAGTAAGCAGAGGGGGACACTGCAACTGGGAACATTGTTCATAAAACCTGAGACTCTGCTAACCTCAGAGCCTAAGAGGTGCCTGCCATTATGCTTACCAGTCACATCTTAAACTAATGAGTGCTGTGTCCTCAGGAAAGGCATTGCTGGTCTGTTTGAGATCTTTTGAAAAGAAGCCAGAAAACTGTTTATAAACACAGGTTTTGGGGTTTGGTCTTTGTTGTTTCTGTTTTCTCAAACAAGATCTTACTTGAAAACTAGGGTTTCCTGGCACTATGTAACTGAGGCTGACCTCAAACTTATGATCCTCCTGCTCAGCCCCTTGGGGGCTGGAGTTACAGGTGTGCAGCACAAGCACATAATACAAGTGAGTCTGAGTAAAAGTAGCTACCAGAGACTCATATATTAGAATACTTTGTTACCAAGAAGTAGAAACCTTTGGTAGGGTTAGAATGGTTAGAATGTATGGCCTTATTGAAGAAAGTATGTCTGGGGGTTTTCTGGGGTTTGAGGTTTCCAAAGCCCAAGTCTGGCCCAGTCTCTGACTCTTTGACTTTCTGTCTGTTTTTGTCTCTCTGTGTGTCTCTCCTCTCCTCTCCTCTCCTCTCCTCTCCTCTCCTCTCCTCTCCTCTCCC
>NC_034592.1:24521074-24529648 GCF_900095145.1 Mus pahari
CAACAATTTTAAAAAATAAATATGTTGAATGACACAGGGGAAGGAACTTAAGGAGGAATTCTTATATTAAGTAATTGGTGTGTAGATAAACATATCTTTTTATATGTATAATATTAGACTAAGTTAACTTATTAAATGTATTAATACCCCCAAAAGTAATAAACAGAATAATGTCACACCCCTATAAAAAAAAAAAAAAAAGATTTTCTGTATTTCTTTATAGTGATAGAAAAATGACTGAGACAATAATCTTACTAAACTAACTGCTGTAAAGATTGAAGTCAGGGTAAAAGGTTGCTGAACTTTACTTTTTCTGATAAATAGTAACTAACCACTGTCCAAAGCATTCAAACCAGAGAGTAGTGATGACTCAGTCTACAGATAACAGGTCACTCCATTAAAAAGATGTGTGGACAGAAAGTAATAGGGTCAAGTGCTCTAAGCTTCAGGGGCCATTTTCAAGTATGACCTTAGAAGTAGTTCATTCACAGAACTAAATGGAAAACACAGTTTTTTATTGAGAATAAGAGAGAAACACTAATTCTAGAAATGGTAATGCAGTCCCAGTAAAGGAGAAGACTGCTCCCAAGTCACCCAAAGGAGATCATGTCAAAGGCTCTGACAGTGTGTGGTCAATACTTATCTAGGAAAACCTGATCTTTTCCATTTTCCCTCTCTTTTGTGGTCACCTGTTGCAAAAATAATGTATGTGTATTATACTAAGAATACAAAGCATAAAATAGAAATGTTAAAGTACTCACCCATCATTCCTCCATTTTGAGAAGACTACTCTTTATGTTTGAGCTTTCTGTTCTTTTTTTCTGATTGTCTTTGTTTTGCTTGGATGAGGAAAATGATGTAGAAATAATTCCCTGTGTGCTTCTCCACTTGATCTGTAACTGGACTGCTCTCCTGACTTCTCTCTATCTGATTTTTGGGTCTAGCAAATATTAAGAAGATATTATTGAATATGACCAATACTTTCTTGGTTAAAAAAAACTTTTAAAAAGTAATCTTATTTTGATAGGAAAAGAAAGAATCAGGAAAAAAGGTGAAAAGGGAGTATCACTGTACTATAGTGGATGGCAAAGTGACTGATAGCTCATAAGACTGGCTATGGGCCTCCTTTTCTCCCGCTAAAAACATTTCAACTAGAAGAAGGAAGCTAACAGAGTGAGGTGGAAGATGCCTTTCATGGGCACTAGTAGGGAATAATAGAGTCCCTCTTATAAGAATAAAATAGTATGAACTATTGAACTGCACCACAGTTTAAAAAGCATATTAGAATATTATATCCTCTCTGCATTTGTTGTCTTGGTGTTCCCACATCATTCTTTATCTTTTCGCTTTGTTAATAGTTACATCTAAAGAATTCAGTTACATATTGTCATATCAGAATGTCTCCCTCCTTGTGATTTCTTATGCTAAGAATGAAAACATTCTATACATGTGGAGTTCTCTAAAAAAAAAAAATCAGTATTTTTTTTTCCATTTTCTCATGGTGGTTTTTTTTTCACTGAAATAGCATGTATAAAAGCAGACTACATAGGAAGGAAATGTAGACTAGGAAATCACTCATAGACCCACTTGAGTATGCCTTCACTTAAACTGGGACTACCAGAAAAGACCAGTACTGTAAAGAGCAACATATATGACAACCTCAAAGTGAATGAAGGCTAGCTTCAAAGGCAACTTAAAACAAAAAAGGCCTTGGCTGGACATAATAGGTTCTAGTACTAGGCGTGGTTTCCCTACTGTTGAGTCAGTGTAGTGTCAACCAGACAGTTGTTGATTACCACTGATATGTGAGTGCCATGTTGGGTTTTGTAGTGATTCATTTGAGTTACTGCTAAGTTTGTCTGCTTCCCTCTCTTGACAGTTTGCATAGTATTTTCTGGAACCATAAATGACTGACTGCAGGAAAAATGTTTCCAGGTCAGATCCAACCCACATGATCCGAGCCTTATACCCTACGTATGCCATGGTGTTTTCAGGATTAGAAACCACCTTCAACCCTGAGAAGCAACCAGGGACTGCGTCAATAATCTATTATGTTTTAGGGTCACTTGGATGACACTGACCAATTATTCTGAAGATGATCCTCTCAACAGTAAAAAACAGGAAGTCTTCCCTATGTGCATCTCTCATCTGATATTGGCTACCCTCCTCTAAGAAACCCTCTTCTGGTATATTTCCAGCCACCATCTTCCTACTCCATAGATTTGGAAATAGTGGCTTCTATGAAATGTACAGTGGCCACTCTTATGCTAAACCCTTTATCTGTAGGCTAAGGAACAAAGACATGAGACTTGGAGTCATGGAGACTACTTAGCTGGGGAGAGAATGTAACCCAAGAAAATGGCCACAAGATGTTAACAGGCAAAAAAAATGGCTCATGGAGTAAGCATTTTATGGTCACAGGGTAATAAGACAAAATTGTGTCCAAGGTCAAGTATTGTTGGCAAGATTGTTTGGATATGTGGACCTTGGTGAAGTCACTAGATTTAGGAATTTAGTTCAAAGTTGGATAAAAAGAAATGTATTTGTATGCATTGACCTAAATACAGTAACTCTAGCACCAAGAAGTAAAGTGTGTATTTTGTCTGAAAGACCAAGAATAGTGTAGAAAACCGAACTAGGTATGTTGCAGGAAATGCTTAAAAAATACCATCCCACAATAATCCCACCTACTCTTTGCCCCTACAGGCTGGCTGGCCCAAAAAGACCCAACAGGTTTTGTGTGTGTGTGTGTGTGTGTGTGTGTGTGTGTGTGTGTGTGTGTAACAATAATAAGTAAAAAGAGGCTACAACTTGACAGTGGATGAATTTAGGAAGGACTTTAGGGAGGGTAATTGAGAGGGAATAGAAGGAGGAAAGAAAAGAGGGAAAGTGATGTAATTTTATTATAATTAAAATAAAGTTTTTTTAATAAAAAAGTATGCAATTCATTGATTTGTTCTCATGTATAATATGTTTTTAATGCAACAGTGTGTGATTTTTAGAATAACAAACACTGACATTGTTACTTCTTTCATGTCCCTCTCTCGACAAAAGTTATTACTTCTTTTTAAAGAGTTGTTGTTGTGTGTGTGTGTGTGTGTGTGTGTATGTGTTTAACTATCTGAGTTTATGTACATTGTATGTCCACTGAGGACAGAAAAAGGCACTGGATCCCCTGGAACTTGAGTTTTAGGCCCTTTGAGAGATGGAAACTAAACTCAGGACCTCTGTAAATGCACTAAGTAAGCCCTTTTAACGACAGAGCTCTTTCCAAATCTCTGCTCCCATTTTGTGGCATATGTAAAATGCTAACTACATTGACATATCATCAATTAAATCTATACATGTTCACCTCCTCAAGTCCTTTCTTCTAATGCTGTTTCTTAATCTAATAATTTCCCCTCTTCAGTCTCAACTGCATTAAATTTCAAATGTGCATCAAGTAGCCTCTCACATCAGCCTGCTGGATTAATCACTTGAACATAATTAGCTTTTCTACTGAGGCACCACATCTTTTCACCTACTCTTACATTTCCTAATATTATAAAAGAAGAAGAAGCATTCATCAGATGTGTTTGCACACAGTTGTACTCTGAATACCCAAGAGGAGAAAGCAGAAAAATGGAGTGTGAGTTCCAGACTATTCTGAGATATATAACATAACTCAATTTCAACAAATAAACAAACAAAATAGACTAGAACAACACAAGGAAGCAGATGCACCTTATAATTAATTCTCAAAGTCTCACACTCGCTGAAAGGAGTTTGAAAGACAGCTTTGGACAAGTACCTTGAGTGTTCACTTACTATCAAAAGGATTCTGATCCTTTCTTCCTAATCTTACTGGATGCTCTAAAGTGTTCCTGTTAGAGCTATAGTCTACCTTGCCTATAGCTTTGTATGATTCTAACAGGAATGTAGGGTCCCTTCTGATTTTTGTTCTTCTTATTAATTTTTCCCTTCCATGTTCCTCTTTCTCAACTATGCATCTGAAATCATCAATATCAATGTAAATATAGCTTTCTTGCTCTTTCCTACTGGATCCTGGCCTTCTACATGGTTTATGGCAACAGCACAGACCAGGAACACAGCCCTGGACTGCTGTAAGAACATGGAATGATCAGACAAGGCCATTGGAGGCAACCTGAACTATAGACATCCCCATGACCTCAAGTAACAGGGCATGCTACTCACTTCAATATGGCTCCCACCAGCAACAAGGCCCACAGACATCAACATGGCCCTGGGCTGCAGCACAGACCACACTGATACTTACATGAACTTCAGGGGTTATCTTACATTTTTTATTAAATGTCTCTGGACAGATTTACTTATTAACTAAGTAAATTATTTAGTACTTATTTATTAAGCAGAAGAAAAGCATCATTGAGGTGGTGATATTTGAAAACAACTTGGGAAAGGGGATGAAGAAATAAGACCTGAGAATAATTGAGCTAAGGCTTCTGTGACCATTCCTACACCCACCCCAACTCCAACTCAAACCCCAATCTCAACCAAAAACAGGTAGCAGAATAAACAGAAAGTGACCAGATGGAACCCTTAAAAACTGTGACAAGGATGCTGAAGTTAGCTTTCCACAATTGATGGCTTTTGGCAGGGTTGTGGGAGAGGAAGGACTCAGTTCTATTTAAGGGGCAGGTAACTGAAAGTTTGGCCATGCTCCAGTGAGTACAAATACAATACAAATTGGACTTCTTTTATTATTTTTTTTTCAGGGGACTGTCTCAAGACTTGAGGGTAGACATTGAAGAACTGGGGAATAAGTATGATTGGGGATAAGTGATTTTTACCAATGAATCAATAAAATATTATGCTAAAAAATGAAATGGAAGATATTCTGAAAATAAATGCTAAATATCCAACTCTTAGAAGTATACAGATCGTCTAGACAAAACTCAACAATAAACTTCAGAATTAAAATACACCAAATATCTTAGCAGACATGTAGACTATTCTAGCCAACAAGTATAGATTCCATAGTCTTCTCAGACATTCAGTGAACATTTCTTTGCTTTTTTTACCTTTTTATTGATTATTTTATTTATTTACATTTCTAATCATATTCCCCTTACTGGTTTCCCCTATGAAAACCTCCTATTATACACCCTTCCCACTGTTTCTATGAGGGTGCTCACCCACACACCCACATACTCCTGCCTCGCCACACTTGCATTCTCCTATGCTGGGGCATCAAACATTCACAGGATCCTCCCATTGATGGCAGATAAGGCCATCCTCTCTAAAATAAATCACATTTTAGTCCATAAAGCAAGTCTGGAAAATACAAAAAAAAAAAATCAGAGTAACCACTTGTATCTTTTAGAATAATTGTGGGATAAAATAGAAATCAACAGCATGATAAAATATGGAAACTGTAAAAACATACAGATTTGGAAAGATGTTTACCAACCCTACATCTGATAGAGGGATTATACACAAAATGTACAAACAACTCAAAAATGTACACTCCAGAAAACCAAATAACCCTATCAATAATGGGGTACAGAACTAAACAAAGAATTCTCAACTGAGGAATCTCAAATGACTGAGAAGCACCTAAAGAAATGTTCAACATATTTAGTCATCAAGGAAATGCAAATCAAAATGACCCTTAGATTCCACCTCACAGCAATCAGAAAGGCTAAAATCAAAAACTCAGGTGACAGCAGATGCTGATAAGAACGTGGAGAAAGAAGAACACTCCTCACTGTTTGTGCAATTCCAAGCTGGTAAAACTACTTTTGAAAGTAATCTGGCAGATCCTCAGAAATTTGGAAATAGTTCTACCTGAAGTCCCAGCTATACCACTCCTGGGCATATACCAAAAGATGTTCCAACATATAACAAGAACATGTACTCCACTATGTTCACAGCAGCCTTATTTATAATAACCAGAAGCTGAAAGCAACCCAGATCTCTCTAAAGAATGCATACAGAAAATGTGATATATTTACACAATGGAGTACTACTCAGCTATTTAAAACAATGATTTCATGAAATTCTTAGGCACATAGATGGAACTAGAAAATATCTTGAGTAAGGTAACCCAGATACAAAAAGACTTACATGTTATGTGAAAAGTCTATAGTAGCTCAAAAGCTCAGAATGCCCACAATACAACTCACAGACCATATGAAGCTTAACAAGAAGCCTGTGGACAAATCCCTTCCGGTCTGCACCCGAACCGGGTCACCTACGGCATGGAGTGGGCAGACAACCCCACGGTCCCTATAGGGCTAACCACACGATCTTAGGATCACTGGTGAGTGGAACACAACATTTGCTCCAATCCAATTGTGCACGGGACCTGAGACAACACTAGGGCATCAGAGAACCGCCCTGACCAGTGAAACAAGTCTCTTTTGGTCTGCACCAGCACCGGGTAACCAAGGGCATGGATTTGGTGGACACCTCCACAGTCCCTACTGGACGGCCCAAGTGATCTTAGGATCACTGGTGAGTGGAACACAACAGCTGCTCCAATCCAATAGTGACGGGCCTGTGACAGCAGGAACAAGGACACCAGAGCCTTTCCCGACCAGAGGCTCAGGTTCCTTTTGATCAGTACTGGTTTACCTTGGTTTCAAACAGACCAGACAACTCCATGGTCCTCAAAGGAGACACCACTTCCAAGCACTGTAACACACCCAGGATTTTAGGACAACAGGATCAAAGGATAACAGGAGCTGGGTCACCCTAGTATTTGAGTGTCTCAGAGGAGCTTGACTGCCAANANCTCAGACACACCCAGAATCTCAGGTTCACAGGAGCCCACAATCAAAGAATCACAGAGAAGTCTGGACTCTGAGAAGTCCTGAATCAACTGGGATTATAAGAAAAACAGGCTATCAGATATATTGAGAGCAACAAGCACTAGAGATAATCAGATGGCAGGAGGCAAGCTTAAGAACAGAAGCAACAGAAACCAAGATTACCTGTAGGTGCAACAGTATGAACTAACCAGTACGCCCTGAGCTCGTGTCTCTAGCTGCATATATAGCAGAAGATGGCCTAATCGGCCATCATTGGGAAGAGAGGCCCCTTGGTCTTGTAAACATTATATGACCCAACACAGGGGAAGGCCAGGGCCAAGTAGTGGGAGTGGGTGGGTAGGGGAGCAGGGGCAGGGGGACAGGGGTGTAGGGAACTTTCGGGATAGAATTTGAAATGTAAATAAAGGAAATAATAATAAATAAAAAGACAAAGAATAATGAACCAAACTATTAAAGAAAGAAAGAAAGAAAGAAAGAAAGAAAGAAAGAAAGAAAGAAAGAAAGAAAGAAAGAAAGAAAAAGAAACCAAGGTTACTTGGCATCATCAGAACCACACTCTCCCACCATAGCAAGTCCTGGATACACCATCATACCAGAAAAGCAGGACATGGATCTAAAGTCACTTCTCATGATGATGATGGAGGACTTTAAGAAGGAAATACTGGAAATCACAGGTAAACAGATAGAAGACTTTAAAGTGGAAACACAAAAATCTCTTAAAGAGTTACAGGAAAACACTACCAAATGCTACCAAAAGGAAATGGAATTGAACAAAGCCATCCAGGATATAAAAATGGAAGTAGAAACAATAAAGAAAACCCAAAGGGAGACAACTCTGGAGATAGAAACCCTAGGAAAGAAATCAAGAACCATAGATGCAAGCATCAGCAACAGAATACAAGAGATGGAAGAGATACTCTCAGGTGCAGAAGATACCATAGGGAACATGGACACAACAGTCAAAGAAAATACAAAATGCAAAAACATCCTAACTCAAAACATCCAGGAAATCCAGGACACAATGAGAAGCCCAAACCTATGGATAATAGGAGTGCATGAGAATGAAGACTTTCAACATAAAGGGCCAGCAAATATCTTCAACAAAATTATAGAAGAAAACTTCCCATGCCTAAAGAAAGAGATGCCCATGAACATTCAAGCAGCCTACAGAACCCCAAATAGAATGAACCAGAAAAGAAATTCCTTCCAACACATAATAATCAGAACAACAAATGCACTAAGTAAAGAAAGAATATTAAAAGCAGCAAGGGAAAGGGGTCAGGTAACGTACCAGGCCTATTAGAATTACTCCAGACTTCTCACCAGAGACTATGAAAGCCAGGAAATCCTGGACAGATGTTATACAGACCCTAAGAGAACACAAATGTCAGCCCAGGCTACTATACCCAGCTAAACTCTCAATTACCATAGATGGAGAAACCAAAGTATTCCATGACAAAACCAAATTCACAAAATATCTTTCAAAGAATCCAGCCCTTCAAAGGATAATAATGGAAAAACACCAGTACAAGGATGGAAACCATGCCCTAGAAAAAGCAAGGAAGTAATCCTTCAAGAAACTGAAAAGAAGACAGCCACAAAAACAGGATGCCAACCTTAACAACAAAAATGACAGGAAGCAACAATTACTTTTCCTTAATATCTCTTAATATCAATGGACTCAATTCCCCAATAAAAAGACATAGACTAGTAGACTGGTTACACAAACAGGACCCAACATTTTGCTGCTTACAGGAAACTCATCTCAGGGAAAGAGACA
>NC_034592.1:24531729-24540240 GCF_900095145.1 Mus pahari
AAGAAGAAGAAGAAGAAGAAGAAGAAGAAGAAGAAGAAGAAGAAGAAGAAGAAGAAGAAGAAGAAGAAGAAGAAGAAGAAGAAGAAGAAGAAGAAGAAATAAAAGGTGAGTAGTAACTTCCATTGAAGGAAAGTTCCCATTGTGGGAAAAAGACTTCTTCCATAGTTGGTGTAGAAGATTTTCAAAGAGGGGAAGTGTTCTTGCTGCTCACAAAAATAGGCCTTCCTCCGTAGTGAAGTGAAGTTGTCTCTGTCCCTAAAGAAATGGGTCAAAAACTATCTGAAGAGGCTTAGAGATCTGAAGGCGTCTCTCACAGAAAGGGAAGTGTGCATTAAGAAAAAGGATTTAGTAAAATTTTTTATTTTTATAGGTCAGACATGTCCCTGGTTTATCACTGATGGGGCAGAGATTCACCGTAAAAAATGGCAAAGGGTAGGTCAAGAGTTAAACGAAAGATTAGCTAGATATGGTCCTAATGCTGTCCCTGCAACTGTTCTCTCATATTGGGGGCTGATCCGTGATTTAATTGAAAGTGTAGCTGAAGATTATGACAAAAGACAGTTTTGTCGGTCACAGAATACTGTCTCTGCCTACTGTAGCGAGAGGCTTCAGAGGAATCGCTCACTTCCAAGAAACAGAGTCCCTCGCACCCATCTTCAATAGCTATAGACATGCCAGAGCCTCAGTCGGCTCCCCTTTATCCTCCTCTCCCAGAGGACCCTCTCCCTAACCAGATTCCACTAATTAATCCAGTCTTTAAAAGACCTGCACCAAAAGCTTTAGACACTGAGGAGGTAGAGGTTGCGGACAAGGAGGCAGCTCCTTGTCGCAATCCTGACTGGCCGCCATTCACCTTGGTGCCAGTGCCAGGGCTCCCTCCCTGCCAGCCAAATGCTTGTGTGCCCACTTTCTTGCATTCAGTTCTGCCTGCAGCCACTTTAATGGAGGCCAGAGACAAGCTTTTGTCTCAGGTTGCGGAGCTACAGGAAGTATTGTACCTCCAAAGCAGTTTGCCCAGCTTTAGGCTGAACTTGTTTTGCTAAATGAATCCTTAAAGGAGACGGTTCCCGCCCCTCCCACTGCTTTCTTGAACAGTAATCTTAAAGGAAAAACGTCCGCAACAGCCTCAGGCAGCGGCATTATAGAGAAAACCTCTAGAGGACTCAGGTCCAAAACATTGACTTTCCCTGTAATTACTCATTCTGCCAAGACTGCAGATTCTACTTCAGCCGCCATTCCTCTTCCCTAGTCGGATGGAGAGCAAGAGGCGGCTAACGGGGAAGACAGTGATTCAGAGCAAACACAGGCAGCCATGCAGGCAGCCGCCAAGCGGACAGAATTCCATAAATTGCACTTTAAGTCCAGGTTATTCCCACTGGGGCATTTGGCCCTCTCTCCCACCTCATACTTATTTCTTAATTTTAGGGCATGAAACAGTTAAAAGGTAAACGGGTGGGATCCGCGCAGTCCACCCAGAGGATTCAATCCAGAGGAGGGCATACAGGTGGGGCCCCAGGTTGGGGTCTGCGGGGAACTGCCCCCCAGCCTACGACAAGCCAGCAACTGCGGCACTCCACCCTACTCCGAGTATTACAGTTCCCAGGCCCAAAGCTTTGGCTTTTCCTGTAATTACTCTACCAGAGCAGTAGATTCTGTCTGATGCTCCCCCTCCCCCTAGGGCCGTGGTTTTTTGCGCGGAGCCTAGCAGCCAGTTTAGAATGGGTGCCAACCAGGAAAATCCGACTGTTTAATTAAAACAAAGCATCTCGAAGGCCCACAGTGGGAGTAACTATGACTCTCTTAAGGTAGCCAAATGCCTTGTCATCTAATTAGTGATGCGCGGCAAAATCAGAGTCAAAGACCTCAATAAAATGATTCGTCTCTGCCGTGACGTAGACACCTTTAGCCACAAGATGTTGCAAGCAGTTCACCTCGCAGTTTGCACAGGCATTACTAGGCTGACCTTGTGGTGCAACGGTATCACATCTGACTCCAGATCAAAAGGTTGCATGTTCAAGTCTCTCCCGAGAGAAAATTCAGATTCATCTCCTCACTTGTTTTGGGACTTTGAATTGTTTCCTAATAGGATTCTCTCACAAAAAGTTCCTTTAAGGAGAGATTCATTACAGACTCTTAATGACTTTCAACACTTGTTAGGAGATATAAATTGGCTCTGCCCCTACTTGAAGCTTACAACAGAATTAAAGCCTTTGTTTGATATTTTGCGTGGAGACTCAGATCCATCCTCCCCACACACAACACACACGCTGACTCAGGAAGCACAAGTATCTCTGGCCAAGGTCAAACAGGCTATAAATGAACAAAGCATTGGGTATTTCTCTCCAGATCTACCACTCCAGTTTCTTGTTTTTGCTACGCTCTTTTCTCCCACAGGCCTTTTATGGCAACTTAAACCTCTGTTCTGGGTACATTTGCCAGCCTCTCCTTCTAAGGTATTGCCCACATATCCTCAGCTAGTTGCACATATTCTCCACCTTGGCAGAGAAGCTGCTCTTAGGTTTTTTGGTAAAGATCCTGACATTATTGTCCTTCCTTATGATACATCACAAGTCCAATGGCTAATTAAAAACTGTGGTGGCTGGGCAATTAATTGCACCTCCTTTCAAGGTGAAATTGATAATCATTACCCTGCAGACAAATTAGTGCAATTCCTACAGAGGAAACCTGTGGTTTTTCCAAAGAGAATAAAGTCAACCACAATTACTGGAGCTGCTTTAGTCTTTACAGACGGCTCCTCCACGGGCACTGCAGCTTTTAGTATCTATGGTAAGATCTCACGCTTTGTAACAGGCTTCTCAGTGCAGCTTGTGGAGCTAGCAGCCATTGTTAGAGTATTTGAACTCTTGCCTGNAACTCCTTTTAATTTGTATACAGACAGTGCCTATGTGGCTACCTCTGTCCCCCTCCTGGAGACAGTTTCATATATCCATCCCTCTACTAATGCCTCTCCATTGTTTGCTAAGCTTCAGAAATTTATTCTTGCTTATAATTTTCCTTTTTTATTGTTCATATACCTGCTCATTCTGGCCTGCCTGGGCCATTAACTGAAGACAACAATGCAGTTGATCAGGCAACCCAGATGTGGCTTCTGCCTTGTCTATCACTCCTCTTGCAGCTGCTCAACAGGCTCATGACCTGCATTACCTTAATGCTTATACTCTGAGACTTAAATATTCCATCACCCATGAACAGGCACGACAAATTGTTCAGCAGTGCAAAGGCTGCCTGACCCTTTTGCCAGAGCCACACTTGGGGGTCAATCCTTGAGGGTTGGTCCCTGGTGAGNTATGGCAGATGGATGTCACTTATTATACTCCTTTTGGAAAGTTAAAATATATTCATGTCTCTCTAGATACCTTTAGTGGCTTTATCTGTGCATTCCTACAGACTGGGGAGGCCACTAAGCATGTCATTAATCACGTCCTTTCCTGCTTGGCTGTTACTCCACAACCCAAAGTTCTGAAAACAGATAATTGTCCAGGTTATACTAGTCCCAGCTTCAAACAGTTTTGTGCTCAAATGGGGATTAAGCATGTTACTGGCATTCCCTATAACCCCCAAGGCCAAGGTATTGTAGAAAGGGCTCATCTAACCCTTAAAAACATGCTTTACAAATTACAGTCTGGGAGAGGAATTTTATATCCTCTCTCTGGCAATTTCAAGGCTCTTTTGAACCATTCATTATTTGTTTTAAATTTTCTTACATATGATTCTGCAGGCAAATCTGCTGCAGATCGCCTTTGGCACCCCTCAACAGCCAATAACTATGTACAAGACATGTGAAGAGACCCCTTGTCCAACAAATGGCAGGGTCCAGACCCAGTCCTCATATGGGGCAAAGGACACGCCTGCATTTACGATTCAGGAGCACAAAATGATAGATGGCTTCCAGAACGCTTAATAAAACCATATAATTTACCCAGGGAAGAAAAACCCTGAGAAGAATTTTTAATGTGCTTGTTTGCAGAAAAACGAAAGGGTCTCAGAAGATGTCGTTCCTGGTCATTGGGACATGGCTGTGTCTCTGCCTGATGAGAAGTATACCATCAGTAAGAGGTCAAGTTCAGCAATGTTCTTATCAACTTCATAATTATACGTGGCAAGTTATTAATGAGGCTGGAGACACAGNCCTTGCCACATCCACGGTTGGGAGTTCTCCCTCCTGGAAGCCCCTAGAGGTCAACTTATGTAAGTTAGCCCTCAGAGCTCACCCTGATTGGGAAGTTCACACAATGTTTTGGCCTCAGGCAAGAGCCCCCAATTATCCTAACGGGCTGGGGCCCATCCAGAGTGTGCCACTCAACATGGCAGATTTATCTTAAACAAAAAATTGCATAAATTAAGAGGTATAAATGCTGGCTTTTATGTTTGCCCTGGCTCCCACCGGGACCAATCACTTAATCATAAATGTGGCTTTAAGACAGATTATTATTGTGCCAACTGGGGATGTGAAACTACTGGTAATACCTATTGGAACCCCTCCTCATCTTGGGACCTTATCACAGTAAAAAGTAAAGGAGGCCAAGATGGTGGCAGAAATGGCCTTAAATCCCCCATTTGGGGGGATTTAAGCTATCATTAGGAAAAGAGGCCCCTTGGTCTCGAAAACTTTATAAGACCCAGTCCAGGGGAACACCAGGGCCAAGCAGGGGGAGTAGGTCGGTAGGGGAGCAGGGGAGGGTATAGGGGATAGCATTTAAAATGTAAATGAAGAAAATACATAATAAAAATTGGAAAAAAGAAGCCTGTGAATGCATCAATTCTATTTAGAAAGGGGAACAAAATAATCACAGGAGACAGAGAGAGGGAGACCTGCAAGGGAGGGAGGGAGGGAGGTAGTGGCAGAGAGAGGGAGGGTGGGAGTAAGGAGGGGCAAGAGAGAAGTGACAGGATCGGGTATGGGAAGAGACAGAAGAGAAGTATAGAGGATCAGGAAAATGAATAGAAATATGTAGCAATGTGGGGTGGGGGCAGGGGAGGAACCATAAGAAAGTCCCATACACCAGCAAAATGAGAGGCTCCCAGGACCCAACGGGGACGACTTTAGCTGAAATACCCAGCAAAGGGGAGATAGATCCTGAAGAGTCCACCTCCAGTAGATAGGCATGGCCCCCAGATGAGGTATGGGACCATCCACCCATCTTAACATTTTTAACCCAGAATTGTTCCTATTTCATGGAAATTCAGGGACAAAGAGAGGAGCACAGACTGAAGGAAAGGCTATCCAGAGACCACCCCACCTTGGATCTATCCCATCTGCAGACACCAAACCTCAATACTATTGCTAATGCCAAGAAGTATTTGTTGACAGGAGCATGGTGTAGCTGTCCTCTGAGAGGCTCTGCCAGCACCTAACTAATACAGATGTTGATACTCACAGCCAACCATAGAACTGAACATGGGGACTACAATGGAAGAATTATGGAAAGGACTAAGGAGCTGAATGGATTGCAAACTCATAGGAAGAACAGTATCAACTAACTGGACCACCTAGAGCTCCCAGGGATTAAACCACCAACCAAAGTATATACATGGATGGGTCTATGGCTCTAGCTGCATGTGTAGGAAAGGATTGCCTAATCTGCCATCAATGGGAGTAGAGGCCCTTGGTCCTGTGGAGTCTTGATGCCTCAGCATACAGGAATGCTAGAGTGGTTAGGCAGGAGTGGGTAGGTGGGTAGGGAACACCCTCTTAAAGGCAAAGGAGAGGGGAAATGGGATGGGGGGTTTGTGGAGAAGAGATCCAGAAGGGGGAAAACATTTAAATGTAAATAAATAAAGTAACCAATGTTTTAAAAAGAAACATACATAGAAATTGAACAATACTCTTTTATTTTGAGACAGGGTCTCTATCCCAAGATAGCCTTAAATGCACTATATAGCTGAGGGTGACCTTGCATTTCCAATCTTTCTGCCTCCTATTTATGAATATTGGTATTACAAGTATTCTCCACCCTGGTTAATGCAGTTCTGTGGATCAAGCCTGAGTCCTATAAATGCAGCTATATTCCCAGCCCAAATAAATCACATTCTTCAATGATCATAGAGTTGTTTGAGAAATTAAGAAAAAGTAAATCATCCTGGAGTCAAATAATACTAATTTACCTGTAATTGATTTCTATCTTGGTTTCTTTTGCTCACCTATTCCTATGAAATTTATTTCTTCCTGCACTCTTATTATTAAGACTCTTAAGTTTCTCTTCCATGGGTATAAGAATCCCGTCATTAGTTTGGAAATCATATAACTTACTAGATTCACATAATCTTCCAAAATTAAATTGTAAGGATGTAAACAATTATGCATCTTTATGAGAACTAAGACTGAAACAGTAATCAAGGCCAAAGGAAAGGTATCCGCCAGGGAGAGCTCTCACTGCCTGAGCTAGTGTGGGAGCCATCTTTGCTCCGAGTTGCACAGGCTCCAGTCCGCACTGGTGAGTGTGTGGACTGCAGAAGCAACACAGCTTCTGGGACAGACCCCATTTCAGGCTCTGGACACCCAGGCACCTTCCCTGACGGAGAGGTGGCCACCTGGGAGGGCTCAGTCCACCAGAGCAGGTGAGAGAGCCATATTGTGTCCAGGGTCCCTCGGAGACTAGTCTTTGCAGGTGAGTGTGCAAACTGCAGAGGTGACACATCTTCTGGGACAGGCCCCATTTCAGGACTACATCTTCAGCCAGGAGGCAGGTCTGAATGTCAGAACTCTGTGCACCTTCCCTGCAAGAGGAGAGCTTGCCTGCAGAGAGTACTCTGACAAAGGAGACTCAGGAGAGAGCTGGACTCCCAGGACTGCTGAGAGAGGCTAACAGAATCACAGGAGGAACAAGCTCCAACCAGAGACAACTATAATAACTAACTCCAGAGATTACCANATGGCGAAAGGCANACNTANGAANCTTACTAACAGAAACCAAGACCACTCACCATCATCAGAACNCAGCACTCCAACTTCAGCCAGTCCTGGATACCCCAACATACCCGAAATGCAAGACTCGGATTTAAAGACATATCTCATGATGGTAGTAGAAGATCTTAAGTAGGTCATTAATAGCTCACTTAAAGAAATACAGGAGAACATGGTTAAACAGGTAGAAGCCCTTAAAGAATCACAGGAGAGCACTGCTAAACAGGTAGAAAGGCTTAAAGAACAAGAGGAAAACACTACTAAACAAGGAGAAGTCCTTAAAGAAAAAACACAAAAATCGCTTAAAGAATTACAGGAAAACACAAAGAAACAGGTGGTGGAATGGAACAAAACCATCTAAGACCTAAAAAGAGACATGGAAACAATAAAAAAAATCAAACTAAAACAACTCTGGAGACAGAAACCCTAGAAAAGAAATCAGGAACCATAGATACCAGCATCAGCAATAGAATACAAGAGATGGAAAAGAGAATCTCGGGTGCAGAAGATTCCATAAAAAACATGGGCACAACAATCAAAGAAAGTGCAAAATGTAAAAAGATCCTAACTCAAAACATCCAGGAAATCCAGGAAACAATGAGAAGACCAAACCTACGGATAATAGGAGTAGATGAGAATGAAGACTTTCAACATAAAGGGCCAGCAAAATCTTCAACAAAATTATAGAAGAAAACTTCCAGAACCTAAAGAAAGAGATGCCCATGAATATATAAGAAGCCTACAGAACTCCAAATAGACTGGACCAGAAAAGAAATTCCTCCTGACACAATAATCAGAACAACAAATGCACTAAATAAAGATAGAATATTAAAAGCAGTAAGGGAAAAGGGNCAAGTAACATATAAAGGCAGGCCCATTAGAATTATACCAGACTTCTCACCGGAGACTATCTGTCCAGAAGATCCTGGACAGATGTTATACAGACAGACCCTAAGAGAACACAAATGTCAGCCCAGGCTACTATAACCAGCAAACCTCTCAATTACCATAGATGGAGAAACCAAATTATTCCATGATAAAACCAAATTCACACAATATCTATCCAGGAATCCAGCCCTTCAAAGGATAACAAAGGGAAAACACCAACACAAGGACAAAATTACACCATAGAAAAAGCAAGAAAGGAATCCTTTAAGAAACCTAAAAGAAGATAGCCACAAGAACAGAATCACAGCTTTACAACAAAAATAACAGGAAGCAATTACTTTTCTTTAAATTCTCTTAACATCAATGGACTTAATTCCCCAATAAAAGGACATAGACTAATAGACAGGCTACACAAAAAGGAACCAACATTTAGCTGCTTACATGAAACCCACCTCAAGGAAAAAGACAGACACTACCTCAGAGTGAAAGGCTGGAAAACAAATTTTCAAGCAAATGGTCCAAAGAAACAAGCTGGAGTAGCCATTCTAATATTGAATAAAATTGATTTCCAACCCAAAGTTAGTAAAAAAAAAAGACAAGGAGAGAAACTCCATACTCATCAAAGGTAAAATCTACCAAGAGGAACTCTCAATTCTGAATATCTATGCTCCAAATACAAGAGCAGCCACTTTCATTAA
>NC_034592.1:24560502-24586018 GCF_900095145.1 Mus pahari
CTTCAGTCTGCACTGCATCTACAAACAAGACAGACACTGTGACTGCATTCATGTTTTCTTGGGGTGACAATGAGGCAGTGAATTCAACTACCTTGGTAGGAAAGGCTCTTTGTGAGACTGGCCAGATCTCCAGGTAAGACTGGAATACAGTGGAGAGTGGGGACAGAATCTACCTATGACTCATAAAATATGTTTCCATAAACACACAGACTATGCACAAACTCCTCTTTTCTTTCTGCCCTTCTTCCATTTTCTGGGTCTTCTGATTAGCATATGAGAGACCTAGCACACTATGACACTCCTAGGATCACCTCAGTTTTCAATTTTAGTTTATATTAATCAAAAAACTTGATATTCATGAGTTCCTTCTTGGTCTAGCAGTTAACTGGCAAATAACTGAAATCTATACTATTCGTTAGTGGTGTATGACAATTAAGTTACTTGACAAGTTGGTGTGTGCTATTCATACGTGAAAAAATGTATGCTTTTCCATGGATTCTTCTGAGATTCACAACAACTCAAAGATGAAAGTCATAATGTAAATGATACCAATAATTCTCATTAAATATTAATACTTAACCTATAAGCCCAATGTTCAGGAAATAAAAAATACAATAAAATGAACACCCTCTTTTATTAAAATTATTAATTACTCCAATAATATTTTACTTAGTACTTCCTATGTGCTAGATTTATCTAAAATATTTTAAAGTTATTATCAAATTTAATTGTTATAACCTTCTATGATTTCAGATTTTTATCCCACTTAAGCAGATTATTAAACAATATCAGAGATGTTAAGTGATGCCATCAACATCCGTATACAGAGGAAAGATGAGGGAAATCCTGTCACACTGCAAGAAAGTAAATGCACATGACATTAGCACCAGATGTTACTAAATGGTCATTTTTCCCTCCACACAGTTGAACAGAAATCCTGAAATTTCTCCTTTAGGCTAGATCCTATGGTTCATGAAGAAACTTCAGATGAACCCAGAATTTGGGCTTCTCAACAGGCTGCTCAAGTAAGGTTTTTATCTACATTTTGTGGGTCAGAAAAGCAGAATTCAAAATGGGTAAATAATTCCCCAAACTTACAAGGCACATGAGGAACAGAACTGGAAGCTAATGAGCTGAGGTTTCCCATTCCATTATGTCTCAGGCTACCATCTCACCAGTGACTACTAAACCTGACAGTCTCACACACACACACACACACACACACACACACACACACACCAAGAGACAGACAGAGACAGACAGAAAGACAGCTTTCCATAGGTGCAATCTCTGTTATAAAAAAACACTATAGAAAAGTTGTGCGTGCAAGTGAAAACAGAGATTCGGAGAGGAAAGCAGCCAAGGAGGTCAGCCTGACAATGAGGAGCACAGAGAAGATGGCATTTCTGATCTCTAGGGAGTCCATATCCTAGAGTGAAAGATGTTGGTGATGTCTTCGAGAATGATGTGAAAATGTTGCATCATGACAATGATGTGCTTTTCAGGTTCACAACAGCATTAACTCACTACATGGTGATAAGACACAAAGGGGCTAAGCATGCCAGCATGTCTAAGTCCCAGATAGCATCTCTGTGAAGAAATTATTCTCTTTCTGTCTTCCTTTAAATGCATACAGAAAAAAGAAGAAGTGGGGAAAGAGAGACAGGGGGAGGGGTCTGAGGGTAGAAGAAAGAAAAACACTTGATAATATCTACTAAATTTTAGGAAAAAAATGCATCAAATGGACCTACAGAACTGAGGTTGAAACTAATCTTGTGGACCTTTATAAAGGAGCCAGGACTAAAGAGGTATAAATTATGGTTTAGGGACTGCAGTGGTGGCTCACCAGTTAAGAGCACTGGAAGCTCTTGCAAAGGACCTTGTTCAGTCCCTAGGACTTACAGAGTGGCCCTCAGGTGTCTATGACTCCAGTTGCTGGATATCCAACACCCTTTTCTGGCCTCTGTTGCCACCAGGAATACATGTGGTGCACATACATGCAAGTAGGTAGAACACTCATACACATATAAAGAGAGAGACAGAGAGAGATAGAGAGATAGACAGAAAAAGAGAGAGAGACAGAGACACAGAGAGAGAGAATATGAGAAAAATCCAATTAAGACTCATTCAAACAATCTTGTGGAGAACTTGCCATAATACAGTGATGGAGAAACCAATTGACATCCTGATAGTCCTAATAGTCATACATATTTACAAACTGAAAGTTATAAGTAGTAGTCATTGCCAGTGGCCTCTCTAAAGAGCAGGGGACTATAAAAGTCTTTGGAATCACTGAACTATATAAAAGACAGTAAACTTAATATAAATCCTTGATAATTTTTCTGCCTTAAAGGAAACTAGAAACCAAACCATCATCTCCAACTTCCTCCTTATGGGCTTCTCTGACCACCCAGAGCAGCAACCTCTCCTGTTCACACTCTTCTTGGTAATGTACCTGGTGACTTTATTGGGGAATCTGGCCATCATCCTGGCCATTGTCTCTGACCAGCATCTTCATACACCCATGTACTTCTTCCTAGCCAACCTGTCCTTCATTGATACCTGCTTCACCTGCACCATTGTCCCCAAAGTGCTGACCAACATCCAAACCCAGCATCAAACCATCTCCCACACTGGGTGCCTTCTGCAGATGTATTTCTTCATGACACTGACCATGCTTGATGACTTCCTATTGGCTGTGATGGCCTATGATCGCTATGTGGCCATCTGCCTTCCACTACACTACACCACTATCATGTGTCCCCAAAGATGCCTGTTGCTGGTGGCCACATCCTGGCTCTGCTCTAACCTCCTGGCCTTATCACTCACACTCCAGATGGCTCAAGTCTCCTTCTGTGCCTCCCATTCCATTCCACACTTTTTCTGTGATCTTCTCCCACTCCTCAAGCTTGCCTGCTCAGACACCCATACCTTTCAGCTCATGATATTTGCTGAAGCTGCTCTCTCAGGTGTGCTCCCTCTCACTTGTGTCCTAGTCTCTTATGCCCATATCATGCACACTATCCTCAGGATCCCCTCTTCTGGGGGAAAGCATAAAGTCTTCTCCACCTGTGGTTCACATCTGACAGTGGTCACTCTGTTCTATGGAACTCTCTTTCTAGTGTATTTCCAGCCATCATCCTCCTACTCAGCAGACACTGGAATAGTGGCATCCATTGTTTATACAATGGTCACCCCCATGCTCAATCCTTTTATCTACAGCTTGAGGAACAAAGACATGAAGGGAGCTTTGTGGAAACTGTTTGGCTTGAGAAAACACTGTAATCTGTAATCTCTGATACTTCAGAGTCAAAGCCCATGTTTTTTAATTACAATTTTTGAAGAACTCAGATTCAATGCAAAAATGAATGCTCAGCATCTCAAATATGTTTGACCAGTGGAGAATGCCTGGAATGGTAGGACTGGACTAGAATTCATGAACTGAGCATAGAGTGGTGGCCAAGATAGAAGGGGGGAATAGAAATCCTTATGGGACTTTAAGACAGAAATGATGAAAGAAAAACAGATAAAGAGGACATTAATCAGAATTACTTAAAGCCTTTTAGTAATATTGACATCTGAACCTGAGCTTACTGAATGTCAGGAAGATTTTTCAGGGCTGGGTTAAGAGAAAGGACGTGTTTGCTAATAAAATTTACCAAAAAAAAAAAAAAAAAAATAAGAAGAATAAGGTTAGCACTTCATTGACCAGATGGGGACACTGCAACTGGGACCATTGTTCATAAAGCTTGAGACTTTGCTTACCTCAGAGCCTAAGAGGTGCCTGCCATCATGCTTGCCAGTTACTATTGAGTGCTGTATCCTCAGGAAAGGCATTGCTGGTCTGTTTGAGATCTTTTGAAAAGAAGCCAGAAAACTATTTATAAACACAGGTTTTGGGTTTTGGTCTTTGTTGTTTCTGATTTCTCAAACAAGATCTTAGTTGAAAACTAGGGTTTCCTGGTACTTGCTATGTAGCTGAGGCTGACCTCAAATATTGATCCTCCTGCTTCAGCCTCTTGGGTGCTGGAGTTACAAGTATGTATCACAAGCACATAATACAAGTGAGTCTGAGTAAAAGTAGCTACCAGAGGCTCATATATTAGAATACTTTGTTACCAAGAAGTAGAACTCTTTGGTAGGGTTAGAATAGTTAGAATGTATGGCCTTATTGAAGAAAGTATGTCTGGGGTTATTCAGCCATTTGAGGTTCCCAAAGCCCATACTTTGGCCCAGTCTCTTTCTGTCTCTCTTTGTCTGTCTGTCTGTCTGTCTGTCTGTCTGTCTGTCTGTCTGTCTCTCTCTCTCTCTCTCTCTCTCTCTCTCTCTCTCTCTCTCTCTCTCTCTCTCCTGCTCTTGCTCTTCTTGTATTTAGGATCAGGATGTAGTTCTCAGCTACTGCTCCAGCATCATACATGCCCAATGCTTCCCGCCATGATGAGAACGGACCAAGCCTCTGAAACAGTAAACAAGTCCCTCATTAAATGTTTTCCTTTATAAGATTTTCTAGCTGGGCATGGTGGTGCACACCTTTAATCCCAGCACTTGGGAGGCAGAGACAGGCATATTTCTGAGCTCAAGGCCAGCCTGGTCTACAAAGTGAGTTCCAGGACAGCCAGGGCTATACAGAGAAACCTTGTCTTGAAAAAAACCAAATAATAATAATAATAATAAAAATATTTTCTAAATGTCTTTATAGTGATAAAAAATGACTGAGACAATAATCTTACTAAAATAACTGCTGTAAAGATTGAAGTCAGGGGAAAAGGATGCCGAACTACTTTTTATAATAAATAGTAACTAACCACTGTCCAAAGCATTCAAACCAGAGGGTAGTGATGACTCAGTCTACAGATAACAGGTCACTCAATTAGAAAGATATGTGGACAGAAAGTACTAGGGTCAAATGCTCTAAACTTCAAGGGCCATTTCCAGGCATGACCTTGGAAGTTGTTCATTCACAGAATTGAATGGAAAACTCAGTTTGTTTAATCCAGGTCAGACAAGCTTTTTATTTTTTCCAATTTTTTTATTAGGTATTTACTTCATTTATATTTCAAATGTATATCCCTATATCCCCACACCCCACCCACCCACTCCCACTTCTTGGCCCTGGTGAAAACACAGTTTTTTACTGAGAATAAGAGAGAAAAACTAATTCTAGAAATGGTAATGCAGACCCAGTAGAGGAGAAGACTGCTCCCAAGTCACCCAAAGGAGATCATGTCAAAGGCTCCGACAGTGTGTGGTCAATACTTATCTAGGAAAACCTGATCTTTTCCATTTTCCCTCTCTTTTGTGGTTGCCTGTTGCAAAACAATGTATGTATTATAGTAAGAATACAAAGCATAAAATAGAAATGTTAAAGTACTCACCCACCATTCCTCCATTTTGATAAGACTACTGTTTATGTTGGAGCTTTCTGTTCTTTTTTTCTGGTTGTCTTTGTTTTGCTTTGATGAAGAAAATGATGTAGAAATAATTCCCTGTGTGCTTCTCCATTTGATCTGTAACTGGACTGCTCTCCTGACTTTGCTCTATCTGATGATGGGTCTAGCAAATATTAAGAAGATATTATTGAATATGACCAATACTTTCTTGGTAAAAGAAATAATAACGGTAGGAAAATAATCTTATTTTGAAAGGAAAAGAAAGAATCAGGAAAAAAGGTGAAAAGGGAGTATCACTGTACTATAGTGGATGGCAAAGCAACTGTTTGATTGCTCATAAGACTGGCTATGGGCCTCCTTTTCTCCCACTAAAACTATTTCAACTAGAAGAAGGAAGCTAACAGAGTGAGGTGGAAGATGCCTTTCACGGGCACTAGTAGGGAGTAATAGAGTCCCTCTTAAAAGAATAAAATAGTATGAACTACTGAACTGTACCACAGTTAAAAGCATATTAGAATATTATATCCTCTCTGCATTTGTTGTCTTGGTGTTCCCACATCATTCATTATCTTTTCACTTTGTTAATAGCTACATCTAAAGATTTCCATTGCATATTGTCATATCAGAATGTCTCCTTCCTTGTGATTTCTTATGCTAAGAGAAGAATTAAAACATTCTATGCATGTGGAGTTCTTTAAAAAGTCAGCATTTTTTCCATTTTCTCGTGGTCTGTTTTTTGTTTTTTGTTTTTTGTTTTTTGTTTTTTTCACTGAAATAGCATGCATAAAAGCAAACCAAATTGGAAGGAACTATAGACTAGGAAATCACTCATACACCCACTTGAGTATGTCTTCACTTAAAATGGGACTACCAGAAAAAACCAGTACTGTAAAGAGCTGTGATGTGACAATCTCAAAGCCAATGAAGGCTAGCTTCACAGACAACTTGAAACAAAAAAGGCCTTGGCTGCACATAATAGGTAAAATAGGTCTTTCTAGACCAAAATTCATACTTATTTTGTTATCTTGTGCTGCCTCCCACTTAAACTCCCCAAATTTTAATCAGCTAAATTGTGTCTCACCTTTACTCTTTTTTCACCTTAAACACCCCTGGCCACTTTTCATCCTTTTTCTGATGCACAATCTTCCCATTCCATCAACACAGGTTCCTTTTTTATTTTAACAAAAACAAACAAACAAACAAACAAACTTTATTTTAATTACAGTAGAATTACATCACTTTCCTTCTTTCCTTTCCTCCTTCCATTCCCTCCCAATTACCCTCCCTAAAGAACTTCCTAAATTCCACCACTGTCAAGTTGATAGCATCTTTTTTTAATTATTATTGTTACACATACACACACACACACACACACACACACACACACACACACACACACGAACACACATACACAAACACACATAAAACCTGCTGGGTCTTTTTTGTTGTTTGTGTGTATATGGTCATGATTGACCAAGTGGCTCATCACTGGTAAAGACTGATTCTCCTTCTCCCAGCAGCTGTTAGTTGACCTCAGTTCTTTGTCTAGGGGTCAAACCCTGAAAATTAGCATGTCTATTGCTATCACAGTGCTTCTTGTCTTGTTTATGCAGCTATTTCTTTTTTTTTTTTTTCATTAGATATTTTCTGCATTTACACGTCAAATACTATCCTGAAAGTCCCCTATAGCTTCCCCCCCCACCCCCACCCCCGCTCCAGACCCAACCACTCCTGCTTCCTGACCATGGCACTCCCCTTGTACTGGGTATGCAGCTATTTCTAAGACTTTCACAACAGACCTCCAGGTGTTCTGACTCTTGCTATCTTGTTGCCCCTCACCTGCCATGTTCCCTGAGCCACTAATGCAAGAACTATGATGTATTTGACATGTATCTATTAAGGTTGAGCTATGGGTGGTCAGTTGATGTCCACATTCTGTCCAATTGTAGTTTTCAATAGTAGTCTTCATTTGCTGTAAACAGATGCTTCTTTGATGAGAGGTGGTAACTGTACCTGTAGGTAGAAGGGTAAGATTTATAATGTAGAAAGGAATTATACACATCTGCCAAAGTCAGATCCAACCCACATGATCCGAGCCTTATACCCTACGTATGCCATGGTGTTTTCAGGATTAGAAACCACCTTCAACCCCTGAGAAGCAACCAGGGACTGCATCAATAATCTATTATGTTTTAGGGTCATTTGGATGACCCTGGCCAATCATTCTGAAGATGATCCTCTCGGCAGTAAAAAACAAATTCTTCCTTATTTGCAACTCTCAGTGGCTACCCTCTTCTAGAAAACCCTCTTCTAGTATATTTCTAGTCACCATCTTCCTACTCAACAGATTTGGAAATGGTGGCTTCTGTTAAAATACAATGGTCACTCCAATGCTAAACCTTTTATTTACAGGCTAAGGAACAAAGACATGAATGAGACTTGGAGTCATGGAGACTACTTAGCTGAGGAGAGAATGTAATCCAAGAAAATGGCCACAAAATGTTAACAGGCAAAAAAAAAAAAAGTGGCTTATGGAGTAAGCCTTTTATGGTCACAGGGTAATAAGACAAAATCGTGTCCAAGGTCAAGTATCATTTGCAAGATTATTTGGATATGTGGACCTTGGTGAAGTCACTAGATTTAGGAATTTAGTTCAAACTTGGATAAAAAGAAATGCATTTGTATGCATTGACCTAAATACAGTAACTCTAGCACCAAGAAGTAAAGTGTGCACTTTGTCTGAAAGAACAAGAATAGTGTAGAAAAACAACCTAGGTATATTGTAGGAAATACTTAAAAACTACGATCCCACAATAATCCCAACTACTCTCTGCCCCTACAATATGGCTGGCCCAAAAAGACTCAGCAGGTTTTATGTGTGTTTGTGTGTGTGTGTGTGTGTGTGTGTGTGTGTGTGTGTGTGTGTGTGTGTAAAACAATGATAATAAAAACAAGGCTATGAATTTGACAGTGGTGGAATTTAGGAAGTTCTTTAGGGAGGGTAATTGGGAGGGAATAAGAGGAAAGGAAAGAGGGAAAGTGATGTAATTCTACTGTAATTAAAATAAAGTTTTTTTAATAAAAAGTTTATGCAACTCATTGATATTCTCTCATGTATGTTTTTAATGCAACAATGCGTGATTTTTAGAATAACAAACACGGACATTGTTACTTCTTTCATGTCCCTCTCTCTACAAAAGTTATTACTTCTTTTTAAAGAGTTGTTTAGTGTGTGTATGTGTATGTGTGTGTGTGTGTGTGTGTGTGTGTGTATGTGTGTGTGTGTGTATGTGTGTATGTTTAACTATCTGAGTTTATGTACATTGTATGTCCACTGAGGACAGAAAAAGGCACTGGATCCCCTGGAACTTGACTTTTAGGCCCTGTGAGTGATGGAAACTAAACTCAGAATCTCTGTAAATGCTTTAAGCCCTTTTAACCACAGAGCTCTTTCCAGATCTCTGCTCCCTCTTTGCAGCATATATAAATTGAAAATCATCCACTTATATCTATACATGATCACCTCCTCAAGTCCTTTCTTCTAATGCTGTTTCTTAATCTAATAATTTCCCCTCTTCAGTCTCATCTGCATTAAATTTCAAATGTGCATCAAGTGGCCTCTCACATCAGCCTGCTGGATTAATCACTTGAACATAATTAGCTTTTCTACTGAGGCACCACATCTTTTCACCTACTCTTATATTTCCTAATATTATAAAAGAAGAAGAAGCATCCACCTGATGTGTTTACACACACTTGTACTCTGAATACCCAAGAGGTGAAAGCAGAAAAATGGAGTGTGAGTTCCAGACTATTCTGAGATATATAACATAACACAATTTCAACAAATAAACAAACAAAATAGACTAGAACAACACAAGGAAGCAGATGCACCTTATAATTAATTCCCAAAGTCTCACACTCGCTGAAAGGAGTTTGACAGACAGATTTGGACAAGTACCTTGAGTGTTCACTTACTATCTAATAGGATTCCAATCTTTTCTTCCTAATCTTACTGGATGCTCTAAGGTGTTCCTGTCAGAGCTATAGTCTACCTTGCCTATAGCTTTGTATGATTCTAACAGGAATGTAGAGTCCCTTCTGATTTTTGTTCTTCTCATTAACATTTTTCCCTTCCATGTTCCTCTTTCTCAACTATGCATCTGAAATCATCAACATCAATGTAAAAGTAACGTTCTTCCTCTTTCCTACTGGATCCTGGGCTTCTACATGGTTTGTGGCAACAGCACAGACCAGGAACACAGCCCTGTGCTACTGTAAGATCAAGGTCCTTGGAGGCAGCCTAGACTGGAGACATTCCCATGACCTCAAGTGGCAAGGCATGCTATTCACTTCAATCTGACTCCACAGACATCAACATGGCCCCGGGCTGCAGCTCAGACAACGCCGATACTTACATGAACTTCAGTGGTTATCTTACATTTTTTATTAAGTGTCTCTGAACAAATTTACTTATTAACTAAGTAAATTATTTAGTACTTATATATTAAGCAGAAGAAAATCATCATTGAGGAGGTGATATTTGAAAACAACTTAGGAAAGGGGATGAAGAAATAAGACCTGAGAATAATTGAGCTAAGGCTTCTGTGACCATTCCTACACCCACCCCAACCCCAATTCCAACCCCAACCCCAACCCAAAACAGGTAGCAGCCTAAACAGGAAGTGACCAGATGGAACCCTTAAAAACTGAGTCAAGGATGCTGAAGTTAGCTTTCCACAATTGATGGCTATTGGTGGGGGGTAGGGGGAGAGGGAAGGACTCAGTCCTATTTAAGGGGCAGGGCACTAAAAGTTTGACCATGCTCCAGTGAGTACAAAGACAATACAAATTGGACTTCTTTTTTCATTTTTTTATTTTTTTTTTGCAGGGGGCTATCTCAAGACTTGGGGGGTAGACACTGAAGGACTGGGGAATAAGTGTGATTGGGGATAAGTGATTTTACCAAGGAATCAATAAAATATTATGCTAAAAATGAAATGTAAGCTATTCTGAAAATATATGCTAAATATCCAACTCTTAGAAGTATACAGATCATCTGGACAAAACTCCTCAACAATAAACTTCAGAATTAAACTACACCAAATATCTTAGCAGACATGTAGAGACTATTCTAGCCAACAGGTGTGGATTCCATAGTCTCCTCAGAAGTTCAATGAACTTTTTCTTTTTTGCTTTTTTTACCTTTTTATTGGTTATTTTACTTACTTACATTTCTAATCTTATTCCCCTTCCTGGTTTCCCCTATGAAAACCCCCTATTACATCCCCTCCCCACTGTTTCTATGAGGGTGCTCACCCACACACCCACATACTCCTGCCTCACTGCCCTAGCATTCCCCTATGTTGGGGCATCAAATATTCACAAGACCCTCCCATTGAGGCCAGGTGAGGCCTTCCTCTCTAAAATAAATCACATTTTAGGCCATAAAGCAAGTCTGGAAAATACAAAAAAAATCAGAGTAACCACTTGCATCTTTTAGAATAATTGTGGGATAAAATAGAAATCAACAACATGGTAAACTATGGAAACTGTAAAAACCTGCAGATTGGGAAAGATGTTTACCAACCCTATATATCTGATAGAGGGATAATACACAAAATGTACAAAGAACTCAAAATGGTAAACTCCAGAAAACCAAATAACACTATTAATAATGGGGTACAGAGCTAAACAAAGAATTCTCAACTGGGGAATCTCAAATGACAGAGAAGCACCTAAAGAAATGTTCAACATATTTAGTCATCAAGGAAATGCAAATCAAAGTGACCCTGAGATTCCACCTCACACCAATCAGAATGGCTAAAATCAAAAATTCAGGTGACAGCAGATGCTGATGAGGATGAGGAGAAAGAGGAACACTCCTCCATTGTTGGTGGGATTGCAAGCTGGTAAAACTACTTTTGAAAATAATCTGGCAGATCCTCAGAAATTTGGAAATAGTTCTACCTGAAGTCCCAGCTATACCACTCCTGGGCATATACCAAAAGATGTTCCAACATATAACAAGAACATGTACTCCACTATGTTCACTGCAGCCTTATTTATAATAGCCAGAAGCTGGAAGCAACCCAGATGTCTCTCAAAAGAATGCATACAGACAATGTGGTATATTTACACAATGGAGTGCTACTCAGCTATTAAAAACAATGATTTAATGAAATTCTTAGGCAAATGGATGGAAATAGAAAATATCTTGAGTAAGGTAACCCAGACAAAAAGACATACATGTTATATGATAAGTGTATAGTAACCCAAAAGCTCAGAATACCCACAATACAACTCACAGACCATGTGAAGCTTAACAAGGAGGAAGGTCATACTATGGATGCATCAATCCTACTTAAAAAAGGGAACAAAATAATCACAGGAAGCAGAGAGAGGGAGGCCTGGGAGGGAGGGAGGGAGGGAGGGAGGGAGAAGGAGGTCAGAGAGAAGTGACAGGATCAGTATGGGAAGAGACAGGAGAGAAGTACAGAGGATCAGGAAAATGAATAGAAATATGTAGCAGTGTGGGGTGGGGGAAGGGGAGGAACCATTAGAAAGTCCCAGACACCAGCAAAGTGAGAGGCTTCCAGGACCCAACGGGGATGACTTTAGCTGAAATACCCAGCAAAAGGGAGATAGATCCTGTAGAGTCCACCTCCAGTAGATAGGCATGGTCCCCAGATGAGGTATGGGACCATCCACCCATCTTAACATTTTTAACCCAGAATTGTTCCTATTTCATGGAAATTCAGGGACAAAGAGAGGAGCACAGACTGAAGGAAAGCCAGCTTGACTCTGAGGAGTTGTGACACTACCAGGATCCAGGAAAAGACAGTGAGGGCAGGTCGCACTAGAGATAACTGGATAGGAAGAGGCAAGTGAAGAATATAAGCAACAGAAACCAAGGCTACCTGGTATCATCAGAACCCAGTTCTCCTACCATAGCAATTCCTGGATATGCCATCACACTGGAAAAGCAAGATTCAGATTTAAAATCACGTCTCATGATGATAGAGGACTTTAAGAAGGGCATAAATAAGCACCTTAAAGAAATACAGGAGAACATAGATAAACAGATAGAAGCCCTTAAAGAGGAAACACAAAAATCCCTTAAATAATTACAGGAAAATACAACCAAACAGAAGGATATGAACAAAATGATCCAGGATCTAAAAATGGAAATAGAAACAATAAAGATGTGTCACCATAGAAGGGTCCATTTTTATCCAACTGTCTTTTTGCCCTAATGACACCACTGTGTAGCTACCATGATGAAAAAAAAATCACAGCTTCATAAACATAAAGAAATAAAACAATTGACACAGTGAGACAACAGTGGAGATAGAAAACCTAAAAAAGAGATCAGAAGTGATAGACATGAGCATCACCAACAGAATACAAGGAGAGAATTTCAGGTGCAGAAGATACCACAGAAAACAGTGACACAACAGTCAAAGAAAATGCAAAATGCAAAATGCAAAAAGCTCCTAACCCAAAACATCCAGGGAATCCAGGACACAATGAGAAGAACAAACCTAAGGATAATGGTATAGAAGAGAGCAAAGATTCCCAATTTAGAGAGCCAGTAAATATCTTCAACAAAATTATAGAAGACAACTTCCCTAACCTATAGAAAGAGAAGCCCATGAACATACAAGATGCCTACAGAACTCCAAATAGACTGGACCAGAAAATAAATTCTTCCCATCACAACAGTCAAAACCTCAAATGTAAAAAACAAAGAAAGATTATTAAAACAAGTATCTTAATTAGGGTTTTACTCCTGTGAGTATGTAATTATGCATTACACCATGACCAAAGCAAGTCTTATAAAAAACAACATTTAATTGGGGCTGGCTTACAGATTCAGAAGTTCAGTCCATTATCATCAAGGTAGGAGCATGGCAGTATCCAGGCAGGCATGGCTCAGGCAGAGATAAGAGTTCTACATACTCATCCAAAGGCCACTGGTGGAAGACTGACTGACCAGGCAACTAGGGTGAGGATCTTATGCCCACACCCACAGTGACACACCTATTCCAACCAGGTCACACCTATTCCAACAAGGCCACATCTCCAAATGGTGCCACTCCCTGGTCCAAGAATATACAAACCATCACATTCCACTCCCTGGCCCCCATAGACTTGTTCAAACACATGAGTCTATGGGGGGGCATACATAAACATAGAATAATGCAAAATGCATTTAGTGCAACTTTAAAAGTCCTCATAGTCTATACCAGTCTCAACAACATTAAAAGTCCAAAGTTCAAAGTCTCTTTAAAAAGCTACTGCCCAATGAAGAAAAAATCAGCAGAGTGAACAAATAATCTGCATGATAGGAGAAAAACCTTCTCCAATTACACCTCTGACGTGTAAATCTGTATCTAGAATCTATTAAAATAATCAACAAATTCAGCACTGACAAATCATCCAATCAATAAATAAGCAGATAAATTGAATAGCTAGTTCTCAAGAAGAAATGCTAATAAATGTTCAATATGTTTAACTATCAGGAAAGTGGAAGTTAAAATACCCTGATATTCCATCACACTCCAGTCAGAATGGGACACATAGAAAGATCCTATCTCCAAGGTAGATATACTGAGAAGGAATAACTCTGCCTCAGAGGCAGGGACCCTTCCTGCTTGTGACATTGGAGCTTGCTCTGTAACAAAAAAGATGAGTGTAAGTGTCAGACAAGGATGTGGTGAAGTAGGGCAGTGGTGGTGCACGCCTTTAATCCCAGCACTTAGGAGACAGGGGCAGGCAGATTTCTGAGTTTGAGGCCAGCCTGGTCTACAGAGTGAGTTTCAGGACAGCCAGGGCTACACAGAGAAACCCTGTCTCGAAAAACAAAAAAAAACAAGCAAACAAACAAAAAGGATGTGGTAAGCATTACAAACATGAGGAACACTGTAATTTATTAAAACTACAAAAAGTGAACTTATGTAGAAGGGCTTAAAATTTTTAAGGATAATAATAATAGTGCTTAATAATAACACATTAAAATATATGTTTGTGTATTGGATGGGTATGTAAAATTGAGCCAAAGAGACTCAATCAAAGCCTGGGGACCCATTCAACCAAACTTCTAAAATAGACCCAGGGGTAAAATAAAGAGTGAGTTTTCCTTAGTAGTCCCTACCAGCTGTCACAGAGTCCCCAAAGGATATGGAGGCAAGGGTCTCCAAGGACTCTGGAACCACAGTGTGGAAAGAAGAAAGCAGGAAGAAAACAGAAATAGGTCATTCCCTCAGGGCCAGGAAGATTTTAAGTCCCCCTGTTTTCACTTCTTCGGTGGGACACAACCCTGTTGCCTTCCTCTGTCACTGTTACCTCAAAGGCTGGGCTGAAGTTCCTCTGCTACAAAACCTCTCCGAACACCTCTATTTCTTGGTATGTTCTTAAACCCATAGCTCATAACATTACTGGTATGAGGGAAAAGACATACTAATCGCCTGTACACTGGGGAGAAATAAGCTAAAAATTCCAAATTAAGGAAAGGACAAACTACACATTGAGAAATGCCAGTCTGTCCTCACCATATTGAAGTGGGGCCTGTGTAGAGGAATTTCACAAAAGGAGGGAAACTTGCAGAAAAGAGTTAAAAGATCTGTCCAGAAAAATAGGAAACCTGAAGTCACCCCTGGAAGTACTGCTCCTTATCACACAGGGTATCTACAGTGCCCAAGCCAACAGCAGCAAAAGCATCACCCTCTGGGGCTTTGCTGGAAATGCAGACTCTCAAGTTGCAAATTTTTCTGAGATACTGCACTCGATGAGATCTCTAACCAGCTGTCATACATGATAGTAGCTGAGGAGAGCTGCCAGCAAGATCCAGGTCAGCTATGTAAGAGAATCAGTATTTTTTTTTCCACTGCAGACTTCTGAACCTCACTCTAGAATAGTTGTTGAGAATCTATGAGCACTGTCTATAATAATCAGCTTTTCACAAAGTTCATCATAAATCCTGATGGCACCAGACCATGGCATGGAGCTAGATCCACTGATCCAGACCAAAGTACTCAATCTGAAGATAAGAGACTAAAGAGAGAGACCTAGAGACAGGACATCGTTGGAGAATAGACAAGGAAGCCATAGTTCATAGCTCGATTCTGTGTTCCTTGCAGCTATGAGGCTTTTGCCTTCTTTGGAGTACAATGTTCCAGGTAGAATTGTTATAAACAGAGGAAGGAAATGACTTGAGGCAGTGGGAGCAGAGATCAGAAAAAAACAATGTGATTGCTATGTCCATCACAGCCATCCCAGCTTTAAAAAAAAAAAATCCCTAAGGAATATTAAGAGAAGGGAAAGCTAGAAGCCAAAAGACAGTGGCCCAGGTGGTCAGGATGTTCTCAGTGAATGCTTCAGGAGGTAGAAAGTCAGATGCATGAAGGCAAGTCCCTTCTTCAGGTAAGGTGGATCCAGTATGAGCCTTCCTCAAGATCCTCATCTCCTAGGAAGACTGCGTTATGTTTTGCTAAGCGTGGGTAGTAGCCATCCTGGTTTGCCTGAACCTGAGAAGTTACATAGGACGAAGAAGTTTCAGAGGACTCTGAATTCATAGCAACTTCAAAGTTCTGTTATCGTTTTTTCCCATCCTACAGATGGAGAAATGGAGAGATATCCGAGGCAGAGCTTCCCCTCAGTTTGTAAAGGTGAGTGGTATTTGTTTTTCATGTGGAAAAAACAAAATCCACAAGGGGTTGGCCATCAGCAGTTGATTTCATTCATGGACGGTATATAAGTCTGAGTGAGGCTGGAGCCTCATTCCCATTTCGTTAAATACAATGTCTACAGTTTCTTCCATTTTCCTGCAAATGGCAGAATGATACTTTTCTTCATGGCTGACTAACATGGATCAGATTTTTCATTATCTATTCATTTGTTGATGGGCATCCAGGCTGATCATACATCTTAGCTATTGTAAAAAATCAGCAATGAACATGGATATGCAAGCATAGCAGGTGTGGATCTGAGTCTAGAAGGCAGAAGCTGGGGGTTCCCGTGTTTATTTACACTGCACTGTACAGAGACACATGGATAGTAACAGGGAAGGGGACTGTTTAAGGGACCGATACAAAGAAGCAGTATCTCGCTTGTGGCCTGGCTCCCGGAGCCAAAAAGAAGTGAGGAAAGAGCTAAAATGAGCTCTTCAGTGATCCACTGTCTTAACAAAGCACCCACCTCTCCCAGGTTTATACAAACACTAGCCTTTGAGAGCGTGCACCCTTGCCCGAGGGAAGCTTGGGTGGGCTGAAGAGCTGCTAGTCTTTCAACTACAGCTGTCTCTCATCTCTGAATGATCCCTCCTCCTGTTACCTAATCTCCTGCCTGTATTTCTTCGATGAGATATAGAGTCCTGTGAGTCCAGGAGTGGGTCAGGCGGGCACTGTAGTCATTAAGCTTTAGTTTTTGGGAAGCCTCCACATTGCTTTCTGTAACTGCTTATACTAGTTTGCACTCCCACAACAGTGGATAAGGGTTTCTCTCTGCCTACATCTTACCCATATTTATCGTGCTTTATGTTGTTGGTAGTGGCCATTCAAAGGAGAGTCAGATGAAATTTTAAAAACAAAGACATTTTAATTTGCATTTCTTTGACGGTTAGAGATATTAGACATGTGTTAAAGTGTCCATTTCTATACCTTATTTTGAGAACTGACTGTTCCAATTGTTGGCCCATTTACTGATAGTTTTTTTTCTTCCATTCTGCAGTCTGTCTCTCCATTCTGTTATTATGTTCTTTTGCTGTGGAGAAGTTTTTTAATTTCATGAGATCTCTTTTTTACTTTTTTTTTTATTATTAGATATTTCCTTCATTTGCATTTCAAAATGCTCATTTGTCAGTTCTTGAGGCAGTTTCCCACTCTATTGTAGTTTAGATTCAGAAATGTGTTGGCCATACCTATATCCTACCGTATTTTCCTTGAATGTGCTTTTAGTAGTTTCAGATGAGGGTCTTTGATCCAGTTTGAATTGGTTTTATGCAGGGTAAAGACATAGGGATCTAATCTCATTCTTTAACATTTTTTATCAGATATTTTTCTTTACTTACATTTCAAATGTTATCCCCTTTCCTGGTTTCCCCTCCAAAAACTCCCTTTCTCATCTCCCCTCCCCCTGCTCACCAACCTACCCACTCCCACTTCCCTGTCCTGGCATTCCCCTACACTGGGGCATCGAGCCTTCACAGGACCAAGGGCCTCTCCTCCCATTGATGTCCAACGAGACCATCCTCTGCTACATATGCGGCTGGAGCCATGGGTCCCTCCATGTGTACTCTTTGGTTGGTGGTTTAGTCCCTGTGAGCTCTCATTCTTATGTGGGTTTTGTCAGCACCATTTGTTGATAAGACTGTCTTTTCCCAGTGTATATTTTTCAAATGTTTGTCAAAATTTAAGTGTCTGGTTGTGTGGGTGTATCTCTGGGTCTTCTATTATGTTCTACTGTTGACTGAGTCTTTCTAATGTGTGTACATAGACCATAATGTCACATTCTGTTCCTTAATGTACATAGGTTATTAACAAATTAAAAAAAAATTAGTAAGGGCTTTAGAACCATTTAGAGCTCAGCCATTAAGAGTATACATTGCTTTTCCAGAGGACCTGAATTCAATTCCCAGCACCCACGTCAAGTAGATTATAACCACTTTTAACTTCTGTTTGAAGGAATCTGATGCCTCTATCCTCTTTGAGCACTCACACACATGCACAGACTCACATGCATCTAAGTATAAAACAAATAATTCTAAAAGTCACTTTAATTTTAAAATATTTTTAAACCACGTGTAGTGGTACACACCTTTAATCTCAACACTCGGAAGGCAGTGACAGGCAAATCTCGTGAGATCAAAGTCTGTCTGGCTTATACATAGTGACTTCCATGAGAGCCAGGGCTACATAGATCTTATCTCAAAATTAATTCATTAATTCAATGTGTGAGATAGTCCAATGGAGATATGCTGCAGCAGGCACAGGTGAGGGAGATGTCTAGTTTCCTTTGGGTAGGTCACCGGTGGGTTTCACACTGGAGATAAACAAAGAAACAGGTCTTAGATAAAAGGAATAAATGAGAAGACACGGGAGTGTGAAGCAGCATTTCCTATCAAGACGTCCACTGCTTCTGATTGCCTTAAAGCTGTTTCATGCCTGTATTGAACCAGTGTACCTGATTCTGTTCGCTCAACCTTCACTGGAAGCCTGTTATGCTCCAGACTCCGTATGAGACTCTTCACATGCGTTATCTTACTGCTTATCCGTGCTGCTTTCCCCTCGTGATACAGAGAGAAAAATAAATAAATAAGGCTCAGAAAAGCAGAGACCAAACATTCACATCCTTGCTTCTTTCACACCTCGTTTTCCTAAGACACCTGCTCACTCCCTTCTCAGGCCTGATCCAATGGGAAGGGTTCCTTTAAACAAACCTCAAAAACCATACTAAAGAAATGTCTGCTCTTGTGAAGATGAACCTGCAGGTTTCTCAGTGTTAGGAACAGTGTGTGACAGTCATACAGTTTGCCAAATGTTATGTGAGCAATTTTGTCCAGTTAAGACTAGACCCGGGGATTCAGTACTCTCTCTCTCTCCCGTGATGGGCATAGCTTTTCTCTCATTCCCCCTCTTGCTTTCTTTCTTAGACTCCACCCAGCAAAATGAGCTCAGAGAACTTCACCTGGTCCAGAGTTATGCCTGCTGAGTTCATTCTCTTGGGGATCACAGATCGTTGGGACATGCGCGTGACCCTCTTCCTGATATTCCTGCCCATCTACCTCGTCAGCCTGCTGGGAAATGTGGGCATGGTGCTACTCATTCGTATAGATGCCAGGCTCCACACACCCATGTACTTCTTCCTGGCCAACCTCGCCCTGCTGGATACTTTCTATTCCTCTGCCATTGGCCCCAAGATGCTGGTTGACCTCCTACTGTCCCGTGCCACCATCCCTTATGTAGCCTGTGCCCTCCAGATGTTTGTCTTTGCGGGGTTGGCCGATGCTGAGTGCTGCCTGTTAGCAGTCATGGCCTATGATCGCTATGTGGCCATTGGGAACCCTCTCCTCTATACCACAATTATGTCACCACGTCTATGCCTGGCCCTCCTTGGGGCATCAGGCCTGGGTGGAGCAGTGAGTGCCTTTGTACATACAACTTTCACCTTCCGCCTGAGCTTCTGTGGCTCCCTGGAAGTCAACAGCTTCTTCTGCGATATTCCTCCACTGCTTGCCATCTCCTGCAACGACACCAGTCTCAATGAGCTCCTCCTTTTTGCTGTCTGTGGCTTTATCCAGACAGCCACGGTGTTGGCTATTGCTGTGTCTTATGGATTCATCGCTGTTGCTGTGATCCGCATGCAGTCAGCTGAGGGCCGTCGGAGGGCAGCTTCCACTTGTGGCTCTCACCTCACAGCTGTGGCCATACTATATGGGACCCTTATTTTCATGTACCTGCGTCCCAGCTCCAGCTATGCCCTGGACACGGACAAGATGGCATCTGTGTTCTATACTCTCGTCATCCCAGCTCTCAACCCACTCATCTACAGTCTTAGAAACAAGGAAGTCAAGGAAGCCTTCCAGCGCACTTGGCATAGATTCTGCTGCCCGGGGCGGAGCACTCGTGACTGGTCACAGGAAGCTCCCTAAAGATGAAGACATTGTCATTGTGAGTAAAGATCGGTGTTCCTCTGACTCAGGTGTCTCCTGTCATTATTGAAGGGACTACAAAAGGGGAGAGAAATTAAAATTCACAGACGGAAGCAGAAACCTGGGGTATTCTAGAGCAATACCTAAAAAAATGCACCAAGACCAGGTAATGTTGCTATGGACCTGCCTTGAGTTCCTCAGTATTCAAAACACTTAAGTTCCTAGATGTCACCTAGTGAGACATCAGAATTCACTTCTACCAGAGAATATAAGATGCTAATTTCTAGAAACTCAGAATGAGATCTACCTTAACTCCAATTATCCCTAGATGTCTGCCCATTCACATTTTTTTTCATTGCCAATGGGTAAGCTCTTTGCTGCTCAGAACTTCAGGAAAACATCTTCAGAACCCATTCATGCCAGAGCAGGACTGAATATGATGAAACAAATACCCTCCCTTGAAGGGTATATGTGCTGTGTCTCTGCAACCACGAGGGTCCACAGGCAGATGAGACACACTTGATTCACCAACATACAGGCTACTATGAAGGCACACACTGACACACACAGGCCAGCATCCAGGTAGGCACAGACCCACACACAGGCCACAAGGAAGGAGGTATTGTGACTACAGAGAGACAGACACACAGGCTGGCAACAGCTAAAGCAAAGGCAAAGAAATCCCAGCCGCTGGCTAAAGGCCACATTTATACAGGCAGGAATAGTTACATAGCAGATATCACTACTCACTTTGGGGGTTTCTCAGACATGCATTGTCAGCTATTTTGTGCTGACTCATGGCCCTTCTGACTGTCCAGTGTCAGTCATGTTTTAGCTGACTCATACCAGATATCCACATGAGCAATATCTCTAAACGTAAGTTATCCCTTATGGCCTTCTGTTCCCAGCACTTGGGAGGCAGAAGCAGGTGGATTTCTGAGTTCGAGGCCAGCCTGGTCTACAAAGTGAGTTTCAGGACAGCCAGGGATATACAGAGGAACCCTGTCTCGAAAAACAGAAAGAAAGAAAGAAAGAAAGAAAGAAAGAAAGAAAGAAAGAAAGAAAGAAAGAAAGAAAGAAAGAAAGAAAGAANGAAGGAAGGAANGAAAGAAAGAAAGAAAGGAAAGAAAACACCGAGTTAGACACATAAATATTCTAGGTATCTGATCGACATTTAAGCCACTTTAATTTAAATTTTTGAGTTAAATTTTTCTTCATGTTTAAGAGTAGGACTTAGTAGCTAAATTTCATTACAGATTAGAAACAATCTCAGATTAACATATGGAGAGGCAAGGCTGGCATCATGAGTGTTTTGTGTCATGATATACTATCCAAAGGTAATATTGGGGTTCAGAAAAGAAATACCATAACCTTGACCACGTGGACAGTGATCACTACAATTCTTCAAGTCCTGGGGCACAGTGAACTCTCTAGAAGTAGAGCTCTTAGGTGTTCATCTCTACAAAGCTCACAGTTTATATGGATTTCCTTTGTCTTCTTGACTCAATTGCATCTATATAGGAAGCCTTTCCCTGCATGGACAAGGTGAAAATGAACTTGGGAGCTATGGACAGGGAGAAGACAGCCAATGCTAAATGGCCAATTCTGCCTGATCTCCTATCCAGCCCCTTGTGTGAGTATGGCTGATGTAGGACAGAGTGATAAAGTGCGGGATTTGAAGTTTCATTATGAGTCCCAATAGAATCCCCCTTGGAGTCACTTCTGCAGGTTTTAACCAGGGACTGGGCTTGCCTTCCACACATACCCCCTTCAAGAAGAAACCAGCAATCAAGCACTTAGATTGAAGAAACAGTTAAGATATCAGCCACAAGTTTCTCTCACCCTCCCTCCCTCCCTCCCTCCCTTCCTCCCTCCTTTCTTCCAGCACCATCTATCTAGATATAGATATAGATATAGATATAGATATAGATATAGATATAGATATAGATATAGATATATAAAACTATGGCATTCCTGGAGGTCACAGACTAATGGAGAAAAGGATGCAGCTTAGATATTTACTCAAAACTTAGGGAACATCATGAATATTCTAACAGCTTATTTTACTCCTATTGGCTCAGAATTATCTCACCTTTAAACTAGGAGTACTATATCCTAAAATCATACTCAGTCCTTGGCAAGATGGTTCATTGTGAACCATATTTCCTTGTGAACTAGAACCTTTTGGTGTGTGGTAGAGGAATGAGCTCAGTGCCTCATGCATGTTAAGCAAGCAACTTGAGCTAGATTCTCAGCCCTCTTTGATTTTTATTGTAAGATGTGGTCTAGATAAGTTACCCAGGATGGCCTTAAACTTACTGTATACCCAAAGCAGGCCCTAAATTTGTGATCCTCTTACTCCACCTCCCAAGTATCTGGGATTACAGGCCTGCACTCCTAGACCTGTTTAAATTGTCAAGATGAGAGCATATACACACTATCCCAAATGCCAGAGGAGATCTGGGTAAGGCCTTCTAACAGCCTGGTACAGCCCAGGTCCCCTATGAAGACTTATCTTGATTAGAAAAAAGTTTCAGAGGTATATGATGCTATCCATTATCACAGAGAATGGGCATGGGTCTTTCCACATATTAGCATCAGTGAAGAAGCCAAATACATCATTTTATAAGCTCTAAAAGCCAACTATAAGGAACAAGAAGCCTTGGCTATATATTGAGCCTATTTTGCGAATAAGAAAACAAATTATTGAAAATAGTAAGTGACAAAAAGACAATAACAGAGCCTAACGTGGAGAATAAAGAAGAAACAGACATAGTCCCGCAGTAAAAAGAGGCACTGTTCCCATCCTCCCTTAATACAACTCATCTAAGTCAAATGAACTATATCCATCCTAAACATAAGAAGCCTTTCCCTGCATGGACAGGGTGAAAATGAACTTGGGAACTACTAAATGATGTCTTTCAACATCATTTAGCAAGAGTGTGAGGACAGTCACAGATTTGGAATAGGAGTGATTGAGAGAGATATTAGGGCTATTGATGGCACAAAGTGTGTTAGTTCCAGCAACATGGGTGCTAACTGAGAAGCCGGAGCTGCTGTTGGAAGTGGGAGCAAGTGTGTGCAAAGGCAGGGAAGTGAAATAAGCTAGGTGAGTGGAGTTAAGCTAGGTCAGTTTAACTGTCATCTTGTAAAGTAGTGAAGAAAACCTTGATGGTTAAGGATCTAGAAAGAGATAGACACCCCGTGACTTGATTATTAAGTAAGGACATTCCATCTTTATCTATTTTTATTCAACAGGCAGTAGGGAAACACTGAAAGGTTTTGTATTGAAATTTTTTCTTTTATGGCTGTTCTAACACTGTCATGAAAAGTCATTCCCAAAATGCTGCATTAGGCATAATTGCATTATAACACACACACACACATACACACAATATACAATATATATATATATATATATATATATATATATATATATATATATATATATACAGTTCCTGGAAGCACTCTGAGTTGTCGGCAAACCAATCACCCTGACCCTCATTAAACTGGGCTTCATAAGAGGAAGGGTAACTAGTCCCAGAGAAAAGCAGCCTCCTGCTCCAGGAATACAGGCCTGAGGAATGTGGGTGTTGCCTCCAAATAGAAACTAAGGTGTTTCCAAGGTCTCAAACCCAAAGTGTGGTCAGTCACTCCCTCTGTAGGTCCTTCCCTGACAAGCTCTGTCTGTTACCGTTCCATCCTGTGATGTGAGGAAGACACTTGGGGGACAAAAAAACCAAGTTTCAGATTGTGGTATTCTGTCTTCCTGGGGGTGGTTGCATGCCAATCCTATGCATGAGTTCAAGGGTGTCAATTGTTTTTATTTCTTTATGATCTACTATGGGCCTATGCAAATGCAGTGTATGTAAGAAGAGGCAAAGCTGCAGAGCTGTTGGCTCTGCAAGAGGGAACAATTGTGTGGTCAAAGAAGGAGTTGGGTTTGATTGTGTATACACAAATAGGCCCACCGTAGATGGCTTGCAAAGAACAGGCAGCCAATGAAATGCATCATGGGCCACAATAGCTGTGCATGATTCTATGCACCACTGTGAACAGAAATGTGTGAGTGGTTGCCATTATCTAAAATTTAAATTCTAAATGCTACTATTTGATTATATGCAACCAATGTGTGCACAATTATACAAGATTTTTGGCTCTTTCATCTGCTAAGTTGGATGTAAGTGCATACTCTGGGTTCATATTTCATGCCTGTGTATTTGTGGAAACCAAACAGAATCTACACACACCTGCATGCCTGCACATGTGCACATGTGGGCTTGCAAACACATATGGCTGTTTCTGCTTACAGCTTCATATATCTGAATGTTGACAAAGGCCAACACAGTCACTTTTATTCTCTTCCCTTCTTAGAACGTAGGACACGGTTGGAAATTAAAGAAAAGCTCTAGAAGGAGCCAAAGCCAGAGGAACCTTACTAACCAATGGAAGAAGAATAGGAAAACAGTCAGTAAAATAATGTGTTGACATGACACAAGCTAGAGTCATCTGGGAAGAGGGACCATCAGTTGAGATAATGCCTCCATTACATTAGCCTGTGGAATATTTTCTTGATTAATAATTGATGTGGGAGGACCCAGCCCACTGTGAGTAGGACCATCCCCCAGGCAGGTAAACCTGGGTAGTCGAAGAAAACTGTCTGAGCAAATCATGTAGAGCAAGCAGCCTTCCCCCATGACTTCTGCTTCAGTTCCTGCCTCCTGGTCCCTGGCTTGAGTTCCTGTCCTGACCTCCCTTAGTGGTGGACTGCAACTGTAAGCTGACATAAACTCCTTCCTCCCCAAGCTGCTTTTGTTCATGGTGTTTATCTCAGCAGTGTAAACCTAACTAGGACAGGTAGTGAGGTCCTTTATTGGGTTTTCTTTTACTTTTTTTCCCTTTAGAGAATAACAAAGAAAAAGCTAGAAGTCATTAACTCCTTTGCAAAGTTGACTCAGTTTCTCCTTCCACAACCTACAACTTAGCTCCTCTCCTTTCAAAGCTCCAGTCACAGAACTGCCCTGAATTTTTAGAGTGAGATTTAGACAGGGAAAAAAGAATCACTGAAAGAAGTTGCTTTTTGTTCAATGCCCCAGTGTCGGGAAATGCCAGGGAGGGATGTCGGGAGTGGGTGGGTAAGTGGGAGAGCACCCTCATAGAGGCAGGGGGAGGGGGAGGGGAGGAAGGGTTCCAAAGGGGAGACCTGAAAATGGGAAAACATTTGAAATGTAAATAAAGAAAATATCCAATTTAAAATAAAAAGAAATATAAGGCATCCTTTGTTAAGTTTTTGTCTTTACTGCATTTAGTTGTAGGCAGCTGCTTGTGGACGTTGTACATCGTGGTGCGCACTAGGCTCCGCACCACGATGTACAACGTCCACAAGCAGCTACAAAGTGAGTTCCAGGACAGCCAGGGCTATACAGAGAAACCCTGTCTCGAAAAAACCAAAAAAAAAAAAAAAAAAAAATTTTAT
>NC_034592.1:24586029-24587039 GCF_900095145.1 Mus pahari
GGAAGGAAGGAAGGAAGGAAGGAAGGAAGGAAGGAAGGAAGGAAAGAAGTTGCCTTTGTCCTTTGCATTAAGTCTGTGTGGCCAGTGGTATAACTTTGTGGCAAATCATTTGCCTGGCAGGCAGAGATCCCTGAGTTTAACCTCCAGCATCACCACAGGAAAACAATGAGTTAAGCCTTTCAGATAATGTTTAAGTTAGCATACAAAGCTCCAGGCTTCATAATGGTATTTTCCTGCATTTATGTCTTGATTCCTACATTTAACTCTTGACGTTACTATTTGCTAGCCCATTGACCTCAGGAAAATTGCTTATCAAGGACAGTTGTGAAATTATTGTGGGAATTATTTAATATATAATTCATATAAAGTTCTCATGCACTGCCCAGACACATAGTTTCAATTTGCACACACTCACTAACACAGGCTAATGAGTCATTGGACCAGATTTCAGCTAAATATTGTGGTGCTCTTGTGTAGGGAGCTACAGGTCTGACATCACATCTCTCCCTTGTCCTGTTTCTCCAATGGACCCTTAACTGACCAGAATCTAATGTATACAGTTAAGTATATGCATGTTGTATTCATCAAATAACATTTTGTTTTCGCTCATCGTCTAAAGTGTGTGAGGTCAATGGTTTTTTGCTCTTGTTTCTAAGAACAAATTCTCTGGTATTATTAATAATATATCACATTCAAGCCTCCGAAGTTCCAGTCGACTCTACTGGTTATCAGGCAGCGGCTGAACCATTTATCTCCACTCCTCTGCTGCCACCATGTGGCTATGGCCAGTTATAACCATCACTTCCATGTGATTTGGCAAGATTTGGATTTTTTTTTTTTTTCTTTAAAATTTTTATGGAGCCGGGCGTGGTGGCGCACGCCTTTAATCCCAGCACTCGGGAGGCAGAGGCAGGTGGATTTCCGAGTTCGAGGCCAGCCTGGTCTACAAAGTGAGTTCCAGGACAGCCAGGGCTATACAGAGAAACCCTGTCTCGAAAAAACCAAAAAAA
>NC_034592.1:24587050-24628939 GCF_900095145.1 Mus pahari
GGATCTTTCGGACGACAGTCATGATAGGTCCCTTTTTGTGAACACTCCGTTGCCTCAGTAATATTTCAGGCCTTGGGGCCTCCCTTGGGCTGAATCCCACTTTGGGACTGTCGCTGGACCTTCTTTTCCTCAGGTTCCTCTCCATTTCCATCCCTGCAGTTCTTTAAGACAGGAACAATTATGGGTCAGAATTTTGACTGTAGGATGGCAACCCATCCCTCAGTTGATGTCATGAGTTTCTTCTGGAGGTGAACTCTACAAGTTCCCTCTCCCCACTGTAGGGCATCTCACCTAAGGTCCCTCCTTTGGTTCCTGAGAGTCTCTTACCTCCCAGGTCTCTGGTACATTCTGGAGGGTTCCCCCAACCTGCTACCTCCCAGGTGGCCTGTTTCCATTCTTTCTGCTGGCCCTCATGACTTCAGCCCCTTTCCCTCACCCAATACCACATCATGTTCCCCTCTCTCCCTAACCCACCCCGCCCCTGTCCACTTTCCCTCTCAGGTCTCTCCCTCCCACCTTGTGGTTGCTTTTTCCTCCCATCCAAGTGGGACTGAGGCATCCTCACTTGGGCCATTCAGCTTGTTGATCTTTTTGAGTTCTGTGGACTGTATCTTGGGTATTCTGAACTTTTTCGGCTAATAGCCACTTATTACATGCCATACATGTTCTTTTGGGTTTGAGTTACCTCACTCAGGATGATATTTTCTAGTTCCATCCATTTGCCTGCAACACTCAGGGATATCCTCATTCTTAATAGCTGAGCAAACTCCATTATGTAAATGAACCTCATTTTCTGTATCCATTCTCCTGTCCTGGGACATCTGGGTTGTTTCCAGCTTCTGTCTATCACAAACAAGGCTGCTATGAACATAGTGGAACACAATGCCCCTGTGGCACGTGTGGGGCATCTTTTGGGTATATTCCCAAGAGTGTTATAGCTGGGTCTTCAGATAGATCTGTTTCCAATTTTCTGAGGAACCTCCAGATTGATTTCCAGAGTGGTTGTACCAGTTTGCAATCCTATCAGCAATGGAGGGGTGTTCCTCTTTCTCCAAATCCTTGCCAACATGTGCTGTTGCCTGAGGTTTTGATCTTAACCATTCTAATTGGTGTAAGGTGTAATCTCAGGGTCATTTTGATTTGCATTATTTGCACCTAATCAATGGACAGAAGCTGCTGATCCCTGTGGTTGAATTAGGGAAAAGCTGGAAGAAGCTAAGGAGGAGTGTGACCCTGTAAGAGAACCAGCAGTCTCAATTAATCTGGACCCCAGAGATCTCTCAAACACTGGATCACCAACCAGGCAGCATAAATCAGCTGATATGAGGCCCCCAACACATACAGTAGAGGACTGCCAGGTCTGGGTTTAGTCAGAAAATATGCACCTAACCCTCAAGAGATTGGAGGCTCCAGGGAGGTTATGGGATGTGGAACAGTTGAAGGGTGGACCAGGAGGGGAATAAAATCTGGAGTTTGAAAGAAAGAGAGGAGAGAGAGAGAGAGAGAGAGAATTTATGGATGTATGTAATGTATCTTTAACATATTCACCCCCAAACCCCTCCTCCAATTCCTTCCAGGACACTCTTTTCAACTTCATATCTTCCTTCTCTATTTTTTTCTTTTTCAATAACTTTGCACATCTGTACTACATCTACATCACCCCTTTTATCCCTTTTACTGCTCTCTTCTGTTATAGCCGTCCTCTTCATCATCATCGTCCCCACCACCACTCCAAACTTCATGATCTCTTCTTGTTTATTATTATTATACACTGACATATATGTGTATGTATGTAAATATATATATGTACATGCATACACAACACAAGTGTTGCTTGTATGTACATATGTGAAGGGCTGACCACTTAAGGTTGAACAACCTATGCAGGATCTTGTCCTTGGAGAAAACTGATTTTCCATCTCTCCACAGCCATTGACCAACTATTAGCTCTTCACCCAGGGGACCTTGTGGAACTTCCCCCATCCAGTTGGTCAACTGGTGTTGCCATTATACAGCTCTTTGTCACAATATTGTTGATGTTGATTTTACAGGTACTGTAAAGGTCCTTGTCATGTCTAGAAGACACAAGCTAGCATAGGTGTCCTGATACCCTGGCTCTTACATTCTTCCTACCACTTCTGTAATTATCCCTGACCCTTAAATCTAGGGTTTGTGTTGCAGATATGTGTGTTGGGACTGGACGCTCATTGGTCATGTTTTCTCTGCATTTTGACCAATTGCGAATCTCTGTAATCGTCTCTATCTGCAGAAAAAGAAGCTTCTTTGATGAAGGGCAATAGCTATATTTACCTGTGGTTATAAGGATAATTGCTTAGAATACCATTAGAAAATATTATATTAGTTTAGGAAAATGGCCATAGTAGGTTCTCCTCTAGGTCTCCTCTCCAGCCATGGGTAGCTGTCTAGGTTTATAGTGAATTTCATCCCAATGAGCTGGTGTTAAGTCTACCAGACAGCTGTTGGTTAGCCCTGAGATAAAAATGCCACCACTGAACTCTTGGAGGTATCTAGGTATCTGGTCATTGTGGTTTTGTAGGTTTTACATCTAGGTAAAACTATGAATTATGTCTCCCTCTTGGCAGCTTCCAATATAACAAAAGCCAGTCCTCAGGGAGAAGCCTTCAAGATCAGTTTGATTTCTCAAACTCCTGTATCTAAAGTGTTGGGTGTCTTCAGCAATAAGGCCTTACCTTCAAGTTCTAAAAGGCAGTCAAAGGGCAATGATAATTATTTTAGGAGTTCCCTGTGAATGTCCTAAGTCAAGGGGTGATTTCCTATGCCTAGCACTGGGATTGTTGTTAAATACTTCATACTTTAAGGGAGTGCCATCACCCTGTGAAGTGTATTCCTTGTGTGTGCGCACATACACACTAATATACATATGAAGGTCAGATGACAACTTTCAGACATTGATTTTGTACTTCTACCTTGTGGGTACCAGGGATGAAATTCAGGTTCTCAGGCCTGAGTTAAGGGATAAGTGCCCTTCTGAGGCAGAAGGCTGGTATTTGTTTGTCTATGTTTGTTTTTAGGACAGTCTCATTATGTAACCTATGCTGTCTTTGAACTCATGGCAATGCTTGCACCTTACCTGCCGAGTGCTGGGATTACAGGAACAAGGCATCACACTTGGCATTGCTTTTTATTTTCTTGGTAAAAGCCATTCTGCTTAGGGTAAAATGAAATCTCAGTGTGGTTTTGATTTTTATTTTCCTGGTGGCTAGAGATACAGGACACTGAAACTAGATTCCTACCTCTCACCCTTCTCAAATATCCATCCAAATAGATCCATGACTTTGAAACTATTAGAGTAATAAGCACTTCAAGACATGGATATAAACAGTCTTTCTCAGTAGGAAAATAGTACCAATGTCAAATTTCCTGAACGTAGTTTGTGAGTAGGACTGTACATAAAAGTGAAAGTAAAGACCAGGATGTTGGAAATGCCAAGAACACGGGACACTCACCAAGGAAAGTTGGAGTGAGTAGGGCTCACCATTACATAAGGGTAGGATTCCATCATGGCAGAGAAACAGGTTAGCAGGAGCAGATATCTGGGTGCTTGCATCATTAACCATGCGTACAAAGCAGAAAAGGAAAAAAAAAGTAGGATGAGACCTTAAGATTTCAAACCCAGACAGCATGGTGATGCATGCCTCTAATCCCAGTACTGGAGAGGCAAAGGCGGGTGGATCTCTGAGTTCAAGGCCAGCCTGGGCTACAGAGTGAACTCCAGGACAGCCAGGGCTACACAGAGAAACTCTCTCAAAAAACAAAACAGCAAAAATCTCCAAGCCCACTCCCAAGTGGCATACTTCCTCCAGCAAAGCCAAATCTCCTAATCTTCCCAAACAGCTCCACGAACTGGGGACCAAGTGGTCAAAAGCTTGAGACTTTGAGGATCATTTCTCATTCAAAACACTACAGACCTCATGGGGCTGTACCACGTGCTGCTAATCTGCGGGCAACACAAGAGTCCAGTAGGGGGAAGACATGTTGTATATCTGGTTGTCTATCACCAGGCTCCAATAGTTAGTTCCAAATTCAGGTTCAGACAGATAGGTGCTCCCAATTAAGATCTATGTGACACTAAACAAAACCAAAATTAATTAATAAGGCAAAGAGGTTTACATATGGGGGTGTACTTTTACAGGGTGGAAATGAAATGGGAGGAGCAGAATTTATAATACACAGATATGAAGGAATAAAATGATGGCCATAGGCACATTGGAGGGTTGAAACGTTATAGTTTGAATGTAAAAATGGTCCCCACAGGCTCATGTCTGAATACATGGTTCCCGTCTGGTAGCACTATTTTGAGAGGTTGTGGGACCTTCTGACATGAGGATTTCCTGGTAGACGTAGCTCCATAAGACTATGGGGTAGCTAGTCCCAGACATAGCTCAGGTCTCTCTACTCCCTGATTAGTGCTATGTGACAATCAGCTGCCACATGCTATTACCAATAGAGCTATCTGGTGCCATGCCTTCCCACTATAATGGACAGTATCTCCTCAGACTATGACCCAAAATAAATCCATCTTCCTTCATTGCTTTCATGTTCTTATCCTTTAAAATACCCATGTGACTTTAGCTATACATCCTAGTACTTTCCTCATTACATGCCTATTTCTTTTACTTTAGAATGCTGTTCTTGAAAGTCAAGATTTTGTTTGTATTTTTTCTTTCCTGTAAAATAGAAGTTTTATTTTTTTTTTAAAAAAAACTGTCTTAACTGTACTTTGCTGGGGGATAAAAGTTATCAATAGTCTTATTAAGCTATGGACCCTGCAAGCTAGCTACACTAATGACCTGGAGGGCAAGACTGCTATTGATGGAGGTAACCAACTACTTACTGACTCCATTTGTGGCCCGCTTCCCAAGAGAGAATTCATAGCTACTACTGTAAACTTAGCCAAAAGTCTATGACTGAAGAGATCATGGGACCTAGGAGGGAAATTGTTGGTGCTGGTTTTTGTTTTTGTTTGTTGTTTGTTCAGTAACGCAACACAAGCCACAGTCACCTAGAAAGGTAGCAGCTCCGTTGAGAGAATGTCCTCATGAAACGGGACTGTGGGCAGTACCATGTGGCATTTTCTTCATTAAGGACTGATGTAGGTGGGCCCAGCCACTGTAGGTGGTGCCACCCTTGGGCAGGTGGTCCCGATGTGTGTAACAAAGCAAGTTGAGCAAGCCATGGAGAGAAAGCCAGTAAGCAGGGTTCCTACTTCAGTTCCTGCCTCCAGGACCCTGCCTTGAGTTCCTGTCCCGACTTCCCTTAGTGATGGATTATAAACTGAAAGTTGAAAGGAACCCTTTCCCCCCACCCCCACCCCAGTTGCTTTTAGTTGTGGTGTTTATTACAGCAATAGAAAGCAAACTATAATTGCTATTAATGCTGTTTTCTAATGGGTATGTCATGTTTATCATATCGCCTCCAAATATTGGCGTTTGTACCCATAACTCCATGAGGCTGTCAGCTTTAGCCAGGGAAGCTCCTATTTTGCAATGGGTACCCATTTCTGCAGAGATCATAACTAGCCAAAGGGGCTGAGGACAGAATACTCTTTAGTGGTCACAGCCCTATAAGGTATCTACACCGCCTCCAAAGCTCAGGGAACAGAATGGATAGGTAGTCAGAAAGAATGAGTTAAATGAAGGGGAAAAGGTGTGGAACACTCTTCCTGGCATGATAGGGCCCATTACACTTAGGGATTTACAGCAACTGGGATTCGCTGGACAAGACCCACACAAGATTGGGCTTTCAACACTCTACTAGTTGGAGAGAACACTGAAACCACCACACACTTTGGTTGCAACTCATAGGGGAACTGAAACTGAAAGTGATCTTCCTTCCTGTTGGTTAGCTTTCAGAGCCAGAAGATGCAAAGCTGGCTGACAGAGGAGAAAAGTCATCAAAGGTTGCACCAGCCATGAGCCATGTGGCAAGCTATAAAACCACCTGCCAGTCAAAATGTGCCCACTGGTGGAACAGTGACATGATCACTATCAAGGAGACAAATCACTTTCTTATTGAATGAGGTTCAGCTCCACAGAAATCTAAACCAGGTACTGTAAACTTAGTCAAGTCCATGACTGGGATGTCACAGGACCTACTACTGTTGCTCTGCTAAATAACTATGCTGCCAAACCGCCTATTTGTTTATACCCGTAGGTTCCTGCTTTTCAGTCTTCAACAGAGAGGATCCTGTCTACAATAAATAATAGTTAATTCAGTTAATAGTAACTAGTCAAAATGCTGAGAATAAGTCTGTTGAATGTTTGCCCTAAACAGGACATCCATATCAACCTCTCAAAGGCTCAGGAAACATTGCAGGAAAAAAAAAAAAGTAAGAGCTAGAAGATGGGAAGGAGTACTGTAAACTGTTACCTTCTGGACACTATTGGACATGAAATCACTGTAGATGACTACCTGATTGAGACTGAGCACATCCCATCATAGATAAGGGAGGAGGGGTTGGTAAGGTCCTACCAATTAATATATGTTAGGTGAGGGAGATTAGCCACTAAATTGTCTTTGTCAAGTAAATAACCCCCATCCAACATTCATGTAAGGAATTACAAGCACTGTAGAGCATATAAACACAAAGAGAGAGACAGAGACAGAGAGACAGAGAGAGACAGAGGCAGAGACAGAGAGAGAGAGAAACATAAAAGGATGGGATTCAGGTTCAGTGGGAGGATGAAGGGAATAAGAGAAGGGGAGAATATGGTCAAAGTATTATATTCATATGTTTTATATATAATTATGATAGAATAATTTTATCTATAGCCCCTTCCTAAGAAGCTACTGGCAGTTAATGGTTGCTGAGAAAAAGGGAAGACATTTTCTTCAGTAGTGTAGCTGCTGGTAAGTTGCCCAGATCCAGTCAATATACTCCCTCATGTTCTTGTAAGCAACTGTAATTAATCTCAGTGGACCACCAAAACCCAAAAGACCTCAAAGTGAAATTAGAACTATTTGGGGAGAGGAAGATCAGCAGGAGTGAAAGGAAGTCAAGAGAGCAGTATGGCTAAGCACTTAGGAGGCAGAGGCAGGTGAATTTCTGAGTTCAAGGCCAGCCTGGTCTACAGAGTGAGTTCCAGGACAGCCAGGGCTATACAGAGAAACCCTGTCTTGGAAAACCAAAAAAAAAAAAAAAAAAAAAAAAGAGGGAGAGAGAGCAGCATGGTAAACATAATCAAAATGTATTATATCAGTGTATGAAATTATCAAAATTGTTTTATGAAGAAAAGAAATATTTTAAAATGTTCCTGCCAATTTTTTCAGTGGCTCTTCTAGACATCTGTACTATGAGTGATCCAAAATACAGTGGAAATCGCAAAGATGTTAAATGCTTTAGCAAAATGCTGGGAATTCAAATATCTAATATACAAGGGCTGAGTCAATATGGTATGGTTTATTTAAATGATGAACTATAAAGCAACTGATTTATTCAGAACTTTTACAATATAGCAAAGTATTTTAGTATGTACTATTACATAAAGTAGGACACAGAATTCAGTAACTATCAATGTTAGTAAGAATGGGGGCAAAGGACTGGAAAGAAAGAAACTAGAATACTTACATCAGTCCTCTCTGTTCCTAATGATTTTCTTCACTTCTACAATGAGCTCCTTAGTCAGAAAATGACAGGTTTTTGTTGATTAAATCCAACAGATACTTTCAAGACTCATTTACAGTTAGTTTCTGAACAACCAAAAAACTCAAGTGTGCATACTAAAGCTAATATTTACTTCCAGATTACATTTCTTTTCCACTGATACTAGAACATATAAAGAATAACCAAAAAAGGAAAAAAACTTGAATGACAATGAATTTTATAAATATATATATACACATAAAGCTATAAAGAGATCTGTAAAAATGGTGACAGTAATTATCAGTAGTAAAATTGTATGGCTTTTAAATGTCTTTTTAGCTTAATTTTTATTGTATGTTCTATGATGAACACATTTCATAATAAAAGATTCATAATAAAAAAAGTTTGCCATCTTTCTAAAAACCAACCACCAAGCAGATTACAATATATCTATCAATGGAAATATCAACAGCTATTAAAATGCTACAGAAGAGTATTTAATAACATGAAAAACATCTGATGTTAGTAGCTGACCATACTATTAGACAGTATGCTCAGAATGATCCTAGTGTCATTTAAAGACAAACCAAAGCCAATGAATACATTAAAGAAAAAAAAAACCCTATATATGAACTATACCAAAACATACAGTATTTAGGTGGCAGAATTACATTTTTACATCTTTATTTTGGCCAATTTTCCTCTACTAAATATGATTTTTTTTTTTCTAATAGGCAAAAAAGCTTTTTAAAAAGCTGATTTAAACAAGAAGTTACCTTGTTAATAACAGGAAGAGATACTGATGAGCAGGAGTACAGAAAGGTCCTCCCACTGAGGTTTTCAAGCTCTACACACACCAATGTCAGTCAATAGGATGCCTGCCTCCCAACATGACAGCAGTCAGCAAAAAACATCCTTTCCTGTTCATATTTCATTATGCTAGACTGGACCACTGACCGCCGCAGCAGAGGCCACTGCTAACTACAGCACCAGGCACCATCTGGAACCTTTAGTTTTGACAGTGCTAGGAATCAGGTATCTTGGGGCCAAGTGCATAGTTAAGAGTTCATCACCGAGCTACATTCCCAACCTTGTATGGACCCTGGTAGAGAAGGATCTAGAGAAAAAAAGTACAGCTATGCATCTGATTGCAAGTAAACATGATTTGCAATCAAGTGATTATGGAAATGTACTGTTTACATTGCACAGAACACACTTACTAGGGAATACTACTCTCAGAACTGGTAGAATTCTGAGGTCATCAGAAGACAATTTTCAAGACATTGCCTTCAAGGGTGCCATGTCAATATTGACTGGAAACAGTATCAGAGATGTCACCCTAGAGAAGTAAACAGCTCAAGAACCTAGCTTCCTGTTTATATAATTTGAAGTCACTTTACTGCTAGCTTCAAAGTGAGTCAGCATTCTGATTTAATCTAAGAATTTCTTGACTTTTCACATACTAAATGAGACTACAAAGAACAGCTGTAAAGCCAGAAGACAAGGAAGGACAGAAATAAATACAGACATGTGTCCCCCAGCCCAAACAATGAGATAGCTACGGAACTAGATTATCAGTTCAATCTATTTCCAGATCGCTGTCTCCACTGTGACAGGTGGCAGAGTCTCGCACAGATGTCAGCACCAAGACTTCCTTTTCTGGGAGCAATCCAAATTCCTGCAGGAAAGCTTCAAGGTCTACAGCAAAGAAATCTTCCCCCAGCTGGTCAGTGACTCGAACAAAATTGCCAATCAATTCACCCGCCTTGTAGATGAGCAGAGCAGGAAGGGCATTCCGGGTAAAACGACTACTGGCCCCAATAACCGAGCTCCTCACTCGACAGAATTTGACAGCGGGGTACTCTGTGGCAAGGCAGATCATGCAGCCATTCATGGCTTCAGTCCCTGGGATGCCATCTTCATAAATATGAACCATGATAAGGGTGCTTTTCTGTTCTTTATCAATCATATCTAAAAACCCTTCTCCATTGGGGATCTCAAAAACTTGCTTGAATTGGGGCCCTTTATGAAACTGCTGCCGCATCTCTTCCATCCTCTGCTTTCGATACTGCTGCAAAAACTCTTCATCATCCAAGTTCTTGTCCTTTGTACCAAACTCCTTTAGAGTCATCTGCAGGAAAACCAGCAGGAAAACAAAGACAGACAAAGGACACATTTGATCAATGTGGATATGCACCCTGTACTTAGAACACATGAGACTTCACACTAGTGTCTTATTCATATTATGTCATCTCTCTCAAAATTTTTATGGATAGAGGTGTATTTTATGTGCACTAGGTGCATGCTGGTGCCTGTGGAGGCCAGAAGAGGGCACTGGATCCCTAGGAACTGGTGTTAAGTTATAAGCCAGCACATGGGTACTGGGAACCAACCCTGGGTCATCAATAAAAACACAAGTACTTTTAACAACTGAATCTTCTTTCCAGTTCCTCTTGGAAATTTTTTCAATTACTTTTACTTTCAGGGGGTGGGGGAAGGGGAGCATGCTCATACCATGGTGCACCTGTGGAAGTTAGAGGACAACTTGCATAATTACCATGTGGTAATTATGACTACATGCCCTTGCTATTATGATTGAATTCACCTATTACTGAATTCTTGAGTTAATCTCATTGGAAGAACTTTAATAACCCCATTTTGTAAATGTAGGTATTATCCCAAAGATTTTACATTATTTGTACAAATTCACACAAATATGAAGTACAAGAGTAGAATTTTTAAAGATCCAGTTTTATTTTTTAACTATGTGTATATATGTGTCTGTGTGAGGAGGTATGGATGTGCCTACATAGTTCAGCAGAGAGGGTCAGATTCCCAGGAAGAGTTGGAGGTCACCTTGTGGGTTTTGAGAACCACACTGGGGTTCTCTGAGAGCAGTGCCTATTCTTATCCACTGAGCCAGCTCTCTAGCCCCTTAAACTAGATTTTAAAAACTCGAGTATTTAACTACAATACCATTTTGCTTCTCATTCCAAAAAGGCAGCACCACATAGTACCACTTTTCTGACATTCCCTCCGTCAGTTTTGACTAAGTATTAGTCACTCTTATACTTTTTTTTGAAAAGACAACACAACTAAAGAACTTCCAAAGGAACACACCTCATTGCTGCTTTGTACATACATCCACATAACACAAACTCTAATTGCTTTTTTTTTAAGATTTATTCATTTTATGTGCGTGTTGCTGCATATATTTATGTGCACCAAATGAGTGCCTGGTGCCTTTGGAGATCAGATCTCCTGGATCTCCTGGAACTGGAGTCATGGACATTTGTGAACCTCTATGTGGGTGCTGGGAATCAAACCCAGGTCCTATGTAAGAACATGTGCTCTTACCCACTGAGCCAGTTCTCCAGCCCCAATTATTTTTTTCAATTTTGAAACAAGATTTCCCTATGTACAAAAGGCTGTCCTGGTTCTCACTATATACACCAGGCTGGCTTCAAACAAACAATCCTTAGCCTGTCTTGGCGGCCATGTAGTGAATTACAGCATGTACTACCAGGCCCAGCTTTTTTACTGCCAGTCAGCTGACTGTAGTTGTCTTAACTTGTGTAGCAGCAGCTATGGGTATCTGCTTTTGGCTCTAGGCAATGTTAACAATACTTTATAATGACTGAGCATAGTAGCTCACACCTTTAATTCCAGCACTCAAGAGGCAGAGGCAGACAGATCTGTATGATCTACAACCTGGTCTACATAGTAAGTTCTAGGCCAGCACAGTGAGACTCTGTCTCAAAAGGAAAAAAAAAAATGATAATTTATAAATATTTCCTCATGTTTCTAAACATTTTTAAAAATTGATATATACACATCATACTAACCTTCCCCCAGCCTCATTTCTGCCAGACAGACAGTTTCCAGGTCTACTATAGGTGACTTAAGAGGACAGAGACAGAATCTCTTACATCTGACCTACGGTCACATGACTGCTGCTTCATCCTAGTATCTCTGCTCAATGGCTGTGAGCAGCAGACACACTGCTATACCAGCTTCCCTGACAGGCATCTTCTTTCTCCTGGCCTGGTGCAGCGAAACATCTCTAACGCTGTATAGACTAGAGGTGGTAAGTAGGTGTACTGGCTGGGTTTGTGTCAACTTGACACAAGCTGGAGTTATCACAGAGAAAGGAGCCCTTGAGGAAATGCCTCCATGAGATCTAGCTTATGTAAGGCATTTTCTCAATTATTGATCAAGGGAGTAGGGTCCCTTGTGGGTGGTACTATCTCTGGGCTGGTAGTCTTGGATTTTATAAGAAAGCAAGCTGAGCAAGCCAGGGGAAGCAAGCCAGTAAGTAAGCAACCCTCCATGGCCTCTGCATCAGCTCCTGCTTCCTGACTTGCTTGAGTTCCAGTCCTGACTTCCTTTGGTGATGAACAGCAACGTGGAAGTGTAAGCTGAATAAACCCTTTCCTCCCCAACTTATTTCTTGGTCATGATGTTTGTGCAGGAATAGAAACCCTGACTACGACAGCAGGACCTCACTAAACTGGAACAGTGGATCAGTAGGTGTCACAACCAGCACCCTTCTGAATTCTCTTTACCAATCTTCTTCCCATCTCTCTAACTTAAGACCCTCCCACTTGGCTGATGTGACTGGGTCTTTTAGGTGATATGGCCTTTGTCTAGGTTTTATGACCTAAAATCATTCCCCAGTCAAAGTGATCAACTTGGTTTAATGCTTTATCTGCACCTTCATGTTGGCTGATACTTTTAAATATCATTTTGTTGTTACTGTGGATGGAGGTCAGCGCACAACTGTGGAGCTAGTTCCCTCCTCCAACCTTTACATGGGTCCTGGGGACTGACCTCAAGTCGTCAGGCTTGCACAACAAGCTCCTTTCTCCACTGAGCTCTCTTTCCAGCCCCAGTGCCTGATATTTGTAGCTTTAAGCCACAGCTAACTGATCTTAGGCACTCTGGGACACTTCTTGCATGGTCAGAAAGAACAAGGGGAACCTTTAATGCTGACAAGATAAGGAGGTGTCAGGAACCTGGGCTCAAGTATCTCTCAGAATGTCTACTCTATTTACTGTCTCCACAAAATAAATATTCATGAATACAATTTAAAAAATAATATATAACTCCACACTTTCAAAAGGCTAGTCCCTAAGATGATCATTTGAGTTGCAGAACCCTGGGAAGATAAAGGTAATGACCTCATTTAGAAAATGAAAACATACACTAAGGAAGAGATTTTGCCATAATAATGTATAGCTGAGCTGAGAACAAACCCAGATGCACCCCAAGTTATGACAGGGCTCCCAGCTTTGCCCTGCACTTTAATGCATCGCAGAAGCCAAATCTAATTTCCTCCCTTCTTGAATTACCACACCCATTTCCAGCAGCCAGGAAAGACTGAAGAAGCCATTACCTTCCCACTGATTTTCTCCTGGAGGTCCTTCTGTTTCTGTTGCTCCTCCTCTTCATCCAGATGGGACCTGCAGCTCATAGACAGCTTTTTGATCAGCCGCTCCATCTCCCGGCACTGCTCCTCCCTCTGCTCTGTCTCCAACTGCTTGAAACGGCGCCAGTCATTGATCACACCTTTTGGACCTGAGTAAGGCAAACATAACTGAGAACAGACAAGGGGCTTTGGACCAGCTGACATCTGTAAACAGGAATTCACATCAGCATGGAGCTTGCTGTATCTGTGACACAGTTAGCAGGAGCCTCTGCATACCCTTACACAGAGCACAATAAGGTCTATTGCAGGGTAGTTTGTAGGAATTAAATGGCCAACCTAATGCTAAACATTGTACAAATTATGATTTATCTACTCAAAAGGCAAATAAGAAACATGTAGAAAGAACAAGGGAATTCGAGACAGAGAATTCCTGGTGGCCCATGCCTGCAACATCAGCATTCCACATAGGAAGATCACATGTTCACGGTCAGCCTGACCTATAGTAAGATCCTTTCTCCAAAACCAAGGACTGGGAATACAGTTCAGCTGCAAGAGTACTAACCAAGCATTCACAAAGCCCAAGATTTGATCCCCAGCACTAAAAGGAAAGAAAGGTCAAGATCAGACAGTTCTGCATATCTTGAAATAAAAGATACTCCAAAAACAATGATAAGCTAGGCATAGTGGTGCATGCCAGGAATCCCTACTGAAGAAACTGAGGATGGTCATTTGAGATTAGGAGTTCAAGGCCAGTTTGATCAACATAATGTGACACTATCTCTAAAAAGACAACAGAAATGGCTATTTCTTATCCAACAAGATGGCAAAAATTTTAAAAGTTGTTAGCATAGTAGGAGGAAAACTATAAGGAAAAATTTTGTGTTGCTGGCTTATAATATAAGCGCAACCTCAAATTAAACAATCTGACAATATTAGGATGTTAAGGTGGGTTGAGCTGTAGGTCAGTGGCAGAGCACTTGCATAGCATGATTGGATTCCTCAGCCAGTCCCCGTAAGTGGAAAGTTACAAACTAAAAACAAAACACCATAGTATAAGAGCCACTGAGATAACTTACCCTACAGTCCACTCCTAGAGATCTGAGGTAAATAAATTCCTGGAATTTAACTGTAAAGGTGAGAACCAACTCCAAAAAGTCCTCTTATCTCCATACTGGTATCTTGGAATTGTAACCACGCATACAGACCATGCATATACATACAATAATAATAGAAACTTTAATTTTAAAAACTAATAGTGTAAAAATGCCATTTCTAAGGCTGGGCGTGGTGGCGCATGCCTTTAATCCCAACACTTGGGAGGCAGAGGCAGGCGGATTTCTGGGTTCAAGGCCAGCCTGGTCTACAGAGTGAGTTCCAGGACAGCCAGAGCTATACAGAGAAGCCCTGTCTCGAATAACAAAAAAAAAAAAAAAAAATCATTTCTAGGAATCCTACCAGGATACTCATATATGATTTATGGGTTGTCAAACTCAGTCCAGCCTGTTCCCTTCCATGCTGATATGCATATAGATTTGCATTGCACAGAGAAAGGGTAGAAGCAAGTGCAATGACAGACTACACTATGTTATCTCTGGAAGGAAAGTGGGACTGGAGTTGGGGAAAGGAGACCAGGACTTTAAAGGACATTTTTTGAGTCCATTTCCAGAGCTCAGAGCCTTCCAGTACCTGTATTGATTGAGATGCCTTCGCCTGCCAGCTCAGCCTCCACAGGCGTGGAACCACTGGCTGGGGCTCCCCTGCCTCTGTCTTTGTCTTCATGGTCACTGTCCTCATCCTCGCTGGTGCTGTAGTAGTACTGTAATTTCTCCCCCAGTAATTTATCATCCAGGGTTGTCATGGTGCCTGGAAGAGAAAAATGTATCAGGAATTTTTTTGCTGGCTTGAGCAAGGAAGACATGAATCTGAACCATACAAGGTACACTTGGACTGACTTCCCAGAACTTTATAGGAATCTAAAGGTGTTTTCATAAGCAGAATCTCAACAAACCCCAACCCTGGATCTATGCCATAGTTTACCAGGCTATTGTTACAGCAGGCAAAACCAAGACTTAGATAAGGCACATTTCTTTGCTGAGCTTTGCAACAAAGGCTGAAGCTGTTAACAGACCCACTGATGTATGACTTCCAGGAGCCTGAGAGGTGCACTACTGTCTACTTTTGTGAGCTGGGTAAGAGGAATCTATTGCTTGTGGTTTTTATTCATACACATTTTTAGTTTTAAGACTGCTAACAAATTGAGAGAAAGTCCTCAGGGAAAACTTCAAAAGGGACTACCGAGGGTAGGTATACTCTTGAAGCTAAGTCATTCACTCCTTGCCTCACTAAGAGCCTAGATACATGGTCTCAAGTTGGACCAATTCTGACCAATTATAACCAGCAAGTCTCCACCACAAAATTTAAATAAGAGCCAGATGTTTAAAGAACACCTAGGACCCAGATATTTTGGGAAAGGGTACAGTTCAGTGCTTTATTAGTCTGTTAAGACTCCAGCAGTGCCGGGCAGTGGTAGCGCACGCCTTTAATCCCAGAACTGGGGAGGCAGAGGCAGAGATCGCTGTGAGTTCAAGGCCAACCTGGTCTACAGAGTGAGTTCCAGGACAGCCAGGGCTACACTGAGAAACCCTGAAAAAAAAAAAAAAAAAAAAAAGACTCCAGCAGGAATGACTAGTCAAAAACAAAAACAAACGAACAAACAAAAGGCCCTTCCTCTAAGCATACCAAATATCAACACTGCGCTGCCTTCAGAAGAGACTTAACACGTTGTATTTACACTATTACAATTTACCTCTCTCCCACACAGCAGACTCCAGTCAGGACAGAGCACTGTGCAAGCTGAACAGCAATCAAGAGGAAAGTGCCAGCACCAAGGAAAGAAAGAAAACTTTATAAACTCCTTGTCTGGGATGTGCCAGAGGGCCACAACTCGGTCCGATGGGTGAAAACAGGGCCAGGAGTGTACTGAGGAGGCTGGGTTACTGAGAGGTGAGAACACTGGCAGACAGAAGTGGCATGCACCCGCAGAGCAGAAGGTAACCCTCAAGTGGGGATAGTAAACTTGAAAAGGTGGAGGATCATGAAGAGGGTGGGGCTAAGGAGAGGCACAGAGAAGGAGCAGCAGTGAGATGGGCAGGGCCAGCGAAAGGCTCCCAAGAGGGGCAGGGCAGAGGAGTGTTAGAGCAAGTAGGACAGTGAAGGAGGCAGGGCTGCGCAGAAGGAGCAGAGGGGCGGGGCTAAGCTTCCAGGAAGGCAGAGCTTAGGGGACAGAAGGGCAGGGACAGTAAAGCCGAACTGGAAGGACAGCGTGGAGAAGGCGGAGCCATAAGGAAGGCGGGGCTGAGGAGGCGGAGCAGCGTGGAGGACAGGGCCGGGGAGGGCACAGTGAAGAGGGCGGTACTGAGGAGGGACGCTCCGAGTCTCGACGGGAATTTGAGAAGTACCGGAGGAACTGGTATCCAGGAGCCGGGAGGCAAGGTAGTTCGCCCAAGGCGCGTAAGCGCCTGCCCCACCCATGGCTAGGCCCGCCGCTTCCTCCTGCCGACGCCTGCGCAGTTAGTTACCTCGCCTCGCTCAGTCTGCTCCTTCTAGACTAGCAGCTCCAGTCACCAGCAAAGAACGCTCGCCTAGAGAAAGAGAAGTGCCCGAAAGCCTTGAGCGACAGAGAAAAGCTGCCTTGGACTCTGAAGGACCAATCATACGGCCTTCCGGCGGCGCGGCGAGCACACGCTGCCCAATCACAAGAAGCTTATCTCGGCGTCTGAGGAGGAGCTACGGGTCTTAGCTTCGGACAAAACACCTCGGTGTGTATTTCTCGTTAAATAAAACATTTTTATTAACTTCCGTTCCAAATTTCGAGAAAAGTTACAAAGGAATATTAAGGCGAAAAAATAGCTCAAAAACATGCACTTCTTCAAGAATAAGTAACTCAAAGAACAGAAGTTGTATGACAACCTGAACTGGATTGTTGGACAGGAAATGAGCATGGACAACTGAAGAAATTTGAGTAACTAACTAATGTTAGTGAAATAGTTGACTCTGTAGTTTACAGACTTTACAACAGTTATGTATAGTGATAACCTTTGAAAATTCTAGATAAAGAGGTCAAGGAAACTACCCTATTTTTGAAAACTTTTGTTAAACCTCAGATGATTTCAAACTGCTTAGTTGGCGTGTCTTGTACACAACTGTGAAATTGCAAATGAAACCGTGTGCAAATTAAAGCATATCAAACATGCTCGATTTATATAAAATACAGTGTTTAAGATAGGGCTCTTAATTTGAAAAAGGGGTTTCTCAATTCATGTTTCTAGGACCACCTGCAAATTTGTCTATGTTCACATTTTCATCGGAAGCTGTTTGTTCAATCAGTGGCAGCCTCCTCCAGTCCCCCCACCCCCAACACACCTTTAAAACAATTCATTTTAAAAGCTCCTAAGGAACTTTTATGTTTTTGCATTCAGTATAAATACCTTACCTTATTCAGCTGTATGTGTACAGTAATGATATGTGTGTGATTCGCACAGCCAGCAGTCAGAGTGCCTCTGCAAAAGAGATCCCTATAAATATATGTGAATATTTGAAGATCCTGTGAAATGGCTCAGCCAGCAAAGGTGACTGGGACCTGAGTTCAGTCCCTGAGACAGGCATAATGGAAGACAAGAAGTGACTATGGAAAGGTGTCCTATGAATTACACAAGGTCATCCCCCACACCATGTAAATAAGTAAATGTAAAATGTGCTTTACATATATATTTAGTCAATGTTTTGGTTTTGATTTTACTTTTATTCAGCCCTCCCTAATAAAGCAATCTTCTTCCCCCACAGCAGTCCTTTAAAGTTCACTTCAGTGCCGCCGAGCAATCCTCCATTTCCCTGGGCAATTTCTTCTCTCACATTCAAAGACACAATTCATATCTTTTCTCTCAAATTTCAATACCTCTCCCACTCTAATAACTCTGACTCTTTCTTCACCTGAAAAGCAAAACACTCAGAAGAGACCTGCATTTGATGAAACACCCCAGATGTATCCAACACTCTCCTACATTCATTCACTAAATGAATCACTAGTACAGGAGCTCCCCATTCCTTGAGCTAATAAGACTATTCCTCTCTTTCTTCTCTGATCTATCCAACTTCCTTTCTACAGCATATTATACTTTCTCATCTTTAAAAAAGATAAAACACTATTAAAAGTCAAAAAATGAGGGATATCTATCAGTATTACAAAAATGTATATCTATTAGCCTAATCATTCCATTTACGGAGGAATATCCTATAGATGGGTTAAAAGTATATGTTGTTACATTTAATAATGGAGTTATTACTTTATTGATAAAGTAATTAATAAGGAGGCTCATGCCTGCAGAAATCCCAGCAATAAGAACATAGAAAGAGAAGGGTCACTGAAACCAAAGATTCCAGTTGGGCAAAAGAGACTCGACTTGAAAACAATAAAATAAATAGATCAGTACGTATCAGCCCAACTTCTACATAAAAAAAAATCATACAAACAACATTACATATAAAGACAAAGATAGAAACCACTGGCAAATATATAAGAAATAAAAGTTATCTTTGCAGAGCAAATGAGAATCAGTAAAAAGGACACTTTTTTACAGTTTTTATATGTAATTTTTAATCATTTACTAGGCATTATCTGTTATATTATTATCTTAGTTACTGTTCTATTGCTCTGAAAAGACACCATGACCAAGAAACTCTTACAAAAGAAAGCATTTAATTGGGCAGCTTGCTTACAGTTTAAAGCAGTGACTCTCAACCTGTGGTTCATGATACCTTTGAGGAACATAGTTATGAAGTAACAATGAAAATAATTGTATGGTTGGGGGTCACAAGAACATAAGGAGCTGTATTAAAGGGTGCAGCATTGGGTAGGGTGAGAACCACTGGTTTAGAGGGTTAGTTCATGGTCATCATAGCAGGAAACAGTCATGCTGGAGCTGGAGCTGAGAGTTTTACGTCCTGATCCACAGTCAGAGAGATACTTGGCTTGGGGTGAGCTTTCTTTTTTAACCTTTTATTGATTCTTTGTGAATTTCACATCATATGCCTCAATCCCACTCATCTTCCAGTATCTCCATTATCCACCTTCCACTCTTGCAATCCCCACCCCCACCCCCCATCCCCCACACCCTCCCTGTGGTTTGTCATGGTGAGTCACACAGCATGTGTCCAAACAGCTTAAGCTAAAAATGTTCATTACACTGAGACATTGGTCTAGTTCAAGGCCTCCAACTTCTGCTACACTATCAATGCTGGATCCTCAGTAGGACTGTTCTCACATATCCTGTTGTTGTCCTGTGCCATGGAGATCCTTCAGTTTTGTATCTGTAGACAGGCCCCTTCACACTCTCCACTAGATAATATATGGGATAGATGTTGGGGGTGGAACAATTCAAAGCCCTGAATCTGGGCCTGGGTGATAGCTGAGTAGGTCAGCCTTCCAGCTTTCCCATTCCACCAAGGCTAGCTCTCCTGATTTCACGCTCATGAGCAGCTTTTCTGTGCATGTATTAACTGGGTGAGCTTTTATACACCTCCTCCAACAAGGCCACACCTCCTAATCCTTCCCAAAATAGTTCCATTAATTGGGACCAAGCACTCAAATGTATTAGCCTGTGAGAGGCATTCTAATTCAAACCACAACAAATAAAATAATTTTTAAAGGTATAAGCCCCTTCCTCTCTCTCCATTTTTCTGACTCTTCTTATAAAACCCCAAAAGTCCTAGATATCCCTCTTCCGTTTCTTGTCACACACACACACACACACACACACACACACACACACACACACACACACTCGGTAAAGCCTGTTCCCATCAGTTCACTAAAACTAGGTACATCGCAATAACCACAGGCAGCCTTTGACAATTCATCTCTTTTCCTTCTGTAGATCCTTCTCTAGTTGTAGTTGTTGTTTGTATGTTTGTTTGTTTTAGTGACTTATTTCATTTTATTTTATATGTATGAGTATTTTGCCTACATGTTTATAAGTGTACTGCCTGTGTTCAGTGCTTGTGAAGCCCAGAAGACTGTTATATCCCCCTGGAACTGAATGTTATGTAATGTTGAAAGCTCTTATGTAGGGGCTGGGTATTGAACCTGGGTCCCCTGGAAGAGCAGACAGTGCTCTTAACCACTGAGCAATCTCTGTGGCCCCAATCTCTGGTTCTCTTAAACACGACTTTCTCCCATTTTCACTAAGTACATTGACATTCTTCTGATTCCTTGCTTCTAAATATGCTGTGCCCCAGAACACACACCTGCACACACAACAGGGAAGTGGTAAATTATATTCAAACATGTTTACCCAAATAGAGAAGTTAATAGATGTATGTCAACAAAGGTTTAAAAAGGCAACAAGTAGAGAAAGTAAAATGTTGAGAAACTAAGATTACTCCAGGAAAAAAAAAAACTGAGTAGGAGGTAGGTTGAAAAGCAGTCACAGGGTAAGAAAGTAGGTCTTAGAGTGGCTCAAGTCATCAAGAAAAATAACTATAGTTGTTTGTTTATATTGTAAGGGCCTCTATTTTGAGATAACTCTGTCATTTTTCTGGTTATTTTTTTCACTGTTGGACAGGATTTTTTTTTCAAAGATGTATTTATTGTATTTATGTGAGCACACTATATCTGTCTTCAGACAAATCCAGAAGAGGGCATTGGATCCCTTTACAGATGGTTATAAGCCACCCTGTAGTTGCTGGGAATTGAACTCAGGACCTCTGAAGAGCAGTCAGTGCTCTTAACCACTGAGCCATCTCTCCAGCCCCAGGTCAGGATTCTTAGATAAAAAGAATCAGTAGGAAGGAAGAATGGATGAATAGACAGATACATCAATACACATATATAGAGAAAGATATATAATGATGAGGAATTGGTTCATGTGATTATGAAGGTCAATATGTTTAAATAATATATTTGCCCCTTGACTGGTGGGTTGAAAGTGGTCTGTTATTATATAATACTATTTTGGTAAACGAATTTATACTAGTCATTGGTAATTGTGACATCTGAGTTCTTTGCATATTATTTGGGTCACAAAGGAGCATATACAATGCACACTTTGAGTGGTAATAATCTTACTGCAACTCACTGAAATCAGGTGTGATGGTTCTCAACAGGACAAGATCTAGCATCACTAGAGTCAAGACTCCAGATATGCCTGTGAGGGGCTAGCTAAATTAGTTGAGGTGGGAAGATCCATTCAAACAATGGGGTCCTGGACAGACAAAAACAAATGGAGAAAGTGAGCTGAACACAAGCCTTCATTGTTCTAGCTTCCTGACTATGGATACAATGTGCCCAACTGCCTCCTGCTGCCTCTGTCCCTTCCCAGCCATGGCAGACTTCATCCTCTGGGACTGTCTGCAAAAACAAACCCTGATTTGTGGTTCTTAATGAAATGTTAGCTGAGTACAGTATATGATAGTGCAACCAAGGCTGACCTAGAACTCACAGTAAACCTCTGCCCTCAGCTTCCCAAGTGCTAGGATTACAGGGGTGAGGCACCATGTCTGCCTTAATATTTAAGAAGTTGGAAATGTTAATAAGATCTCAAATTCAGGTTACACTGATAATGAGAGGATGAGAAAAGACCAATGAGTGCATGGAAAACATAGACTGAATTTAGTCCTGGGTTGTAAAATCATGTAACAACGGTGACATAAATGTATTAGAAAATAACTGGATCATAGTTTGTATAATGAACCCAATATTTTATCCTTTATAAAAATATTTCCTTTAGATGTCTTTATACTTCCAAGAATTATAAGTGTAGCTATTGGTCACTGCTATAGCAAAATACTGTAGTAACACTGGAGGGAAACAACAATCATGATTGTAGGTTTGTGTGACTCAGGAATTGCAGCAAGTCTTGCTTGCTAGCTGCCTTTGCTCAAGGTTTCTATGATCTTAGAGTCAAACTCTTAGATACCATTGAAGCATCAGCTGGGGTGAGCCAATAGGGAACAGAAAGTCACTATCAAACTGACATTCATGATTGACAGCTGATTTTGATAGTTTTACCATGTGTTTCTCCATAGGCTTCTTTTATCTATTTTTCATTTATGGTTATGTGTGTGGTGTGCTGGAATGTGGGCACACATAGATGCATAAGAAGACTGAAGGTGGACTTCTACTAGAGTCTCCCTCAGTCATTCTTCACCGTATCCATTGAGTCAGGGTCTCTCACTGAACCTGGAGCTCCTGAGATGGTCAGTTTAAACTGGCCAGCTTGTTGCAAGGATTCCATCTCCACCTTCCAAGCACTGGACTTATACAGAAGGGCCATCATGTCTACCCGGCTTTCAGAGATCTGAACTCAGGTCCTTACACTTGAGGAGCACAAGTGTTTCAGCTGCAGAATAATCTCCCCAGCTCCGTTTGCTTTGTTTGTTTGTTTGTTTGTTTGTTTGTTTGAGGTTTCTTATTTGTTTTTTGGGGGGGTGTTGCTTTTTTTTTGAGACAGGAGCCTCACTCTAACCCTGGCTGACCTCCCAAGTATTGGGACTGCAGGTATGCATCACAAGCCTGGCTTCCATTGGTTTCTTGAATTCCCTTACAATCTTGTCCCTAGCTGCTGCTGCTGCTGCTGGTGGTGGTGGTAGTGTGTGTGCATGTTTGCACATGCATGCCTGTATGTGTGTGTGCACATATTCATGGTATTTATAGAAGGACACAGAGAAAAAGAAGAAGAAAATAATGGGGAAGAAAAAAGAAAGAATCAGCATGATGGCTCCATGGGTGGAGCCCTTTCCACCAAGCTTGACAAACAGGGTTTTATTTTAGAAACTCATAGAGTTTAAGAAGAGAGCTGACTCCATGGCATATTGTGAGTGTGTGCGCGTGCACAGACACACACACGCACACACATTTTTTAATTATTATTTTTATTTATTTATTATTTTTTTTACAATTCAGTTGTTATCCCCCTCCCAGTCTACCCTCCAACAATTCCTCATCCTCTGCCTCCTCCCCCATCTTCAAGAGGACCCTGCTTGGTCTTCCTATGAGGTCGTCATTTAAGAAGAAGAGAACCCAAAACTAAGATGGAAGAGCTGGAGAAGGATGTAGATCCTTAAAATGTACGTTTTAAGAGCACATAATGTTTTTACAGACAACCCAGATTCTATTCCCAGGACCCATGTCAGGAAGCTTACAGCTGCCTATAATTCCAGCTCCAGGGAATCTGATGCGCTCTTCTAGGCATATGGACTCTGCAGTCAACATTCATAAATCCACACTCAGATACATACATACACACATAATTAAATTTAAAAATAAAAACCTATGGTGGAAGCCATGCTTTTATAATCCAACCTACTACTATTTGCCTAAGATAGTTGAGTTCTGGGATTTAAACCCCAGCAACGGGGTTGGAAGAATGAGACGATGAATGTAGCCCACATTAAGCAGATGAAGACTATTTAGGTTAATTTTTTTAGAAGATTGTGAAGTTAGATAAAAATCATTAAAGCCAGAAAGGTTAGTTGTAGTTATAATTATTTGAAAGGGGCAGCTTAAAAGCTGAAGAGAATTTATATGAAAGAAAGCAGTCAATACAGGAAATAACAAAATACCCAAGAAAAAGAATAAAAACTTAGAAAAGACGTGTAAACATAATTTTATTGTGTATGCATGTGTCTGAATATGGGTTATGCGTATTAGTGCAGAGCCCACGGTGGCCTGAGTGTTGGATCTCCTGGAGCTAGAGTTAGAATCAGTTGGGAGCTATTTGATGTACGTGCTGGGAACCAAATCTGTATCCTCTAAAGAGCAGTATGTACTCTTAACCTCTGAGCCTTCTCTCCAGCCTTATAATAGATCCTTATCCATTTGTATTAGTTAGTTTTTGCCACTGTGATCAAAATACCTAGTAAGATTAAGTTAAGGAGAGGAATTTTTTGGTTCATAACTTCAGAAGGTTCAGGCATCATGGCAGAGCAGATATGGTTATCTAGTGTTCAAGGAAATGGTAAAGTTGTCACTTGGCTGACTCTACTGCTTTTTATTGCATCTGGGTCCTAGCTTTTGGGATGGTCTTTCCCTCTCAGCTAATGCTCTCTGGAAAAATCCTCACAGATAGACAAAGAGATGTGGTTCAGTTTCCTGGGTACTTTTAAATTCAGTCAAATTGACAACGGAGATTTACCATCACTTCACTGAAAAGAACCTGCTTACACCTGCTTTTTGTTTGTTTTTGTTGTTGTTTGTTTGTTTGTTTTTTGTTGGGGGGGTTGTTGTTGTTTTAGACAGGGTTTCTCTGTATAGCCCTGGCTGTCCTGGAACTCACTTTGTAGACCAGGCTGGCTTCGAACTCAGAAATCCGCCTGCCTCTGCCTCTGCCTCCTGAGTGCAGGGATTAAAGGCGTGTGTGCGCCACCATGCCTGGCTACACCTGGTTTTTCTTTTTCTTTCTTTCTTTCTTTCTTTCTTTCTTTCTTTCTTTCTTTCTTTCTTTCTTTCTTTCTTTCTTTCTTCCTTCCTTCCTTCCTTCNTTTTTCTTTTTCTTTCTTTCTTTCTTTCTTTCTTTCTTTCTTTCTTTCTTTCTTCCTTCCTTCCTTCCTTCCTTTCTTTCTTTCTTTCTTTCTTTCTTTCTTTTTCTTATTACTTGCAGATGATTTTAGATTTACAAGAGTTTTTAAAATAGTACCCCTTCTATCAGGGAATGGCTTCAGTTGCCCACCTTCCTCGTGGCTGGGCATTTTAGAATTTCATCTTCTTACCCCAACTGGGTGGTGGGGGTGACGGATTAGGAAAACTGGATGCGTCATCAGACCTATCTAAGCTTCTAAAGTCCACCTATTTGGCCCAGAATTAGGCTAGTATTTGGGCCAGACTCAGAAATGCAAGGTATATCCCCATGCCATCCCACCCCCACTGCTACCCCTGCCATGTAAATTCTGTGCAGAGATGACATACTGTGGCCCCCAGGTTGAAGTGGGCCCAGTGCCCCAAGTTAGCCTGGAGACCTCCAGCCTGAGAGCTAGGCAAGAGCTGGAGTGGAGAAAAACTCAAAGGGGACCTGGGGCTCCTCCTGGACGATCTCTTTGGAAAGATGTCAACAAAGAAGACCATCTGGCTGCTCTGAGGACCTGGAGCTTAGTTTCAAGAACATGTGTAAGCTGCAGTCTCTGTTGTAGAAGTGGGTGGAGGAGTTGGATGGAAAGAACCTTCCAGAGAGGGGCTGGAGAGATGGCTCAGCATTTTAGTATTAGAATGCTCTTCCAGAGAACCTGGGTTCAGTGCCCTGGTGCAGGCCCACAGGAGAAAGCAAATGAGTAGTCAATGAATGGGCTAGCCTGACCCCAGCACTTAGCAAGCCTACTTTTCACTGCTGCTTTTGTCTTACTACCCTGATCACACTCTTAATAATTAACTTATCAAGTTACAGGGGTTGGGGTGGCAGTAGGGAATCAGAGAACACCAGTCAAATGATGCTCTAATCTGTAATCTTCCTTCAGGCTTATAGACATCAGAATGGTGATCCTGATGACCTATGAAGAGCATTAAGACCACGTAGAGAGAACTGATTATTTCAAGAATGCCATGGTGGTACCCACATAGCTATGATTAAAATTAGACTTCTCAGAAGTCACATATAATAAGCCTTTGCATCTGTGACCCCTGACAAAGGGTTTCTATTGCTGTGATGAAACACTATGACCAAAAAGCAACTTAGAGAGGAAAGAGTTTATTCAGCTTACACATCTATGTCACTGTTCATCACTAAGGAAGTAACAACAGGAACTAAAGCAGGGCAGGAATCTGGAGGCAAGAGCTGATGCAGAGGCCATGGAGGAATGCTGCTTATTGACTTGTTTCCCATGGCTTGCTCAGCCTGCTTTCTTATAGAACCCAGGACAACCAGCCCAGTGTTCTATAAGAAACCCATGGGCTATGCCTTCCCCCATTGATCACTAATGGAGAAAATGACTTATAGCTGGATCTCATGGAGTTATTTCCTCAACTGAGGCTCCTTCCTCACTGATGACTCTAGCTTGTGTTGAAGTTAACACACAAAACCAGGTAGTACAGTGGAATTTTCAATAAAAGCCTTTTATCTTCCAACTTGCTGGCTTGTTACTAATAATGGCTCTACTATCGCTTTATCTATTGAATTATTTGCTTTGCTATGTGGCACAAGACCTGTTACAGTTTGCAGATCATTTGACTTCAAAATAAAGAAATTATTCTTGTCAGTGCAAAAATACAGCTCTTACTTCAAAAGGAATAAGAAGAGACTTTATTCCGGAGCCAAGCATGAGTGGTCATGACCCAGGATTCAGGTTATCACGAAGACCATGTTCAACAGTCTCATGAAGACTGTTACAGAATAAAGAAAATCATTAAGGAAGGCACTTTTCAAATATTTGGGGGATAATTCGGGTTGGCAGGAAAATCTCTGCTATAGGCTCCAGACACCATCAATGACACTCGTTACTTTTGGATTGGTGGGTTTTAGGGCTCTGTAAATATAATTCAAATAGCTTCGCATGACAGTCACAGGATGTGAGGTCAGACAAGAGGATAGTAAATGGTTATTAAGGGTGCTAAGTATAGGCCCTAAAATTATTTGGTTCTGGATCTACAACATTCCAACTCTCTACACTCATAACAACCTAACTAATCAAGTAACCTTATAGAACATTTAAACATGGGTGTTTTGTTTTGTTTGTGTGAAAAAAAGTTCCTGGCATGGCAGAAGCCAGAAATCATTGACCTATATGAGGAATTCAACAATATGAGTTGCTGGTCTAAATTTAAAAAGGGAACTAAGTGAAAAAGAATTGGACAGTCTAAATAAGCAGAGACCTTCAAAGCTGGTGGCCTGTAAGACAATAGGGACGTGTGCCATATATAGCAAGGAGCAAAATGAATGGGAAGGGGAATTCTTCTCTAGAGGCTTCTGTTGTGGGAAATATTAAATATTGAACCTGCCAATTCTCAGCAAGGCCAGGCCACACTTCTGAGCTCCTGTCACCGCCAACAACTCTCTCAAGCGAGCCCCTGTGCCAGGTGAGCTCACTTGCTCAGTTTCTCGGCCCACCAACTCACCAGTCCTGAGAGGCCACAGGGCTCCCACCAGGCCAACTCTAGGACTGGGGGCCCCCAAGTTCATCTCACTTCCACGTAACACCCCTGGTTAGCCATCTTACCTAATTACTGGTAGAACCTTAATGCTTAATTAGCCAATCAGATTTATGTATCAATAACAACACAATTTACAAGATGCTAATACAATAATTTCAGAGCCAAATGATAATGGTAAAGCTTTAATCCAATTATTCTAACCTTTTGATAACTCCACATTGGCCTCCATTCTGGTTCTCTCTTCCTCCTGAGACCTTACTCTCTGTTTCAACTCCTCCGCTCCTCCTCCCTTCTCCTGTCCAATCACAAGCCTCCCACTACCCTAATGTGATTGGACAGGGGAAATCCTGCAACATTTCACCCTTTCTGTTTAATTAAAAAAAGACTTTCTCTCAAAATATAAATTGAGCACAACTATTACCATTTTGTAAAATATATGGTATAAGATAGACCTAACACCTAGTCCAACATTTTTGCCAATAACATTGAACACTGTCCTCTATCCTAACTTAAAAGCGTATATAGTTCTGCACCTGGCTATGTCTTGGCTTTAGATTGAATGCCATCTGAAAACCATCCTCTTAAATCTGTTCCTCTCAAAGTAAAAAGCCTGGGTTGGCTAGGAGACTACATAGTTTTCCAATCCCATCAGAAATACAAGAATGGCTGATATTAACTGAAAATATATAGGAAGCCTAACACAGCTTCCAAAACTTAGACAATCATAGAGACCGCAGATCACCTGGACAGTCCCTTACTTCAGCGTGTTGGAGCAGCGGTCTTCAGCCTACTGGCCAGGGTCATCTGACAGACTTAGAGAAACAGAAACATTAAGGACCAGCCTACTCTGTCTCGGCAGAATCAAGCTGTCCTAATCGGTAATTGTGTCCTTTCTTTGGACAGTATTATGTCTGTCGATGAAATGAGGCAATTCTTTTTTTCTTTACTTTTTAAATTTTTTCCCCAATTTTTATTAGGTATTTACTTCATTTACATTTTTTTTTTGAGACAGGGTTTCTCTGTGTAGCCTTGGCTGTCCTGGAACTCACTCTGTAGACCAGGCTGGCCTCAAACTCAGAAATCCGCCTGCCTCTGCCTCCCGAGTGCTGGGATTAAAGGCGTGCGCCACCACGCCCAGCTCACTCATTTACATTTCTAATGCTATCCCCAAAGTCCCCTATACCCCCCCCCCGCTCCTCTACCCACCCACTCTCACTTCTTGGCCATGGTGTTCCCCTGTACTGGCACATAGAAAGTGTGCAAGACCAAGGGGCCTCTCTTCCCAATGATGGCTGACTAGGCCATCTTCTGCTACATATGCAGCTAGAGACACAAGCTCTGGGGGTGCTAGTTAGTTCATTTTGTTGTTCCACCTACAGGGTTGCAGACCCCTTCAGCATCTTGGATACTTTTCTCTAGCTCCTACATTGGGGGCCCTGTGTTCCATCCAATAGCTGACTGTGAGCATTCACTTCTGTGTTTGCCAGGCACTGGCATAGCTTCACAAGACAGCTATGTCAGGGTCCTTTCAGCAAAGTCTTGCTGGTGTATGCAATAGTGTCTGCGTTTGGTATCTGGTTATGGGATGGACCCCTGGGTGAGGCAGTTTCTGGATGGTCCATCCTTTCGTCTCAGCTCCAAACTTTGTCTCTGTAACTCCTTCCATGGGTGTTTTGTTCCCAATTCTAAGAAGGGGCAAAGTCTCCACATTTTGGTCTTCGTTATTCTTGAGTTTCATGTGTTTTACAAATTGTATCTTGGGTATTCTAAGTTTCTGGGCTAATACCCACTTATCAGTGAGTGCTATCATGCGAGTTCTTTTGTGATTGGGTTACCTCACTCAGGATGATACCCTCCAGATCCATCCGAAATGAGGCAATTCTGGCCTAGTGGCTATTTCACCACAACTGGAGTAACTCAAGATGCTCAATTTCTTCTTTGAATCCAAGACAGGGAAAGCTGTCAGGAGCAGCTGGTCTCAACAACAAGTGAATAAATAACATTAAAGTCACATTCTGTGGATTTCTGACATTTTTGAAAACTATGTAAAGTAATCTGGACTGTTATCTGTTAACTACTATCAGCTATTTCTAATTAAAATCTCTGAAAACACCCTAACAATAAACTCAGAGCCATGAATTTGCTACTTGGCCCTTAATTCAGAAGCTTAATCATCTCAGATCAGTTTATAATAACAGCAAAAGAAAGGCTGGGTCTAAGCCCTATACTTTCAAATATTTAGTATCAATAGAAGAAATCTACATCAATGATAACCTTGATTTTTTGGGGGGTGGGGTGGGTTTCAAGACAGGGTTTTTCTGTATAGCCCTGGCTGTCCTGGAACTCACTCCCAGGCTGGCCTTGAACTCAGAAATTCACCTGCCTCTGCCTCCCAAGTGCTGGGATTAAAGGTGTGCACCACCACACACCAGGCTAACTTGATTTTTTATCAACATAAATTGTGTACCAAATAAGAACTTATGACATGAATGTTTTGTGTTGTTTTGTTTTGTTTTGTTTGTGGGAAAAAAATCCTGGCACGGCAGAAGCCAGAAATCATTGACCTATATAAGGAATTAAACAATATGAGTTGCTGGTCTAAATTTGAAAAGGGAACTAAGTGAAAAAGAATTGGACAGTCTAAATAAGCAAAAAACTTCAAGGCTGGTGGCCTTCAAGACAATAAGGACTTGTGCCATATATAGCAAGGAGCAAAATGAGTGGGGAGGTGAATAATTCTCTTGAGGCTTCAGAAAGGAATGGACATCACTTTTGGCTTGGTGGATGTAAATATATTTGGCTCTGTAAATATATTTCAAACAGCGTCACATACAGACACCTTCATTCCAGTCCTAGACTTTTGGCCTGCAGAAACTGTGAAATAACAAATTTGCACTGACTGGGCATGGTGGCACATGCCTTTAGTCCCAGCACTCAGGAGGCAGTGGCAGTTCAATCTCTGAGTTCAAGGCCAGGCTGGTCTACAGAATGAGTTCCAGGACAACAAGGGATACATAGAGAACCCCTATTTCAAAACAAACAAGCAAACAAACAAATAAATAAAATAATAAACAAATTTTTATTAAGTTAATACAATGCTGCTATTTGATATAACAAAGAAAAATACTGTACAGATGATCCCAGAAAAAAAAAAAAACTACACACAGGTATGCACATAAATTCATACAGACAAACACATGTAAGTTAAGTATTTTTCAAATGTTTATAAAAGGTAGAAAGTGACTGTGGAATACACTAGTTTCGATCTCTGGCCTTCTGTGCATGCACACATATGTCTACATACACCAACCTGCATGTGTGCACATATGAACATTCATGGAAAGCTGTTTTTGTTTGTTGATTTGGTTTAGTTTTTTGAGGCAGGATTTCTCTGTGTAGTGCTGGCTGTCCTGAAACGCAGTTGCAAAATCCCAGAGATCTGCCTGCCTCTGCCTCCTGAGCACTGGGAGTAAAGGTGTGCGCCATCACAGCCAGCTTACCAGGCTTTTGGAATGATTGAACTACAAAGTTTCCATTGAACAAATAGTATCATGTGACATAAAAATGTATTATCCTTTTCTGTATATTAGTAGAGTATATTATTAATATACTTTAGTTAGAAAAATAAAAGTCATACTTTTGTAACTATGAAAGAACTTTTATTAGCAAGAGAAGCACCAACCAGATTTACAAACTATCATTAAACAAATTTAGAAATGTGAAGTAACTAAATAAAAAAAAAATATCATGGATAAATTCTTAGATTCACTGAGGGGGTTTCAAGACTTGCTCTGCTTGAAAGAGTTTTTCCAGTGAAACAAGATTTATTCTTCTATCAAATTTCTTCTTTTTTTTTCATCATTTCTTTGTACATTTCTAACAAGTCTTTTTTTGTCTCTTATTTTGTTACATTGACCAATGAAGGACTGTGTGCATGTATGATGGAGATCTTATCAAGATTATATTGCCTGGTGACACATAGCCTTCTTAGTTTGTGTACATACACTATATGTGCTTTGAAATCCCCTAACAATGTGTGCCCCAGAGTATGTTATGCTTTCAGTAATACAAGACTGTATTAAAGGTGTACCTACAGTTGAATGATAGTAAGCAGTATGAATGAGGTATGTTTGACGTATAAACTCTATCCATCTGTGCTCCCCGCCCCCCACCACACACACACACACACACACACACACACACACACACACACACACACACACGCTTCTCTCCCTGTTCTTTTTTTCCCTTCTTTTTATTTGGGTAGGATGTTCCATTAGTTATAACTGAATGTCTTTTTTTAATTGGAATCCAGAATAAACGACCATAAAATGGTATCTTTGGTATGGGTTTTAACTTTAATACTACTTTCACTTAAAATATAAATAGCCCACACTCTTAGAAATGTAAGGACAAAATCTGTTTTTAAGAACGTTTCTGGGGCTGTGATGGCTTAGCTGTTAAGGGTACTTTCTGCTCTTGCAGAGGATCTGGGTTCAGAGATCCCCTTGAGCACCAGGAGCATACAAGCTGCAATACATGCACTCAGGCTAACACTTAATATAAAATGAAACCTTAATTGTTTTAAATAAGAAAGCTTGTGTTTTTCTTATTTCTGTACATGCCAGTATAATAGAGCTCCATTAAATTTTAAAAGATTTGGGGCTGGAGAGGTGACTTAGTGGTTAAGAGCACATACTGCTCTTGCACAGGACCAGAATTCAGTTTTCAGCATCCACATGAGGCAGTTCATAACTGCTTGTAAGACCAGCTCCAGATCTGACACCTTTCCTGGCCTTCACAGATGCCTGTTTCCATATTACAACAAGGCCCCAGACCTTAGGATATCTGACTTAATACACGTTCATTGTGGAAGTACCGTTTAGGCTGTAAAAACTCAACACACAGACAGCCTCACTTGCCAAAACTAAAACAAAGTCAATAGTCAATGGGAAGTCTCTTTTATCTTTTTATCTTTTTGCCTTCTGTAGTTCCGCTTCTGGATAACTGTTCTTGTTAATTGAAGAACATGTTTTTGTGTTTAAAAGCTCATCTTGAGAAAGGTTCAGAGCTATGCTGGGATCCTAAAAAGCCAGAGTAGTCACTGGCCAGCTAATGAAGACCTACTGGCTTAAACCCATGTCCAAGCAGTCTTCTCTGGTGAATACCCCACAATAATATACACACACCCACACAGAGAAATATACACGAATCTTTAAAAAAATTTTTAAGAGACCCTATAGAGTATAAAACCCTTATTCTGACAACTAAGCAGATCTCATAGGGGCCTGCAGTGACTGAACTGACAATCAGGGAACCTGTATGGGTCTGACCTAGGTCCTCTGCATATATGTTATGATTGTGTAGCTTGGTGTTCTTGTGGGACTCTTAACAGTGGGAAGTAGGGACTGTCTCTGACTCTTTTGCCTGCTTTTGGGACACTTGTCCTACTACTGGGTTGCCTCATTCAACTATGGATGTGCCTAGTCTTATTGCCACTCTTGATTGGTATCTTTGGGAGACCTGCCCTTTTCTGAAGGGAATCTGGAAGAGTGGATCTGGAGGAGAGAGGAGAGGGGGGGAGGGGCTGGGAAGAGAAGAGGGCAGGGAAACTGCAATCAGAATGTTATATATATAATGTTATGGGAGAATTCAAAAAGTTGTAAGAGTAAAAAAGCCTTATTCTGTTAATATGCTCAATTAGATTTTCAAATTCAAAACCCATCCTGCATTTCTGAAATAAGCCACGTTTGGGCTTGATGTGTTACATTTTATGTTTATATACTAAAATCCTTATGTATATGACATATTAAGGAATTTTTGTATCTGTAATCACAAAGACTTTTTAGTAATGTCATTGTCTGGTTTTATTGTCAGGTTTACTTTGGTATCCAGGTAGATATATCTCAATTAAGGAACCTTAATTGAAAAAATGATTCCATGAGATTGGCTTGGTAGACCCTTCTGGATGGTTTGCCTCTAAGCAGGTAGTCCTGGGGTGTAGAAGCAAAGAGCAAATCAGTGAGAAAGCCAGTAAGCCTCCATGGTCTCTGCTTCAGTTCCTACTTCCAGGTTCCTGCCTTGAGTTCCTGTCCTAATTTGCTTCAGTGATGTAATGACCTGAGAGATGTGAGATAAACCCTCTCCTCCCTAAGCTGCATTAAGTCATGGTGTTTCATCACAGAAATAGGAATGGGAAGACATCTGGTTTAATAAAACTAGTTGGAAGTTAACTCCTCCCCTTAAGAGCTTTTGTAAAATTGGCATTATTTCTAAGTATTTAATAGAATTTACTTAAGAAACCATCTGGGTCTGGCATATTCTTTGTAGAAATATTTTTTGTAATTAACCTAATTTCCTTAGTAGGTGCAGAGCCATGATAGGTAGTTTGTAAAAGTTATTTGGCTGACAAACTTACTGCCTCTCAGGTCACAATTTAGTTTTCAATCTAGACTCCTTGATAACAGTCACAATTCTTCAAAGATTTCCTCTGCTCTACAGTGACACCACAGAATTTTCTCAGTAAGAAGACACTAGAGGAACACCTCAGGACAGGCTTCCCTGTAGCCACATAGCAGCAGGTCAGTGACGTTGACATGAGGGTACTTTTGCTTGTTCTATGGTTTTGTTTTGTTCTGTTTTGTTTTGTTTTGTTTTTTGGTTTGGTTTTTTGTTTCTTTTTCTTTTTTTGCCACTTAGATGAGCCAATCCCATCCAACCTCCTACCATGAGAAGTCCTACTGAGGGCCCCCTGGAAAGGAACTGACAGACTGGTCTCCAACTAACTGCCAGCAAAAGTCTGAGGCCTTCATTGCAAAGTTCTTAAGGAAGAAAATGCTACCACCATGAGAGTGAACTTGGAAGCTTATCCTTCCCCACTGGAGCAGTAAGATGATGGCAGTGACAGTTAACTTCTGGATTGCTTTCAGAAGAGACTCGGAGGACCACTTTAAGTCACATTCACCTTCCTGACCTACAGAATCTGTGAGAGTGTGGTACTGTGTTATTGTTTGTGTAGTAATTTGTCATGTATCCATTTTCACCCACTCAATTTTCTAAAATTTTAAATTTTGTGTGTGTGTGGTGTTTTGCCTACATGTATGTCTGTGCACCATGAGTGCCTCCTGCCTGTGGAGGCCAGAAAACATCAGAGCCCTTGGGACTGGAGTTAAGATAGTTGTGAGCTGTCATGTGGGGGCTGGAAAATTAAATCCAGGTCTTCTGGGAAAGCAACCTGTTCTCTACCCACTGAAAAAATCACACCACTCCTGGCAAATTGAATTTTTAAGGAACTCATCTAAGTTGAGCTTCAGAGTATAAATCATGATCTTCAGATAAGAATACCAGTGTATATCTCAATATCTCAGAAATAAAACTATATCCACACAAAAGCATTTATATAAATGTTCATAGCAGCTTTATTTGTAGTAGTAAAAAAATTGGAACAACTTAAATGCCTTTTAATGGATGATGGGTAAACAAACCACAGTATATCTATACCATGGTATACTATTCAGCAAATAAAAAGAAACAAACTATTAATGCACGCAACAACTTGGCTGGAGTTCAAGGTACTTGTGCTGAACTAAAAAAAAAAAAAAGCCAATTTCAAAAGATTACATATGGTATAATTTAATTTATTGTAACACTGTCACCATGACAAAATTACAAAGATGGAGAACAGGGTTTAGAGTATGGGAAGAAAAACAACGTGAATCTAAAGGGCTAAAAGAATGAATGGGAGAAAACAACCCTGTTATCTTACCAATGACCTTTCCACAAACTTACACTTAAGAAAACTGCACAAGAACCACCTATACACCCCTCTGCATGGGTAGGCATACACAGGTGAATATATACAAAACTGAGGAGGTATAAATAAGGTCTATGGATTGCATATATCAGTTTCCTGGTTCTGATATTGTACTAGTTATGTAGGATACTGCCGTGGGACAAACTATGTAAAGGGTACATGGTAATGTCTGTACTTTCTGTAACTTTCTCTGATCTGTAACTATTTAAAAATAGTTTTAAAAAAAGTCCATTCTCTTGGACTTAGGTATCTGTCTTAAACTACACTTTTCCTTTCCTTACTTTTCCTCGCTGAGGTTGGGTTTTGAGAAAAGACTTGAAGAAAGACCTGGTCATATGAGCATCTGAGCTACTCTGTTAAGCATATAATTTTGTCTATTCATTTATTAACAAAATTTCTCTGGGAAGTTCTGGCTGCCCTGGAACTAACTTTGTAGACCAGGCTGGCCTCAAACTCAGAGATCCACCTGTCTCTGCCTCCCAAGTGCTGGGACTAAAGGTGTGCATCACCACTGTCCTGCTGAAGCATATAATTATTTCAACAAGTATTGACCATAAATCTCCCTGAAATTTCATTTCCTTCATGACACTTCCTTTCTTGCCGGGTGCAAGGGTATAAACCTATGACCTCAGTATTCAGGAAACTGTAAGTTTGAGGCCAACCTGAGCTACACAAGATCCTACCCTTGTAATAACTCCCATTCTCTGCCTGGATCATTTATTTCTTCATGGCTTTTCTTCCTTTTTCCTATACTCTAAAGTCACTCCGTGGCTTATTCAAGACTGTGTGTTACAATTATGTCTGTCCTTGGTTTGCAATCTTTAAACAAAATAATGTATAGATGTCTATTTTTTTTTTTTTTTTGCACAGGAAATTTCTCAGCTGTTCCCCCCTATGCCCAGTCTTGAAGCTCATCTCTTCCTCTACCCCTGCTTGGTCATGGAGTCAACACTTTTTACCTACAGGGTTGACCTGGCCTCCTTGCTGGCCTATCTCCAGCTACATTTTACATCACTGCCAAAGTATCCTTTCTAAAATCTTAAATCATTCAGATTATGTAACTTCCATGGCATTCAATGTCCATATACCTCTTCTAGCAGTGTGAACTTAGGAAAATTCTTAAAAGTATCTGTATCCCTTTTCTTGTCTGGAAATGGTGACAATGATCTACAGTATAACACTTAGAACTCTCTGAGAATTGGCTGTTTATATTATTAGTCAGTGAAGCCCCATCTCTTAATCACACTTTCTACTTAAGTGAAAATGGATCCAACTACCATCACCACTACCTTTTTGAGAGACAGAAAGACAGCAAAACTCTGAGTCTTATTACTTTCTGATCGTAAGATTTTGGCAAGGGGCTGGAGAGACGGCTCAGCGGTTAAGAGCACTGACTGTTCTTCTGAAGGTCCTGAGTTCAAATCCCAGCAACCACATGGTGGCTCACAACCATCTGTAATGAGATCTGACGCCCCCTTCTGGTGTCTCTGAATACAGCTATAGTGTACTTACATATAATAATAAATTAAAAAAAAAGATTTTGGCAAATTATATAACATCTCAAATATAAAACAATGAAAATACAAAACAGGTGTAAAGATCAAGTGGGTCAGGAAGGTAATCTGCTACTGGTAAAAAGGGTATGCAGGATTTAAAGTCTAGCCAGAGGGTCTCTCACAGAAGTACCTCCTCTTGCGCAACGTAACAACTAGCCCCTTTGTATGTAGCTCTTAGAGCTATTCAACCTGATCTTTCCCATTTCTACACTATGAGCATCCAGGGAAAGGGCTCATTTCATTAACCTAGTCTTAAAAGACCAGCAGAGATGGGGGCTTAGGACACATCGGCTGAGTGAATAAATAAAGGTACTCTGGGGTCATTAAAAAATGGTGCTGAGATTTAGGCCATCTTTAAACTTTTTTCTGAAGCCTACAGAATGACTTTGTCCTATTTATGCATCTCTCCTTATCTGTCCCAAAGACTGTAAGTTCAGTATTACCTATTTTACACCATCTCCCATTTAGAAAGTGCTCTCTATTGAATGAAATGTCAGACAGAATTAAGAAATATTTCAACTTCTTTGGGTCTATTTACTTCCCAATGGTATACCAATGAAGTAGGTGATCAATTAAGTCCCTACTTTAGTAGTGTCTTTCTAGTTTACTTAAGATATATCAAGAAAATCAGGACAACTAAAACATACCATAAACTTAACATTGACACTAAGAAAACAACTTTTAAGGTGGACAAATAATTTTATTTTGTGCATGCAAATACATGTCAAGTACTGCAAACTTTTTCCATCAATTTTCTCTCAAACACTGAAAATCATGATGCTCTATTTTGTGAACAGCCAAAGCTAATATCTCTTCACTTCAGTGCTACAGCAAAAACCACACAGAATTCACTCTTTGCTATTCACTATCATCACAACCCTCATTGTTCCATCTCTGCCCTCCCCCCATATACAGGCCTTATAAGTCCTAGCCTTCCCCCCATTTAATCCTATTCCTATAGCACAAAGGGAAACATTACAATTTGGAAATTCAAATTGAAATAAATGGAATAGAATTTATTCCCATATATATTCCCCATTTCATTGTACAGAATTATTTTATAGTTTTAAATAGAAGCTGAGTATATGCCTTAAAAATGAGCATTAAATCCATCTTAGAGATGGTGCCTGCTTTTTACATGATGGGTGTACACCATCTTTAATTTCATTTACATTTCAATCGAACAATAGATTTGCAAAGAAAATGTCTAATACAGACGTAAAAATATTCACACTAAGCTTCACAATCGGTTGTACAATTGACAAACAGGCCTCTTTTCCCAAACTTTCCAGCTAAGCAAATTTATAAAATGTAATCAATGCAACAAGAAAAACATTTCTCTTTCACTTCCAGGGAAAAGAATATGCAATAAACAGTATAAATGCAGACGGCAGTTGCTGCAAGCTAACCACGATACTCCCAAGTGGCTGTACAGTGGGTATGTGCAGTACAAATAAAAGCCACATGTGTTGTATCACAACTACAGTATAATTGTTTGCCCAGCTAAGAGAATGCATGCACTTCCATGCCTTGGGTTATAAAGTGAGGCCTAATTTTTGACAGGTTGATGGAATATGTGCAAATGACCTTGGCTCTTGGCAGTACTAAGTGCAGCCAGTGTCTGTTTTCCACTGGTTTGGGGGATATTTTAAATTTTTATGTAAGAGAAAAAAAATAATTGCCAGTTTCAGACTTGGGGAAATAGCTCCCCTTAGAGTAAAAATAAGTCTCCACTCAAATGTGGGGTGTTCTGATCTGTGGTTTGACTCCTTGTACTCCCTTGCCAGCAAAGGGATACAAAGAAATAGCTAGTGTAAAGGAGTTACTAGCAAACTTAATCTCTAGAAAACGGGATACTCCTTGAGCATGTTCATTTGTGTTCTGCTTGCAGAAGGGGCCCTTCAGTAGAAGGAGTTAACAGTAAGTGATCCCATTGGTACTCTTTATTCACTAAAACAAAAGAACAGTTCTAAGACACTAATATATAGCTGCAATGCAACTTTTCTCTTTAATGATTAGTTACCAATATTGGTGACAGTCTGCTTAGAAAATGACTCAAAGATGCAAGGGAATAAGTACTCAGATTTATAACTGACATACCGAATCTGAATGTTACAAGTTCTATCCCTGGCCAAAAAGACAACATAGGCTTTAACTCATCTAAAATGCAAAAATAGGGGAGAAGGTTTTTAAACCATTTTTTTCAAATAGTTAAATGATGCCACTCAAAGGTCCTACAAATCATTGCATTCTTTAATCTTCTGTATATAAAATCAGGATGTGCTTTGTAAACTTAGCATCAACTTGAAATCTGGGTCAAAGTGATTAGGATCCATACCACTGGAAAATTTTAGTTTTTAAATGAAGTTTCATTGAATTCTCTTACTAGAGTAAGTAGCTATGAAAGCAGAATCAGTGCCACTGGCCTTAAGAGATATTTTCTTGAAAATTACAATGTACAATGTCCCTACATACACTGACACGTTGCCTGGCACTGAAATAAGTCATAGTGGCAAAAGCAAGAGAAATCTAATTTGTGTAGGTACCAACTAGAAGAAATACACACAGAACTCTTAGAATTCATAAAATAAAAGAAGCCCACACAAAACTAATGATATTATATTCACAGCATCTGAATGCGGCACATAGACTAGGAATTGGGACTCAGAAAACTGGCAGGGAAAAAAAAATAAGGAAACCTACACCATTTCCCTGCTTTTTTTTCAGACTTCATACTACTTATTCCTGATTAGACCCATAGGCAATACAAGCATTTTAGATACCAACATTACAAAGTTTCTCTTCTATTGCTCTGTAGCCTCTAATTCCAAATGTGTTCATCATGTCATCTTGATAAAGGGTCAAAGTGATGATTGCCCCAATTAAAAAAAACACATTTTAGGTCTGTTTGTACTATTTTCCTCTGTGACATCAGCAGGTACCATTTTGAAGAAAGGTCAGATGAACTGTTCTTTCTTCTTAAGTGGCAGAGATCCAATAGCCTTATTTCAAATTATACCCACTAAAACAGACAGTAAGCTGTCACCACATAAAAGATGCAATACAGAATAATGTGAACACAGAAACAATTCCTATGTTGTTAGTGAGAAAGAGTAAACATTTAAGAATAAGAAGTTATTGTCTGATGGGATCATCTGCTGCAAGACAAGCACTATTTTCCTATGAATGTTTGAGACCCACCAATCAGGTTGGCAGGTGTACACATACACTGATGAAATGCAGTTTACTGAACAAGTAGGCAAACACCTAAGCAGCCCAACCCCTCCAGAAGAGCACAACCACGTTTCAAAATTTCAGCTTTAAAATTAAAAAGATAAGGTTAAATACACAAGATCAATTTATGTAGTATATAATCACCCTCAGAAAGTGCTGAAGATGTTCGTGTAGTTCTGTTGCACAGAGGGTTCTTTCCCTGAGGGCACATAAGGAGCTCTCAACTGTTAATAGGTCTCTATTTTGTAACAAAATAGCAATTTTAAAATCTTAAAAAAAAATACATTACCTTCAACATGGAAGATCTCACTATTAAATATCCATGAAATAGACAGACTGGTTTACATAACCTTTTTGGAATTACAAACAGAAAAAAAGAAAAGGAAAGGAAAGGAAAGGAAAGGAAAGGAAAGGAAAGGAAAGGAAAGAAAAGAAAAGAAAAGAAAAGAGAAAAGAAAGAAAATAAAGTACATTGGAAGCATTTCAAATGTAATAAGCTCATATTTATAGAAAGGTTCTGATATAAATTATATAACAATCATGTTCCTGTAATATCCTAGGCTAATTTATAATGTCAGAAATAAGTTAATGTAACATGGTTTAAAACTCTTGTTCCTCTTCATTTCAGGTTACAGAGTGAAATAAATAAAATGTCTTTGTAGGGATGGGGAGCACTGGCCATGGCAAAAAGGTACAGTACTAACCAAACAAAACTAAGTCAAGGCTACTGTGCTGTTATGTTATAAACAAACATCTTCATACACTTGAGTATTAAATAAATGTGTAAGATCTTCCATACTGACACCAGAATATCAAAACTACCCCTTTGTTTCTCAGGTATTATTTACAACGTATCAGTCACCTTATGAGCATGTTCATTAAGACAGGTATCAAACACCAGTATTTACTCATTCCAATCAAGAAATTTCAGGGAAACGTTAACCCTCCCACCCCTGGAAATGTGCACAAAACTTTTATCAAAATCTTCTCTGATACAATGCTGTGGTTTTTGTAAAATAACTAAATAGCTCAGACGACCAATAACATGATCCTGTTTAAGCATCTTGCTAGCAGGAGAAGCCCTTACATACAGTACACCTGGTGAAAGATCAGCTTGGCTTAAAATATTCCAGTACAATTTTCAGAGTAAACAACTTCACAGAAGTTAATTAAAAAATAATAAAAGTCAAACTAATCTTAAAGAAATGGAAGAAAAACAAAAAGACAAACTATTAGATTACTACCAGAAAGGCATGCCCTGCTTTTGTTTTTAAATATTGACTGAAATTTAAGCTTCAATAAACTACTACCCACAAATCTGGGGCAGGGCTGGTTGAACATAATGCATACTTTCAGATGCCAAGTGAAAATTTCAGTCACATTATGGCAGGGCAGAAATTATTCATGTTTTTAAGTATGGGTAATATTAGCCAATGTTCTACTACTACATGGTTCAAAGTCTTATCAACCTAACAGTCAGAAAACAAGAAAAATTAAACCCAACATGAAGTTACAATAAACAATATCTAACTAAATAATGCAATGAACACCCAAATTAATTTCTTTAAATTAAAGACCCAGCAATACCATCTTGTTAGTCAGTGCAAACGCTACATACAGGGTTTTCTCAAGAAAGCTGAAAGCACCTGATTCTTTTGCCAAGTCATCAGATTCAATAATGTACAGGCTTAAATCTGCATTTTAAAAAATTGCCATTACATTAGTGCATAATTTATCAAAATTGTAAAAACGATTCTGCATAACTTAGGAGAATTTAATATCTAGTACATCAGCTGAAAGACTTAGGCACTTGGTTATATTTTTAATTAATTACTTCAACAAGTAGCCTGTGTATAAATATTAACAAAGCAGAAACTATTCTTGAAAAATGGAAAATTAAAAAAATTAAATGCTACAGATAAAAGCACTGCACCACACTTCTACATATAATGCAGTAAAGAAAGCTATTATAACCCTGTAAAACTCTATGGTAAGAACATCTAACTCCACTCTCAAAAAAAAAAAAAAAAAAAAAAAAAAAAAAAAAAAAAAAAGGAAAAACAAAAAAAAAAAGTTAATAACAGTTGCCGATAAAAACATAGC
>NC_034592.1:24629000-24633736 GCF_900095145.1 Mus pahari
AAAAGAAAAGAAAAAGGAAAAACAAAAAAGAAAAATCCATGCAAAGTCCAATGAAAAAGATAAATAAAGCAGCTGGAATGAGATGGAAATTTCTCTCAGTGAAACATAAAATAGAAATAAGTTAATTAACTCTACTTTCACTAGATGTATCATTGTAGGATCCTGCTAGTTTAATAACTGAGTTGTTAATTTACTGTAGAAGCCATTTAAAATAGGAAATGGCTCAGTTACTGCACCGGATTGCTACAAACTCATAAAAAGCTGCTGAAGCTTAAGTTAAATGTTGTCCAAATTCCAATAATTTCTGGAAAGTGAACATTACCCTAGTAAAGTAAATTTTCTTTTTTTTTTTCATAATGCTAATGCAAGAGGGCTTGAAGTATCAAAGAGTCCACAGGAAATGGATGCCCCCAGTAATATCTTTTTTTTAAAAAAAATATACATTATATAATATATATTATATATATAAAAAGCTAGTGTAAATGCTTCCATGGTGTGGTCACAGATTTGAAAGCTGAGCCTCCTTTCAGCTGTTAACCATCTTCCCATTTGCAATAGGTTTTAAAAAGTCGTTTTTATCTTCAGACATAACGTGAGTTTTCAGAATGAGGTTGCCAACACTGACAGATGTGGTGATGGGGAGGCAGCTTGCACTGCTAATAGACACTGGACGTGGCTGGCTAAAGCAAGATGTTACCGGCAGAATTGGCTTTTGCTCCTCCCTGAGAGAAAATGACAGTGAAAACAAATTAACTTTAAGTACAATTTAAGAGTTATCATATTTGCTCTCTGAAAGCTACTTCAAACCCTAAGCCCACAGAAAAAGCCTATCTTCTTTATTAAAAGGTGTATTAAATAGTGGCTAAAGAGAAGGCTCAGAAGTTAAAGCACAACTGCTATTCCAGAGGACCTGAGGGTTCAACAGCCAATACCACACAGCAGTCTGTAACTCCAATCTCGGGGAAGCAATGTCCTTCCTGGCCTCTCTAGGCACAAGGCTTGCAAATGCATAGACATATATGCAGCCAAAACACCCATACACATAAAAACTAATAAAAATTAAATAATTTTTAAAGTATTACAAGTCACTAAAAAAGTCATATTTTTAAAGTTTAAAAATTAAACTTGATAATTTGTGTCATCTAATCAGTATTTTAAGACCAGGACCAAAGATTTGGCAAAAATTATACAAAATAGCAATATAATAGCCAAGAACATCATAACAAGATTTTTTTTTTTTGCTTTAGTTTTAAAGGATTTTTAAAATAAGATTTATTTTATGTATACAGTGTTTTACTTTCATGTATGTATGTGCACTACATGTGTACAATGCCCTTGGAGGTTGCGTGTGTGTGTGTGTGTGTGTGTGTGTGTGTGTGTGTGTGCGTGTGTGTGTGTTGAATCCCTTGAAACAAGAGTTATGGATGGTCATAAGCCACCATGTGTATGCTGAGAACCAAACCTGAGTCCTCTACAAAAAAACAAGTGCGCTTAACTGCTGAGTCACCTCTCCAGCCCCTTGTGGTTTGTTTTTGAGACTTTGTGGTTTGTCTTGCTCTGGAGTCCATGACAACTTAGAACATGTAAATAGCAGATTCTGCCTGTGCTTCCCAAGTATTGAAATAATCTAGGATTTATTTTTCCATTCTATGATCTTCAAGTTTGGTCAAATTGAAGAATTATAACCTGATGTTAGAGATAGGAGAACTTTCATTCCCAAATTAAGTTTCGGTTTTAAAATAAACTGCTTTACTAGTTCAAATGTCTCTAAAAACACTGACCAAATCATTACTTTATTATACAAGGTTTCCTCATAAATAGAAAAAGGCAAAAAAAAAGAATCTAACAGCGCATCTACCTCTCTTAAGTATTTATTGCCTACACCCTCTGATTATGAAGGGTCTGTCTAACACTCACAGAATCACATGGTCTTCACCTAAACTCTGTCTCTTCTGCTTTACTGGGTCCTTTTGGTGCTGCTGGACTGGATGACCATTTTCCACTGCTGTTCCATTGAGCAACTGATCATTTTGAGAACTGATACCAAGTTGTATGTCCAAAATTTCCTAAGAAAGTAAAATGTTAATCCTTCAATATGACAGTATTTTATGTGTTTTAATTTGCAACAGAACAAAGCCACTACTTATCCAATTGAGGCACTTACTTCAATTTGTTCACTCTGGCCATCAGGTTCATCAGTATCAAGGGCTGAAAGCTCTAACTCAATATCCCTATCAGGCTTTGCATCTACAGTGTCTTCTGTGTAGTCATTCTATAAATAAAATAATAATAATTTTATACCTGCAGAATCTCTTTTAAATTAAACTAAGAAGTCTAATGATATGGCTAAAGATTTAGTTCAGAAGTCTGAGTTTATTGCTGAGAGGTTTAGTTCTCTTACCTCTCCATTTCTCAGTTCAATTTCCTTGCTTAGAAGATTTAAAGTAAGGTGACGGCCTTCATCCAGGGAATTCCACTTTTGTTGCATGGCCAGAGCATTAGCTTCCCTCTGAAGAAGTAATGAGTTACTCTTGGCCTCCATGAAGAGAGAAGAAAACATAAGCTTAGCTTTCAATTATTATTTTACATTATAAAAATCAAAGCTAAATATATAGAGCCTACCTGCTGAAGTTCAATGCTCAAAAGGTCTCCGGTACTAGAATGCTTTCTATGACCAGATAAATCAGTAACAATGAATCTGTCCCTTTAAAAAGAATTATATTTACTGTAGTTAAAGTGAGATATAAAGCAACCAAAGCATTAATGACTCTATGTTCTTTGTAACTATCACTAAATGTGTTTTTGTCACTATTCCAAATGTAAACTTTGTTTCAGAAAGTTTTTATACAGCTCAAATTAGCAAGGCTGGTTTTTCTATTTTAAGGTGCATGTAAGTTTGAGAGTAAAGGAAATGAGAGTATAGTTACCGTTCAATATAGTGTGCTGATGATGTGGCATCATTGCCATATGAACTCCACCTTGAATCGACAGCATTGACGTAAGGGACATAATCTGCATGGAACACAGAGAAACAGTTTAGAAAGGCAGAAAATAAGGCAGACAAGGTGGTACACATCTGCAATCCCAGCACTCAGGAGGCTAAGGCAGAAGCACTGCCACAAGTGTGAGGCCAGCTGGGATATAGAGTGAGACCCTGTCTCAAAATAAAAAAAAAAAAAAAAAAAAAAAAAAAAAAAAAAAAAAAAAAGAAAGAAAGAAAATTTTAAAATTAGAATATAAATATATAAATATGTACTTTTAAAAATGGCAATGCATTTTTTCCCCACTAACCAAAAGTTCNGTGAGGCCAGCTGGGATATAGAGTGAGACCCTGTTGAAATGTAAATAAAAAAAAAAAAAAAAAAAAAAAAAAAAAAGAAAGAAAGAAAGAAAGAAAATTTTAAAATTAGAATATAAATATATAAATATGTACTTTTAAAAATGGCAATGCATTTTTTCCCCACTAACCAAAAGTTCTGCTTAAACCATTTCATTGTCATATTACGAAGTGGAATGTTTTCTACCTCACAGGTTAGGAATAGAAAGTGCATGGTAAACTCCTTGGTATTAGTAAAGTGGCTTACCTGACACACTGATGGGCTTGGTTGCACTTCCTTGGGAAGCAGTCGCCTGCACGGGATCTGTTGTATGGTAGCCTGTTCGGGAGGATCGGGAAATTGCACCCCATTTTGAGATAATGGGTCCGTCACTAAAGGGAATTATTGGGTCTTCTTCTTTTGTCCTTCTCTGAGCTTCAAATAAATGCACTCTTCTCTTTACATCCCCACTGTCCAGGTCCTACACATACCAAAAAATACCCATGAAAGAGCTGCTGACAACTCCTGTGGCTAACGATAAAGTATGTTCTCAAAACACATAATTAGGTTTTTCTGGTCAAGTTTATATTAACTTTAGATCTCAATGGTATATAACAACTATATTAAACTACCAAACTATGGTTAAATAATTTAAACATTACATAAAATTAGTTTTGTTGAAATATTACCCTGATATTTACAGGTAAGTTATACACAGCCAGAATATGAAAGACTAAAGTATTCATTTAAAAACTTCAGATACCAACATTATCTTCCCTACCTCCACCACCCTCTTCCCCAATCAAGCAAATCATACCATCAACACAGCATTTGAATTAGCAATTACGTCCTTGGGCTCCGAATCAATGGCATTTATACAAGAGCCTATGGTGCCACAAGACCAGGGAGAATAATGGGAAAGATGGTCTTCCTCAAATTTTGTGCCACTCAGACTCTCAGAGAACTGATTAAAAAAAGAAGGGGGAAAAAAGGTAAATTAGTATGAAACCTATCTTTGCAAGCTTGTAAACTAACTAATACTAAGTAACTATCATACAATTAGGATCATGTAGTTAATAATTAAACTCTTTCCCATAGCTAAATAACAGTTGGGTATGTTGGCTCACTTCCGTAACAAACATCATTTGGTAGTCTAAGGCATGGAGTTCAAGGTCAACTGGGCTATATATTTGAGTTCCACTCCAGCCTAGTTGCACGAAGCAAAACTTCTCTCAAAGTGAATGAAGTAAGTAAATAAACAAATCAGCTCTAAGCAATAACATTTATGTATATTAGAAAATATCAGCTGGGCATGGTGTTGCACACCTTTAATCCCAGCACTCGGGAGGCAGAGGCAGGCAGATTTCTGAGTTCAAGGCCAGCCTGGTCTACAGAGTGAACTCCAGGACAGCCAGGGCT
>NC_034592.1:24633801-24723273 GCF_900095145.1 Mus pahari
AAAAAAAAAGAAAAATAACATATCACAGCTTTTTCCCCTTTGTCTTGTAAGTTATTTATTCTATACCTTTTTTCACTTAGGTCCTATTAAGTGATCTTTAATTTTTAAAAAAATTTTAAATTATTTATTATGTATGTACACAGGTGTCATGATGTGTGAGTAGAAGCCAGAAAACAACCTGTAGGAGTTGGTTCTCTCCCTCTACCATGTGAGTCCCAGAAATCTGCTGCTGCAAGCACCCCTACTTCCTAAGATGTCTTACTGGCTTAGTTCCCTTACAAAATTTCCTGACCAGTACTATCAAAATCAATTAACAATGACACACTAACATGGTGTAATATACTTGAGAAAAATGAGGAAAAAAAAAAAACCACAAAACAGTTCATGTTTAAAAGTGATCTGTAATTCTTGAGAAAAGATCATGTAGCAAAAAAAGGGAACATAATTAATAAATCATAAATCATACAGTATTAAATAGTAAAAGGAATTTAATGGCAGCTCTGAAGCTAAGAAAGGAAAAGAACAGATGTGAAAGGAAATAAAAGGCAATATAGTAACTTTAACAGGACCCAAAAGTAAGAATCATTAAATCTAGTTTACTACTATTATAGAGATAGGGAAACTGAGGAAAAGTCAAACATTTCGTCCTAAATAATGCAACTTGCCAATAGATCTGAATATCAGAGAAATACTTATTTCTTAAAGTATGCTGCATAAAACAGTGAAAATATATCATCCTATGAAATGATATCTCTATCAATCATTGCCATGCTGTTTACTTGATCTGAGGCAGTCTCAGTTTAGTGAGACAAATATGAGTAAGTTAAAAATGCAGTGTTTTATGGCACACTCATGAACACAAGTACGAATCTAATCATGGTAGTTTCACTTATATCATGCACATGCAGCACTAGGAAGGCTAATGCAGGAGAATTACTATGTGTCTGAGGACGTCCTGGGCTACCTAGTGAAATACTGTCTTAACACACAAAATTAGGGGACTGGAGAAATGGCTTAGCAGTTACATGTGTTTGCTGTTGTTGCTATTCCAGAGTACCAGTTTGGTTTCTACCAGAGGGGGGCAGCAAACAACCTTCTCTAACTCCGGGCAATGTGGGCATCAGTACACTTGGCATATATTCACCCCACCTCCCCACCCTGCTCTCTCTCATTCACATGCACAAGCACAAACACACAAATATTAGAAAGTAAAAGTAAATCATAAATAATCAAACCAAACAAAACAAAACCCAACAAATTAAATTAAAAACAAATATGCATGTATACTTAGGACTGTAACAAAACAACCCAGTGGCAAGAAGTGCAAATGAAACAAATCTGAACAAGTTGATAATTATGGAAATGATATAATTATGTGCAATTTATTGTGAGTCTACAATTTTGTATGTCTGAAGCTTTTCCTAATAAAAGGTATTTTAAAAACTGATTTTTTTTTTTTTGTTAGTTTGTTTTTTGTTTTTTTGGACCAGAAACACTAGGGGTCAGGAATAAATCAGAGAACGTGTGTGTGTTAAATTTTTCTCCAGCCAGATGATGGTGTCACATACCTTTTAAGAATTCCTGTACTTGGGAGGCAGAGGCAGGCAGATCTAGGCCAGCCTGGTCTACAAATATAGTTCCAGGACAGTCAGGGTTACACAGTGAAATGCTGTCTTAAAAATAAATAAAGGTTTTTTTTTTTTCCTATAAATATATTGTATTTAGAGAAATGAAACACACACATAACATACATTAAAAGAGACAGGTAGAATAGAAATCATTCTGTCATAGCCTTGTTTTCTTGTTTTGTTATAACAAGAATAATTAACAGGAACATAAATAGCAGAAGTAATACAGCAGGTGTTTCTCTACTTCTTGTGAAACAGAAAAAGAAAAAATAGAATTCAAATAGTAGCTTCTTATAAGCTGAAAGATCTTACTTAAGTAATTACATAACCTCCCTGAGTTATAACCTGTAAGATATGGATAATATTCAAACTCTAAGGTTTTGTAAGAATTAGATAAAACAGCATTTTTTAAAGTAGTTACTAGGTATATGGCAGGTATAGATCTTATTTTGAAGCACGCACCGATCAGGGGTTAGAGTGAAGCTCAGTGGTAGAGGATACGTAAGGCTCTGGGTTTGGACTTAGCCTAAAACCAAACCGCAAACATCACAATAGAAATAGCAAGTATTAAGTCTACTGCTACAAAGCTTTTGAAATCCTGGTAGTGAACTCTTACCTTGAGACTCTCCTAACATTTAGCAATAGTCTACACACTGTTTACCAAACTAAATTAAACTCCATATAAAACTATTCCAAAATATCCAAAATTGCCTTAGTTAAAGCTGTTTAACCATTAGGTTAAATAAAACCTTTCTTACATCGGATCGAAAGTCTACACTGAATAGAGGAGAAGGTGGTGTTGGTGACTGTGTGGCCACAGGAAGAGTTGAAGAGACAGGTGTTTTCTGGGTATGATACTGTGCCCACTGATCTGGCTTTCTTCTTAACTGTTCCTCACAACTGGTCTTCAAATGACCACAAGGTTCCTAAGAGGAATAAAAGAAAAATTGTTGGTCACCCGTAAAGTGGTAAATAAATTTAATGATGTTGTGAGAATAATGTAAACAAGTTTAATCTTGTTGGGACACACACACACACACAGAGGGGGGTGGGCGGTGGGGGGAGGAAAAACTGCCTTAGTACCTAGTGTTTTCTCCATATATTCAACAAAAAAGGTTAACATATACTCAGCTGATGTCAAGTCAAATGTGAGAACTCATTTTTCTAGGTTAGAAGTTGTGTGTGGGGGCTGGAGGGATGGCTCAGTGGTTAAGAGCACCGACTGCTCTTCCGAAGGCCCTGAGTTCAAGTCCCAGCAACCACATGGTGGCTCACAACCATCTGTAATGGGATCTGACTCCCTCTTCTGGGGTGTCTGAAGACAGCTACAGTTGTACTTACATCTAATAAATAAATAAATCTTTAAAAAAAAAAAAAAAGTTGTGTGTGTGTGCCCGTGCCCGTGTGTGTGTGTGTGTGTGTGTGTGTGTGTGTGTGTGTGTGTGTATAAATGTGAAGCTACTGAAAAGAGGCCTTGTTTTAAAATTTCTACATCAGTTCCTAATTGAACACAACATTGAACATTGGTATGTATCAAATCTAGTTCTAAGAGCTTTATTGTTTTTTAATTTAATTCTCACAACAGCCTTATTAATAAGTACTACTCTTATTTCCATCAAATATGAAAAAACAAAAAACCCTGTGCCATGCAAAGGGCAAGTAACTTCTCTAAATCACACAGTAAGGATCTGTCTGGTTTGATTCAAGACACAAGGATCTCAACTAACAGATAGCAACATTTTTTTTTCCCCCTTGGTTTTTTGAGACAGGGTTTCTCTGTATAGCCCTGACTGTCCTGGAACTTACTCTGTAGATCAGGCTGGACTGGAACTCAGAAATACCCTGCCTCTGCCTCCCAAGTGCTGGGATTTTAAAGGCATGCATGATAGCAACATTTCTATTTTCAACATTACTCACCCTTGGTAAAGGCACAGTTGTCCTTGGGTCATTCGGTGGCTGACAAGCCACTGAATAATATCCATCTAATGAGTTGTATCTTTCCCGTAAAGATGTCTGATAGACAGATGAGTGCATCACATCCATTGGAGGTAAAGAATTGCTTCTAATAATGTCATCTCGTTGGTACATAGCTGGGCGCCAGATGCGCCTGCTGTCATACACTGGAGCATACATTCCAGAGGGTACTGGAGGAACTGGTCCATACTGCTGCGGAGGAGGAGGTTGGTAAGGAGAAGAATTCATTCGATCTCGAGGGGAGAATGTACTGTAATGATCAGCATATGGCATGGAAGCAGGTGGGAGGGAGGACTCTGGAACATTACTGGACCTCACAAAGCGAGGAACACAGGGAGTCACACCAGCTGGTACAGTTGGAGGTGGTGGGTAGTATCCTTGAAAATTGAAAAGAAGAATATTCAATGTAATACCTTAGTAAAAACCAACATTTTAAAATGGTTTAAGTCTAAGGCAGCCCTGAATGTGGGAAAATATAATCAGCATTGATCTTTATCTTGGTATACAAACTGTATTACTGTCAAGATAAAATTATACTAATAAGAACATTCGACATTCTTTTTTTGTTTGTTTGTTTGTTTTGTTTTGTTTTGTTTTGTTTTTTGAGACAGGGTTTCTCTGTATAGCTCTGGCTGTCCTGGAACTCACTTTATAGACCAGGCTGGCCTTGAACTCAGAAATCCGCCTGCCTCTGCCTCCCAAGTGCTGGGATTAAAGGTGTGCACCACCACCACCCAGCTACATTCAACATTCTTAGAACTATTCCTTAAAAATCAAACTACAGTGAAGTTGGCAAATGAGAGATGGCTCGGTGGTCAAGAGCACTTTCTGTTCTTACAAAGAACCTGAGTTCAGTTTCCAGCACCTACAGAGAGCTCACAGCCATTTGTAACCCCAGCTTCAAGAACACTGCAAACATGTGTTACCCATTTATGGAGGCCAATGCTTTTGTATATATGAGTAAAATCAAACCTTTATTTAACAACACACAAAAAGCACAGAAGCCATATTTTATATACCATTTCATCAAGGTCATTCATAGATTCTACATTTGATTCTTACAAATGACAACTAGTAGTACCTGGGCAGAAGAATGAAATAGACTCTATCTCTAAACAGTTATAAAAATTAATTTGGTATGGATTAAAGATTTCTATGTATCACCTGGAACTATAAACCTACTAGAAGCAAGCATGAGAAATACCTAAGGGTACTGGAAAACACAAAAACAAAGGCAAATCAGGTAAGGGAGCTATATCAAATCATTGGAAAAAAAAAAAATCACCAGACTGAGGAGGCAACCCAGAGAATGAAAGAAAATATTTGCAAGCTATATATATGACAAATGCAATTAAAAACAAATCAACTTGATGAGTATAAGAAGTAAATTAAAGAAACATTTGTTGAAAGACATTCAAATGCCCAACCAGTACAATAAGAATGTTTAACATCAGTAATATTTTGGAACATATAAATAAAAATCAATATGAAATATCACCTCACTCCAGTAAGAATGGTTATTATAAAAAAAAAAAAAAAAAAAAAAAAAAACAGCCAAAACAACAATATGGCTCAGTTGGTAAGAGCACCTATTATGTGGACATAAGTTCAACCCAAATTCAAAACCAAAACCCACATAGGGAAAACCAAAGAACTGACTCATAAATTGGCTTGTGACTATAATAAGTATACTGTGGCATACATGTACTCCCTTTATCTAACTCCACCCCACACAAGCACACACACAAAAAAACCAAAGATAATAAGTATTGACCAGGATATATAGCAATATGAATCCCTGTATACTACTGATACAAATGTAAAAATCATATTCACTTAGGTATATTAATGGTGCAAATATTAATGAAAATAATTGTTTTAGTTTTTTGTCTGCCTTGAACTCACTTCTGTAGATAAGGTTAGCTTTGCCTTCTTGATCGTTCCCACAACCATCTGCCAAGTTATAGAACTGCTAACTTGAAGCAAAGATTTCTTAGAATAGGAAGAAAACTCATGGATCACAGAGTGAAATTCACTTATTAATGTAGATAGTCTAGATACACATTTATTTAAGGTAGTAAATACATACATTTGCTTCTTAAATTTGACTAAAATTACTTGCCTGTTTGTGGGTATTGTGGGACTTCAAAAGGTATCTGAGTCCTTGGATCTTGAAAATACTGAATGCTTTCAGAATGCTGAGGATATACTGGAACTCTAGTTAGAAATGGGCTGGATTTGGGAGGCAGGGAATTCAGCTCTGTTCCAAAATTAGAGGGCCCAGCGGAGGTAGCTGCTGCATTACTTACAGGAGTCTTGGGTGGAGAACCAATTTTACTGGTGAGAAAATACAACAAAGAACAAAGGATAACTCACTATCATCACTGAGTCTTCCTTAGGAAAAAAAAATTCATAAAATTATACAGCAAAACTATCAACAGAAAACAAGTCAGGTATCTTGACAAATATATCTGGCAAGAAATTTCTCTGCCCCCTCATACTGCAATCCCCAAGACCACATAATAACAGATCTCATGTTCTGGTGAGGGTGATAGGATATAAAAATCAACTCCAGGTACTAAAGTGACTTTTCAGTTGACTTGACGCATTCTTTTACAGATTTTTTTTTCTGGTTGGAAAAATAAAAAAATAACCAAAACACAATAATTCCACTTAGTAAGTTTCCAAGGAAAACAATACAGTCTAACAGTATAAATCTTTGGGGGTAAAAAGACAAATAATAAAAAGCAATTTGATTAGCTAAAATATAATCCAAAAAAAGCCCACTTTTGTCTATTCTGTTAACTCTTATGTGTCTGGCATCTAGAAAACAGCAGACACTACGAAAACATTTATTGAACAAATAAAATATATTTCAGCACAAAATAAGTACTTAATAAGCAAATAATGATCCCCAGATAATCTTATCAGGATAATCCTGATCACTTTCAAAACTTTATACTCCCGAGAGCTTTAAAAACGTTTTGTCCCAAGAGGTGATGTTGCTAATTATATAGGAATTCAATGTATTACAAACCCATCACATTTTAAGTTTTTTTCCCAAAGTAGAAAAGTCCTTGTAAAACCAGAGTGCAAATAGTAGAGGTATATGGGCTGCCTTTTAATATACTACAAGACATTAGTGTAGTCAGAGTTTACTTCTGTGGTAGTCTATATCAAAAGTAAACAAGTGTAGATAACTAGAAAGTTGTGTACTAATGTCTTGGTTCAGAGTTTAAAGATAGTCTTTTAATAAATTAAACACAACAACAAGAAAACTAAGGTTTCCTTACAAAACAATGAACATTTATGAAACTATTACTGAGTACCTAGCAGACCCTAGGCTAAACGTTTTGTATGTTTTATCTGTTCCTTCCATGCCACAATGTAATATACTATAAAACATAAGTTAGTACTTTGAAATGGCAGATTCTTAACTTACCAAAAACACAGGTATTAAAATTAATGACAAAGTAACATAATTCATAGGCTCATGAAACCATCATATAAGCCATCCTAAACATTTGGATGTAAGGGCAAAGTAAATCTTCTGTCCTATTCTCAACAGGGAACCAGATGATTATTTTATTATTCCATATGACTTGTAAAGTCCAGGCCCTCTTCCCAATCAGTTCCCTCATGTTCCCTCCATGATTTTATCTATACTGCTTCCTCTATTCATAAAGATCTCCCTACTATTTATTATCCACACTTTGGGAAACAATGCAGGTAACATAACTTCATCTTTACAAGCCTCTTTCAAAAGAACTGAGTACACATATTCCTGTGTTCCAGTAATACAAAACCTTTCAAAGTGTATCATATAGCATCTATCTATTTACAGATCTAACACCAAAACTACACAAGAAGACTTCCATTAAGGACATCAGTTGGTCTCAAGTTTGGCATGTATTAAGTGATCCATATATTTAAATGAATAAGTAGTTTTCTTGTATCTTTAAATTTTTGAAATATTTCATTACACTTAATCTACTCATGTGTGCATACACATGTAGAAGCCAGAACAGCCTGTAGTACATTCTCTCCTTACAGCACTCTGTCCTCAGGACCAAATACCAGTTGTCAGACTTGGCAGCAGCAGATTTTCCCTTGCCCAAACCATCTTGCCAGCACTTATAAACACTTTTATTTATTTACTTATTTTTTAAAGATTTATTTATTTACACTGTAGCTGTCTTCAGACACTCCAGAAGAGGGCGCCAGATCTCGTTACAGATGGTTGTGAGCCACCATGTGGTTGCTGGGATTTGAACTCAGGACCTCTGGAAGAGCAGACGGGTGCTCTTGCCTGCTGAGCCATCTCACCAGCCCTTACTTTTTTTCTAATCATTTGTTTTGTGTATTCACTGACATGTATATGGCAAAGAGTACATATGAAGAACAGGAGGATAACTTTTGGGAGTCCATTCTCTCCTTCTCCCATATGGTTTCAGGGGACTAAACTTCAGTCCTCAGGCTAGGCAGCAAGAGACTTTATTTATCAAAGCACTCAATCATTTTATCAGCCCTGTCCATTTCTTCAGCAGTAGAATAGGTACCTCAAATGTTGAAGTTCCTGGGCTTGATTCCCAGACCAAAGGAAAATAAGAAAGTTAAAAATTCAAACTTTAACTGTAATTCATAATTTTAAGATATGTGTCACTGCCTTTTGATATACCCCTAAGATTTTTCTACCTGTCATCAGAAATCTGTACCTATTAACATCCACTCCCTATTTCCACTACAACCTTAGCTCCCAGCAGTGACTACTGCATTTGTTTCTGTCTCTATGGGTTTGCCTATTTTGGGCATTTCCATTAAAATGCCATTTTGTGTCTACCTTCTTTCAGTCAGCATACATTATTTTTTCTCTTGGAACTGGATACTGAAAGTGGGGCCTTGCCCTATATACCCATGACCCATTTTTAACATTGTTCTCCATCTCCATTGTTCTTTTGCCTTTTTTTTTTTTTTTTTTTTGGAGTAGGGTGTGTGTGACAATGACTTACAAAGTTGTCTAAGCTGGCCTTGAATTTACTGTGAGCCTAAGGCTAAGCTTGATCATAGGATCCTATTAACTCAACCTACCAAGTGCCTGAGACTACAAAAATGCCCCACCAGGCCTGGCATAGCATATTTCCAGAGCTAATCAACATGTGGCACATAATAGTACACTGGTGATTGTTTTTATGGCTGAATAACATAACCCATTGTATAAGGTTTTATAATCTTACCTTGCCAAAACCTTTACTATTAATACCCTCATATCAATATTTGTAACCTTATATTATGTATCAGTCAGTAACATAATCCTTCAGATATATAAGTGTGTATCTGATATTAGGGACCAAAGCCAGGTCATTGTGAGTGCTAAGCAAGCACTCTAGCATTGAGCTATCTAGCTACCAAAACAGTCAGTTCTCTAAGGCTAGCCCTAATACTTCACATATTCACAAACAAGCTTAAACCATACTAGATTCTGTCCTCAAAACTTCTATACTACACTAGAAACATACAATACCCTTATCTTTTAACTAATGTGCTTCATTTGTGTAAATGCTTTGTCCACATCCAATAGCAGTATGAGTCCTTTAAAGGCAGAGATATCTATTTTTCAGCTATATCTAACAGTACCAGTGACAACGTCTACAAATGGGTACTCAGTAACACTTGTGAAGTAGTCAATATTTTTAACCTTTTTTTTCTCAAATACCTCCCACCTCCCAGTGAAGATCATACTTTTAATAAAACATTTTCTAATTATATTTTCTAACTATTCAAGTTGAAAATATCATATTTAATTTATACAGTCTCCATGACATTAAGTCATTTAAAGTTTGCTGTGTGCCAAGCATGATGCTTTTATCCCCAGTAGGCATATACTAACAAACTTACTCAAAGACAATGAAATTTGAAAATGCTTTTACCTTCAATTTCTAAATATGAGATTTCTAAAATATGGTATTTCAAAACTGGGAGTAACTTCCAATTCTGAAAGTCCCAACACTTTTCATAAGGTAATCCCTTGTCAAATGAAATGTGACATTGTCAGGTAACAATAAATATGGTGGTAAAAATGAAGCAAGAATTTACTGAGTGCCTGCTAATGGGCAGGCACTGTTCAAAATTTAGTATTATATTAACTCATTTAAGTTTCACAATCAATATATGAAGTAATTTTTTAATACTTTGAGGTAGGTAGACTGGTCAATATCAAATAGTAGAAAAAACTGAGCCACAATTTGAGCCCAAAGACACACACACACACACACCACAACAGAGAAAGTCATAGAAGCTGACTAAAACGGGGCTAGACATTCAAACTTCTCACCTGTTTAGGTTTCTACTTAGTTCCTTTTTAACGTCTATATGGAATTAATACTGAAACACTAGAAAATAACTCATGGAAACCCTAATTCTGGTCCAAACTTAATATATTTGAAAAAACAAAACTCATGAGTAGGAGCTTTTAAGTTTATAGAACTAGTTAGCTGCTTTGTGAGGATTAGAACTCAAATTTTGTGGTATTTAGCGTTTTCTTCTATTACATGAATAACTGCATAAAAATTTCAATTTACTATTGTATCTCAGGATGAAAAACAGTTATTTCTAAAAGGGATAAAGAACTCCATCATTTTCACCCCATACCTACTTTTCAGACATGGACTCTGCAGAGGGCCCAGCATTCTGCCCGTTAGTGCCAACCTTCCCGACTTTCTTCACAGTCTCCAAAGTCCTTACTGCACTGTCAGTGCTTCGTGGGATTAGCTGGGAAACACTGCTTTCTGTATTTGAAATTCCATTTGTACTTGGAACAATTTTCCCAGTTGTTTCAGTACTTCCTATGACAGAAATGACATTTCCGGCTGTGGTTGTGACAGTGCTGTTTACACCAACTTTATTCAGAAGAGGAAATGTTCTTACAGTCGCGCTCATCTTTTTGTTCCTTAATCGGTACCTGTTTAAAAATAATCAGCATGTTTGTAATTCTGCTCTCAATTTTAATACGAAAATGTGTTTTAAAAAGGAAACAGCTCTGAGAAGTTTCTTCAGCTAAATATCAAATACTCTACATGTCACATATACATGTTACATACATACAAATACAGGTACATAATTAATATAGCAAGTCAAGTACACATGCACTTGAAGCTTTCTGAAAAGAGTGGGGTTTGAAAACTTATTTTTTGTGATACAAAAAAAAGCACCAAATTCTAAATGTAACACAGAATAAAAAGGATAGGATTCAAGAGATGAAAGCATTCTCTGTTATTAAATTATATAAGAAGAGTATAATTAAAAAAAATAGCTCAAACTCATACTTAAACTTTAATATATCAAAATGTAGAAATTTTATATTATTCCTAAATGAATTTATGTTTATAAAGATCACAGATTTTTCGGATACTACATTTATATAAATTATAATATACAAAACAATTTGATCATGGATTTCATATAAAAATACTTCCATTTGTATACCAAAAATTTATTATGGGATTGGAGAGATGGCTGAAGGTTTAAGATCACTGGCTGCTTTCTTAAAGGACCCAGGTTAAGTTCCTAGACCCCACATGACAGCTCACAACTGTAACTCCAGTTCCAGGAGATCCAACACCTCTTCTGGCCTCAGCACTCACTGCATGCACAGTAACCAAGCAAGCAAACACCTAACAGAATTACTTAAATTAAAAAAAAAAAAAAAAAAAAAATCTCATTATTATATAGCTTAGTTCTAGCCCTTAATTCTTATATAATGTTCTCTCAACATTCGTGGTCAACGCAACAAAAAACATCTGGCATCACTATGCTTAAACTATTACTATCAGATCCCAACATGGTGATCATGATGAATAATGCTTGGGTAATTGTTTCTCTTTTAGTTCTTCAGCATCTCTAAACAGCTCTAACATTTAATCTTTTTACTGTCTCTGGCTGTCACACATACCATTAGAAGAAGAAAATTCAATCAAAGATGAGTATGCATAGACAAGACTGGATAATGGAGGAGAGGAGTAAAAAAAAACAGCAAAGACAAAAAGCAGAAAGTCAATAGTGACCTCCACAGGTATAGAGGTCAGAGGCCCAGAGTGCAGTTTTTAGAGGAACATGAGCAGACTTATACTTCAGAAAGGCAAATTGTTAATACCAATTCCTGTTTATGTTCTCTGAAATGTCTTCATTCTACTCTTCAATGTTGTTAAAGAAAATGTCCAGTTACTCCTTGCTTTCCAACCTCAAAATTGAATTACACATCTTTCTCTTCTCTTTAGAATTTATGTCTGAGTGGCTGACTGTATGCACAAGTATGTGTGAGTATGTCTGTGTACATGTCTAAGCGAGGATGTTAGCTAGCAAGCCTAAGCCACACTCCTATTGCCTCCGACTCTACTTAAAGCTGTGGTAGAGGCAGCTGTAGTGATACCTAGCTTGTTACACAATTGCTGAGAGCCAAACACTGGTCCCCGGGATTGTAGAACAAGCACTTCTAATCAATAATCTATCTTTCCAGTCCCACAAGTACATATTCTTAAGGGTGATCACACAAGCAACAAACAAAATTTTGTGAGACTCTATAAAGAGGGAGAACTAAAAACCATAAAAAAACATGTCGAATGAAGAGAAGATGGATGTGCAGGTCTGCTGGTCACTAAAGCCATGGACTTATAATCTAAACCTCACAATTGAAAAGGCCAATTCTTTTTAAATCATTCATGAGCATCTTCAAGTACTGCCTCATTCATATTACAAGCCACTACCAATAATACTACCACTAATACTTCCCTTGTATCTTTGACTCCGAAGTCATAGAATGTACAGGGAATGGTTCCCCCTTATAGAACCTATTTGACAAAATCTAGCTCTATTGCTCTGTATTTGTTCATAAACAACTAGCAAAATGTTGAGGTTGGAGGGACACAACAGACAATCATATTGTGATGACAAAAATTTGCAAAGCAAATTTAAAGTCAGCAAGCAATTCACTGATGTACTTCTTTTCTAACTTTACATTCTCATCTTTAACATTCCTTTTCCCTCCACAGCTCTTCCAAACCTGACAATACTGTTTCTTTGTTAACACAGAAAAATACTATGACATAAAAAACTATCACCAATTCCACTATTTCCTGTACTTTTAACACTACATTCCTCATAAGATAAAAGAACAGAGTTCCAGTTCCTAAAGCCAGTTTACTTGCGCTCTAGGCCTCAAGCCTATCTTCCTTCTCAAAGACTTCATTCCTATAATTATTTTTATTCCTCTCGCACACTGCAACTTAAGGCCTATCTTAATGGCATATCCTCTGATAACTGTTCTGGAATATCCTATAAAAAATGTCTACCTACTAGATACGTTTTCTATTTATTTGCTGTATATTATTTGTCTCTAATGTAAGCTATCCAGAACAGAGATTTTTATCTTTTTCCTACATACCTCTCTATAATCACTATATATTGATGCATTGTGGAAACCAGATATTCTAAGACACATTTGTTACCTTGAATGAGTACTCACTTCAATTTTTGTAAGGCCAAGGGAACTACAAAATTCTTTGTCCTAATTCCTGCTCTAGTCAAGTAAAAGATACAATTACTTCAGTTATGTCGAATAGACAACTTGGAGTCACTGTTGAATCTTTTTTGAAAATTAGTAGCTTCTGTTCTTTTTTCAAAAAAGATTTATTTTTACTTTATGTATGTAAGTACACTGTTGCCATCTTCAGACACACCAGAATAGAGCATCGGATCCCATTACAGATGGTTGTGAGCCACAATGTGGTTGCTGGGAACTGAACTCAGGACCTCTAGAAGAGCAGCCAGTGCTCTTAACCACTGAGCCATCTCTCCAGCCCCTGCCTTATGTTCTTAAAACATTTTTTTCTGTTTCTCTGTACCCCCCCGACGTGTGTGTGTGTGTGTGTGTGTGTGTGTGTGTGTATACATACATACATATGTGGAGATGCCCACAGAAATTAAAGGATGGAGCTGAATTATAGAAAGAATACCAAATGCTTTTAACTGCTGAGCCATCTCTTCAGCTCCCCATCCACAACCCCCACCACAGGGCTTCTCTGTGTAGCCCTGGCCTTACTGGAACTTTATAAGTTTTGTAGGACCAGGCTAGCATCAACCACAGAGAGATCCACCTGCCTCTGCCTTCCAAGTGCTGAGATTAAAGGCATGTATCACCACATCTGGCTGGTTTCTTTTTTAAATATATAGTTAATACATCTATCTTGTCGGTTCCACTTTCAAAGTAAATTCTAATAATGATCTTTCATCATTCCTATTGCTACAGTCCCAGGAACTTACATTTCCAGTCTTGTACCTGAACCATCATAAAGTTAAAATGGCTCCCAACCATATACACATTAGAGCAATTTCTCATTTCAAATGAATAAAGCTCTGTAGTAGCTTTCTACAATGACCAGAATACAATACAAATTTCTTACTGTGGCCACTAAATGTCTAAAATCATTTATTTGAATATTTACTGTTCCTCAAATTATTAAAAGCACCTCTCATGATACTGAGCATGTAGCAACCTATTATAAATATTCCTTGAATTAACTATCTTGGGTTTTTCTATTTCTCAGAAGGCAGTTTTTAGACATTTTTTTCCCCCCTTGGGACAGGATCTCTATATAGTCTTTGCTGGTTGAAAATTTGCTAAGTAGACCAAGCTGGCCTCCAGCTCAGAGATAGAGATGCACCTGCCACTGTCTCCTATGTGTTGAGATTAAAGTTAGATGCCACCACACCAACCTACAAGGACCTAAAACAAGGACAGACTCTTGAGTGTCTACATTTTATCTGGCTGAAACAAACTGGTGAGACTGGGTTCAGTGAGAGACCCTGACTTAAAAAATTGAAGTGGAGAGGTGCACAAGCACACACATATACGCACACATGGAATGCACCTCCACAAACATGTATATATATATACACAGGAACATAATAACTATATGCATATAAATCTCAGTGAGGCAGTAATATATAATTTTTAAAAGCCAATGTGCTACATAAACATTGTTTCTTTTTTTAACCCATTGTACGACCTTTGTTTGTTTGAAATGCAATACAAAGAATAAGGCTAACTGGAAATATGAACAAACTGCAAATTATCTGGTTCTTCATTGGAAATACTGAGTTTACATGTGAAATATTGGCTAAGTACAAGGAAGATAAAAATGAATAACGCAAGAGATAAATGTTGTCCATGAAAATATACAGGTAAATGAATAATTAAGAAAAAGCAAGTTAGCTGGGTGGTGGTGGCAAATTCCAACACTTGGGAGGCAGAGGCAGGCGGATTTAGGCATTTGAGGCTAGCCTGGTCTACAGACTGAGTTCTAGGATGGCCCAAGCTACACAGAGAAACTCTGTCTCGAAAAATCAGAAGAAAAGAAAAAGAAAAAAGCAAGTTTACAATATTATTAACTATGTAAAGAACATTGCTATTTCAATGTGTTCTTCAAAGTTTAAGGTTAGAATTTTTTTCCCAAGATAGGATTTCTCTGTATGGAAACCCTGACTGTCCTGTGGACTACTCACTCTGTAGACCAGGCTGGCCTTGAACTGAGAGATCTGCCTGTCTTTGCCTCCAGAGTGATGGGATTAAAGGTTCGCCTCACCACCTTGGACTCAAGGTTGGAATCTTAATCCTCAAAGTTTTAAGTGGTAAGAGACCCTAAATACTTGGTTAGGAAAACCAGTATGGTACAGGCATTTTCTCAATTGAGGTGTTCTCTTTTAAAATGACTTTAGTTTGGGTCAAATTGACAAATTCTAACTAGGACAATGGATTAATACCATTACCATTTCCATTTTCTCTTTTTTCTCTTCTATACATATTATTTTGCCCTTCTATCTCCTACCTTCAGTAATGCTTTAAGAAGGCTCTTACCAAATATGGCCCTTCATTCTCAGACTTCCCAATCTACAGAACAGCGAACCAATTACATTTTCTATATTATAAACTATCCATGGCAAACAGGCAAAGGCAAGTGCTTTGGCAGCATGCTGACAGAAGGAACCAACACTACTTCAGGCAAGTCACTGAAACCTATAGAAGCAAGCTGACACCTGAGTATGATTAAACACGGATAGAAGGGAACATGTACAAGAAGAAAAAGGGAAACAAATGCACATAGTAGGGTGATGGTTGGTATAAACTGTCAACTTTACAGAACCTAGAATCACCTAGGAGACAAGCTTCTGGACACATCTATGATGAACTTTTTAAAATAAACTTAGGTGAGAAGATACATCCAACTGTAGTTGACATTATCACATAATCTGGGGTCTAGGACTGAATAATAAGGAGAATATGAGATCCACTACTCTGCTTCCTGACTGTAGACTGCCACTATGACTTACCATCATGATGAAATGTACCCTCAAGCTGTGAGCCAGAATAGTCCCTTCTGTATTTATTATTAGTATTTAATTATAGCAACTAGAAAAAAACAGAAAATTGAGATGACTTGTATGATAAGCTTGATCATTTGTTTTTTTAATGGCCTTGAAACCAGTTTGTAGGAAGAATATGGAAAAGTTTGTAACTTTGGGCCAGGAAAGTCCTAGAACACTGTTAATAGGGATTAACAGGCCATTTTAATAGAAATTTAGAAGACCACAATGTTAAGATAAATTTCAACAATGAAGGCTCAGTTTATGAGGTTTCAGAGGGAAATAAGAACTCAGATAACTAGGCTAGAGACCCTGTATATAATATTCTGGCAAAGAATCTAGCTGTATTCTGCCCAGGTGTTTTGAAGTAGAGTTGGGTTAATTCAGAGCAATGGATTAATTTGTTTAGAAGAGAAAATTGTAAAACAGGATAGTAACCAGACTGCAGCATGGCTATTTCTTACTGCTCTCATCCAGATCTAAATAGAAGATAGTTTAAGAAAGGAAAAGGTGAAACTGAAAGGTACTATGAAAACTGAAGCTTGTTAAGGAAAAGCGCAAATTTAACCTTACAAAGCAGCAGCCTGGTTAAAGAGAAACCTGGTGCTTTGTCGACAGGAAAGGCTTCCTGAGAATAAGCCTCCACCTACTGAAGTCTTCACCTTCTCAAAGTACAAATCAGTTGGAAGAAACAGACTAAACAGAGAAGGCTGGCTGAAAGATCTTCTGCTCCTTCATAGCCACTACTCAGGGAAGTATTTCCCTAGGGCAACACAGAGACTACTGCTACCATGGTCCAAGGGGGCCAGGCTGCATCCTTCCAGTGTCGTGGAGTTCAGAGTTAGCCATTAAGGCCAGGCAATATATTTATAGGAATGTTGTTTTTTTTTTTTCCTTTGAGACAGCGTTTCCTTGTAGCCTTTGATGGCTTAAAATTTGCTATGTAGACTAGGCTGGCCTCCAATTTACAGAGATGCAACTGATACTGCCTCCCAAAGATGAATTTCCTGTAGAGAGGACCACAGGGCCATTACATGAAGCAGTGAAAATGTAAACAAAGTTGAGATAGCGACTCCCAAGATTTTGGAGTTGCCAGAAATCTAAATCTGATTGATTAGCCAAATGGGTATTTAGCTATAGTAAGTATGGAGCTGGCCCAAGACAGAGGCTATATTCTTGAGCTAGACAGATGGGACTACTCAAATGCTTGGAGTTCACAGGACTCATTAAAACCCCAGATACACACATACAATTTTATGTTTACCTGCTGAGTTTCAGTTTGGTTTTACTTTTCCTTGTAGTGACCTAGCTCCTCTTTTCTGGAGTGGAAATGTTTGCTCTGTGTGATTTTTAGGTTGAAACTACTTGACACATTTTTTTTTTTTTTTTAATTGTATAGGGGTCAAAATTGAAGAGATTGCCTAAGAGGTTGAAGAGGTGGCTCTGCAACAAAGAACACTTGCTATTCTTGCATAGGATCTGAGTTCAGTTCCCAGTACCCACAAGGTGTTCAGTTATAACTCCAGTACCTGGGGATCCAACTCCTCTATGGAAACTGCATACATGTACATATACAAACATGCAAGTGAAACATTCATACATAAAAAGTAAACAAATTAAAAAATTTTTAATTGCCTAAAACTCAGATGAGTTGTTGGAGCTGCCAAAAAACCAGAGGGCCCTTTGAAGTTGAACTGTATGCACTTTACATTATGAAATAGCCACAAGCCTCTAAAAAACAAAGGGTAGGTTAAGGTTTAAAAATGTTTCAGCATCAAGCTGAAGGGTGGACTCCTGATAGTTAATATTGAATGAAAGCTTTACAAAATCTAGAAACATTTTAGAAAGTCTATGAGGGATTTTGTTGATTAATTAATTGGGTGGAAACACTCACTCAGCAGGTGGCACCATAACATGGAGTAGAGTCCCAGACTGAATAAAAAGAAGAATGCAAGTCGACTCAGCATTACATCCCTGCTTCCTGACTGTGGATGTAATGTGCCCAATTTTTTTCCCTCATGATTCCCATGATGGTGAACTGTACCTCTATATTGTAAGGTTTCCATCCTCCAACTGCATTTGTCACATAATGTATTACATCACCAAGGAAAGCAACTAAGACAAGTAGTACTTAGTGCTTTATTGGTATATTATCTAAAAGATGAATCATGGCTTGAAAGGAAGGATTGAACCAATCGTGTAGTATAGTAAAGCATCAATTAAAAATTTAAAACAAAGGACAGAAATGACTAAACAGGTACCTTTGAAGGCATTTTCAGTAGAAATGGTAAAGCTCAGATGAAGGGTAAATAGATAAAGAAGTAGTAAAATGGATAAGGTGAGTTGATGTGTTAACTGATAAGCAAAAATGGTACCTAGCACAGAATATAACCAATAAATTGGGTATTATAATTACTGTTTTTATAAGACCGAAGAGGATAAAGATCAGAGTAGAAAAGAGAGGTATAACTGATTTATAGGTACACACACACACACACACACACACACACACACACACACGTTCTAGGTGAGGGTGAAATGACACTGAATCTACAGATTCCTCTCTGGCTTGTTTTATTCTAATTAAACTCAAGCCAAGTTCTTTCAAAAGCTGTATCATAGAGCTGGCAAGATGACTCTGGGTAAACATGCTTGCCACACACACCTAACAACCTGACTTTGAACCCAAAAATCCATTAAAAAAAAAGAAAAATGTGAATGTGGATATCTGTAACCCTGGCATTTTCATGACCAAGATGGGAAGCACCTAAGAACTGGCCAGGTAACCCGAGAACTGGCCAGATAACCCAGAGTACAAAATGGATGGACAGGAAAGGAAAGGAAAGGAAAGGAAAGGAAAGGAAAGGAAAGGAAAGGAAAGGAAAGGAAAGGAAAGGAAAGGGAAGGGAAGGGAAAAGGAAAAGGAAAAGGAAAAGGAAAAGGAAAAGGAAAAGGAAAAGGAAAAGGAAAAGGAAAAGGAAAAGGAAAGGAAAGGAAAGGAAAAGAAAGGAGGAAAACAAAAGGAAGGAACTGACTCCCAAGAAGTCCCAAGTACCCACTGGAAGAGGTTCACAATTGCCTCGAACTCTAGCTCCAAGGACTGTGTATACTCTTCCGGCTTCCACTGACATACATACAGAGATACATGCACATGTATAAGTAAAAATAAATATTTAAAATTTTTGTTGATATAACAAAATTTGTCTATACCCAGAGCTGCCTTTGCCTAAATAATCCAGTCATTTTGGTTTACCTGGCCCTTTTGACTACCATTTACTCTCTCCTGGCCTCTGAGTTTCTTGATCTCCCATCCCTCCCCCATCACTTCATAAGGCCTGGCTCAGGGTCTTGTTCAGTCTGGACTCTCCCAAATGTCTCTGCTTCTGGCTATGCTCTCTTTTATCTACAATGAACCTTCTCCTCCACCCTACCTAGGAGCAGTCATGTCCTCCTTTTTACTTTGTTTTTATTCAGTAACTTATAGGAAAATGTTAAAAAAGAGCAATCTCCAGAATAAGAAAAATTATCTATATTTAAGATTTTCCCTGAGATTTTGCTGGTATGTTCAACTGAACCTAAGCAAATAAGATAAAGACAAATAACAGTACTTTCATTCTACATGGGTAAAAGAAACATGGATTCCAGTTTCTAAATATGACCTTTTTTCAAATATGATTTGTTAACATTAATCTTACACCTAGTTTAATCTGATGGGTTCATAAAAATCATTATTTTGCAATTCACATTACCTGTGTCTTTGAAACATCACAAAAGTTAATACTACATACAGTACTCCATCAATGACCCTACATAAAAAAAAAAACATTTTTTCAGACTTACTTTTCAAGCTCTTCCTGAGAGTGGGCAAATGTACAATTTGTTCCTCGTGGACAACCCCCTTGTTGTCGTAGATCTCGGCACATACTAGTTTTATACTTGCTGTTTGGCTGTGGCTACACAAACAAAATATTTACCAAATGGAAAAGGTATCAGTGATCATTCACTCATTAGACTTCAGAACTTAAAAGACTTAAGTCTTTTTCTCATCAGCCACATAATTATCATGCATGTAGAAACAAGCTCCATCCACCATTTCCTACTGGAAGAGTGGTAGAGATCCTTAAGGAAGCCTTCAGGCCTTCTTTCTGAAGGTTATATGAAATTGATTTAAATTTATACCTACCTATTTCTTAATCGTCAAATTATGATAACAAAATAAAATAATTTTTAAAGGCACTTAAAAAAATGGGAAACTGTGATCTTTACCCATTTAAAAGCTTCCCCCAAAAAGTGGAAGTAAAAAATTATTACTTTATTAGATGATTTACAGGTACAACTCTATTCATAGGCAAACAATGAGGGAAAATAATAGAAATGCACCATTAGACCCTGTGGTAGTAGTGCATACTTATAACCCCAGCACTCAGGAAGCAAGGCAGACAAATCTCTGTGAGTTGAAGTCCAGCCCAGTTTATAGAGAGTTTCAGGACAGACAGGGCTACACCGAGAAACCCTGTCTCAAAAAACTAAGAAAAAGCCAGGCGGTGGTGGCGCACACCCTTAATCCCAGCACTTGGGAGGCAGAGGCAGGCAGATTTCTGAGTTCAAGGCCAGCCTGGTCTACAGAGTGAACTCCAGGACAGCCAGGGCTACACAGAAACCCTGTCTCAAAACAAAAACAAAAAAACCGCTGGGCGTGGTGGCGCACGCTTTTAATCCCAGCACTCAGGAGGCAAAGGCAGGCAGATTTCTGAGTTCGAGGCCAGCCTGGTCTACAGAATGAGTTCCAGGACAGCCAAGGCTACACAGAGAAACCCTGTATCGAAAAACCAAAGAACCAAAAAACCAAAAAAAAAAAAAAAAAAAAAAAAAAAAAAAAAACAAAAAACTAAGAAAAAATAATAAAAAAAGCATATAATATGCATCAAACTCAAGAAACTGCTCTTACTATTGTGACCTTAAAAAATAAAAAATTATCATTCAGTTGATATTAAATAATATAGTAGTTTCTAAATAAATTATGAATAGAATAAAAAGTTAACAGATTTTGTAGTACTTTTAGCCCTATCTTGTTAGATATTGATAGCATAACTTTTAATATGATATTTAACTCAACAACTGAAAAGACATCTGAATAAGGGATTATATTTCAACTTCCAGAAAACAACTTCCTAAAACAAATTCATTTGAGAGACAGCAAAGGAAAAAAAAACTTTCAGTTGTAAAAATACCCTCTAAATTCTTTATAAAAAGAAATGCTAACCAAGTACAATAAAAAGGGAGTTTCTCTCAAAAATACAAAATAAAAATTTGCAAGAATGCTATGCATGTCACTCAGTATCAGACTTGTAGCCTGGCCCGCCAGGCAGGAAGCCCTGAGTTCAAAGCCTGTGCAGCTACACATGCACACACACATGAACATCCTCCTTTCACATACAAAACTTCTAAGAGGAAAGGGTTATACACGTTGTCCATTTGCCAATAACATTGTTAGTACCTTCAGGATGAAGCTGACTTGGACACAGCAGTAGTTAGAAATGTAGTAAGTCAACTTACCTGAGGTGTCTCATGGCCTTTTCTACTATAATTCTGTATGAAGTCCACAAGACCATGAACAACTGTTTTAACAGCTACCATTGCATTTTCCAGTTGCTCCCAAGTTGGTGAAACAGCATCTAAATTAAGAGCCAAAGGGATGGGGTAGGGGTTGGAAGAGACAATATGTCAACAGTCATTCCTGGTGCTATTTACCTCAAAGTTCCATAATATAAGCACTGGCACCTTTTCCCACATACCTGGATTAGGGTCTATGTTTGCAAGAAGCTCTAAATGAGGTCTCAGTCTATTTAAATTAGCAGGGTCACCTGTTCGTTGCAAAACAATTGTCAATTCCTGGACACTCTTTGCAAATGATTCTGGAGACTGTAGCTAACAGGAAAAAAAAATTTTTTTACTCTGGATTTTTGAACATACCTATATTCAAAATGTTTTCCAATTAATCACCTTACTTAATAGTTTTCAAGTGTCTTCAGATTTCATAACAGGACAATCAATGATGAATTAAATTTCACCTCAGAATCTGCCCTATGAAATTCATCACTAGACACTTAAAAACATTATTTATCAGCTATATTACATCAGAATCTTGATAAAAGTTTTCAAATTTACAATGCTACAAAGGCAAAATATATTCAGTAGAAAGTGTTCCACACTTTACATTTAATTTCATCCAGGGGAGTGATGTGAAGTACAGTAGTCACACTGTCATGAGACAATGGCACTGACCTACAGCTCTCAGTGAGCACATAAGTAGCTAATACTCCACAAAGCCCAACGTGTACAATGTTCTAAGTCATCATGTTCACTAGGTTAGATATGTTCATTTTCTACTCAGACGGGCATATAAGGTTATTAACAGAGAAGGAAGGATATATGCTACAGTATTTTCTGAGACAGGAAGGGAACAAAATCTAACCGTACAAACCTTATCAATGATAGACTGCATGTGTGATTTATGAGCCAAGTCCCCATAGAGCAGTGAAGACCACTGCTCGGGTGAAATACGGAGTCCTGCTTCCATGGCAATATGAACAATCTGGGCATCATGTTCTCTGCGCAGTGCCTCATAGCTCCGAAATTCCTCCTTTAGCTGCATCAGGGAAGAGTCTTCATCCCTTTTAGTAACCTAAAAATGGGAAGGAAAAAAAAAACCCAAACTCATTAGAATTGGTCTGCCTTTTTCTCTTATCCAGTTCATTTACTGTGGGTGTGGGGATTGGGCTGAAGGGGTTATATACGAGATGCCACAAAAAGTACAAAATGCCAATATAAACTTTTCAGAACAAAACATAAAGTATATAACTATGTACTCAATCCTTTTCTTCATTGAGTTCATCAGCATTTGGCAGGAAAGAAAGGCTTAGAAACAAAAAATTATAGTAAGGGTGTAGCTTTAGGGTCTATGGCAACATAGACAAAGCCAATTAAATATGACAAGTAAAACAGAAGGAAACTTTTCAGAAAATGTTTTCTCTTGGCTCAAGAGCTACATCATTAAAAACAGAATTTCTTTAGGAAAAAGGGGAAAAACAAATTCTAAAAACCAGGTGGTAATGTCAGGCAGTGGTAAAATGTGCCTTTGATCCCAGCACTCCACTCAGGAGGCAGAGGCAGGCAATTCTCTGTAAGTTCAAGGACAACCTGGTCTACACAGTGAGTTCTAGGACAGCCAGAGCTACACAGAGAAACCCTGTCTAGAAGATGGGAGAAAATAAAACAAAACAGCAACCTACTAAACAAACAAGCCACCATAAATGAGCAGAGGACAGAATTAAAAGTTTTTTTTTTTTTTTTTTTTTTTTTGGTTTTTCGAGATTAAAAGTTTTAATATATGCAAGAAAAGACAGATGACCTTAAGTACTATGGTAAATTAGATATTAAATTCTGAAGGGAATGAAAAGTCACTGAGAGTTTTAACATTAGCACTATGATTAGGCACATGTCTCTAAAACATCATTTTCCTTGCTTAGAAAGTGAGGGGGGTTGTTTTGTTTTCTTTTTAACTGTTTTAGTGAAAAAGACTACTGCTTTCTTGTTTGAGGGGGAACAGGCTGACTACATCACAGCTTTCTAAGAGGACTGGGATAAATTACTAAGAGCATGGTTTACTGTGGTTCTTTGAGAAATCTAGATAGATATTGTAGTTTCAAAAAGCAGAATACTATTTCTAAGATTGAGAACTGTGTACCTAGAACAGTGCTATGTGAAGTAACTGTTTTCCTTGTTTTAATTCTGATTAAGTCTGTGTGTGTAAGTCTATCTGTGTGTAGGTCAGAGGATAACCTTGGGAGTGAATCTTCATCTTCTATTTTGTTTGTATTGGCCATAGCTTCTGGGAACCTCCTTTTGTCTTTCATCCATCTCACTGTTTGAGCTCCAAGACTTAAGACTCAAAGCCCATAAAAACCACACCAAATTTTGAGATTCAGATTGGACAAATCATTTATCTATTCAAAACTCAAAATTTCCTGCTGAGCATGATGGTGCATGCCTAAAATACGAGCATTCAAGAGGCTGAAACAGAAGAATCATGAGCACAAAGTTTGGCTTGTGTTATCTAACAAGACCCTGTCACAACAAGCACAATTTTGTTTTCGTAATTGGTAAAAGAAAAAAATGAAAACAAAACCCTCCAGCTATTTTAGTGGTTATGTGGTTACTAAGGGTCTTACTCTGTCGGCTAGCATAGACTCAAAACTGCAGAAATCCCCTTGGCTGAACCTCCCAGGTGCTAGGATTATGGGGTATAGACTTCTATGTCCTGCTTTAGTAACTATTTTTATTTCTGCTGCTGGTATATCAGACAGTGGTAATATGCCCCAATAACATGAGACTGAGAAAAGTCAGTCATCACTTCAGAATAGGTCATAAATTATTTGGGAATCTATAAATAGTAAGAGTTTGAGATACTGTAGGCTGTAATTAATATGCTCTTTTATTTTATGTGAATGAGTATTCACCTCCATGTATATTTGTACATCACAGGTGTTATTTTGTGACCATGGAGGCCAGAACAGGGTGTCATGATTCCCCAGAACCACCATACAGATACTGAAAATCAAACCCAGGTCTTCTTTAAGAGCAGCAAGTATTCTTAACCACAGAGCCATTCATCACTCCAGCCCCATTCAATACAATCTTAAAAATCTGATAATGAGTGGGTAGGTGGATGTAATTTAGAAAGTTTGTATTCTTCTATTGTAGGACCCCCCTCTCGGGGATCCCCCTCAGGTCACAGGAGTCAGGGTATCCCAAGGAAACACGAGAGACCTTCTTGTTCCAAAAGCATGAGGCAGTTTAATGGCGGAGCTCACACAGGAGGAAGAGGCATCGACCCCGAGGCTCGAAAGCTAGGGGTTTTTATGGGGTACGGGTCGGGGGGGGGTTGGAGAGAATTATCACGGTTACACGTGATTGGCACATTTGAACGTCAGTAAGGCGGTTACAAGTCAGGAGAATAGTATGTGCGGGCTAGGAAATTTCAGGGGCCGGGGCTTATCAGGAAGAACAATATATCTGAGTGATGTACAACTTTTAGGCACTTTAAACTATGTCTTAATGGGGGGGGGGGTTGGAGGGGGAAGGCGCTGTCCTGCCAGAAGGCTGTCGAGCCACCAAGGCCAAGTTCCTGCACTCCTCAGATGGCTGTTGAGTTGGCCAGAATAGCCAAGGCCAGTTGACTTTAGTTTCAAGGCGACCTGGGCTTGCTTTTTTAAGGCAGTTTTTAACCTTAAGTTTTTACATTAAAAGAACCCTTTTATGTCTCACATTATTTGAACCTTGAATTTACACAATTTTCTTTTAAACTTACATGAATCCCAAGCCTTAAATTTCATTTCCTTTCACTATAACCCACTTTAAGAGAACATCAGAAAGTAAATAGGAGGGGGAAACTATTTAGAGGATTATAGCACAAACCTAAGCACCATATAGTGTAGATGTGCCCCATGGATAGCAAAATCACCTAAGCAGTTGAAGACTTCAGTAATAAAGAGAGCCCAAGCCATTTAAAGTACTAATATACACCAAAATCATCTGTGAAGGGTTAAAGTTGTAGCTAAGTTGGTGGAGTGCTTCCCTAGCATGAACAAAGGTGAAGTTTGATCCCCTACATTAAAAACTAAACATTGCAGTGATGCACACCCATTATCCCAGCAGTTGAGAGGTAAAAAAGGAGAGGATCAAAAGTTTAAAAGTCATCCTCACCTATATAACAAGGTCAAGGTCAGTCCAGGATACAGGAGAACATGTCTTTAAACCAACACAAAACAATCACACCTTATTTATGAAGCTTTGAAAGACACACTCTCAAATCTACTGAATAAGAATCCCTAGTATTAGAGCCCAGAAACATAACACAGATGATTCAACTGCTGTGGTTTCAGTTGGGAACCACTACACTATGCATGTATCTTAATTCCCCTTGTTTTGGTTCCATGTTCAGTAAGCAAAGAATCTGTATAGAAAACTATCTACCAATATAGGAATATTATTTATTTGGTAAGCATATATGTGGGCATGCGCATGCCAGCACGTGTGTGGACATGAGAGGAAAAGTAGCAGCCATCGGCACTCTCCTTCTATCATGTGGGATTCAGGCATCAAACTTATCCTCAGGCTCAGAAGACAAAGCACCTTTATCCACAAAGTTATTTCATTGCCATGAATTACAATTCTTATTAGAAATCACTTTAACTGATAATCTGTTGTATTTGATCATTATAGCAATCTTAATCCTGAGGAAAGATCATACAACCATAAAAATCTGGTTGCTAAGCTGGCAAAGGTGATTAAAAGACACCAAACAGTGATCACTGGACTCAGATTAGTTTCCCAAGATTAAATGTCCTTAAGTAATACCTTTTGGCACTTAAGTTTGACATCATCAGGATCTTAAATTGCATGACAGTAAGGATGAAATAAGAAAACAGAAATACATCCTAATCTAGTGTGATGTAAACACTGGGAAGTATAAATATGTAACAATCATAAACCAAAGAGTAGTTTGATACCTATAGAAAAAAAGAGTTGGATACTTCAGTGAAAGACAGTGGGAAAGCCTAGTCAGTCATATGAGAATGACAAATGATCTCTGTAATTTGGCTACTTAGCTTGAAAGCATGATGTTTGAAGAACCAGAGCATCACTTAAATCCTTATCTCCTTTTAAGGACATGAACTCAAGCACTACAACTATCAGGCAAAAGTATCCAAACTTCATTAGCAAAGGTAAATAAATCCATTTGAACATACTTCCATCATCAACCACCTGTTTTCTAAATTAGAGTAATTCCAAGGAAACATTTTTAAATCTTAGAGCCTTAAAATAAGCAAAGGAAGGTGACATGTGATTTACTTTCACAAAAACAGTGAGGTTTATTTATAAATTTCTGTGGTTTTTCAGGTGCTAGCTAACAACCTACACTTGAATAACTATTGAGGCTTATTCTTTTGCTATGTATGTAAAGCTAAATACTGGCCCCCAAGGAAGGCCTGATTGCTCCTAGGGACCAGAGAATTCACACATACAATGTGACCTTGCTTCTTAATCTAAAACTATGGTTAGATAAAGAAAACCAACAGCAAACAGCTGTGCAGAAGAGACACAGGCAGGTTTGGGGTATGAGGAGAACCACGAGAAGGGATAGAGAGGTGTTTTCATGCCATGGGTAATGTGAGTCATAAGGGTTGGCCAACTGAAGTTAAGAGCAACCTAGATGGAACATGGCAAATTATAATTAAGAGTTATTGATGGGAAAATGCATTTTATTATCTTAAAGGGTAGATATCTACCCAGTTCTAGTGCTTATTCTTTTCTTTCTTTTCAATGTATGTAAGTACACTGTAGCTGTCTTCAGACACACCAGAAGAGGGCATTGGCTCCCATTACAGATGGTTGTGAGCTACCATGTGGTTGCTTGGAATTGAACTCAGGACCTCAGGAGAAATTGTCAGTGCTCTTAACTGCTGAGCCATTTCTCTAGCCCCTTTAATGGTTATTATAATAATAAAAGTTCTGACTCTTTTATCAGGGAACCGAATAATCAAAGTCAGGGTAGAAGCCCCTGATAGAGATTAAATATTTTCCACAACCAATAAGAGATAGAAAACAGGGATTCAGGTACCTTTTTTCATCTATCAATGACCTAAAAACTCCATTTTAAAATAGTTTTCACATCCCATCAAACAAAATACCATACAGCATGGCACTCTTCTCAACTTTTGAATTTCTTGTGGACTAATTTTATATTGAAGACTTTAATCGGTACACAAAAGATAAAGAAAATAATGAATTACAAAAATTTCCTCCTCTATAGAAGTCTACAGTATTTGTTAAAGCAATTGATGCAAGAAGTGAGGTATCTCAGTTCATTTTTACAAGTTCCTCTAAGAGTCTAAAGTTAGGATTTTACATATGTTCAATTCAATATTTCTTTATTTTTTTTCTCGAGACAGGGTTTCTCTGTATAGTCCTGGCTGTCCTGGAACTCACTTTGTAGACCAGGCTGGCCTCGAACTCAGAAATTTGCCTGTCTCTGCCTCCCAAGTACTGGGATTAAAGGCATGAGCCAAGCCTCAATTCAATATTTCTGAAACCAACTGGTAATAACAAGTATCTGGTGTCAAAGATGAATTAATGGATAAGGAAAAGTAAAAAACCACTCCTCTTTACTTTAGAAGTGTTCTGTATTTCTGAGGGTCACTAGATTGGTATCATGAATTCTCAGAAGCCTCCATCTCAGGTATAAACCCATGGTCTTCAGACAGTTGTACAGGGCTTACCTTAAAACAAGAAGCTCGGTACAATAGCTGCACAACATGGCCAATACTTGTTTTTGATGCCTGAGGAAATCTTGGTTCTAGTCTTTGCACAACAAAAAGTACCAGAACTTTCCTAGAAAGAGCAGAACCATCTTCTAATGCCAGCAATACCAACTTCAAGGCTTCTTCTTGCATAGCTACAAACAGTAAAGAAGAAAAGATTATACTGACGATGTCTGTCAAAATTATACTTGGGTATTAACTTATGGTGATATAAGATACATCTAATTAGAATGGAAAGAAGAAATGCCAATATACAAAAACAATTCATTTTTAAATCAATCAAGTGCCAGCAAAGCAACTCATGAGGCAAAGATGTTTGTTGATCAAGGCTAGCAACCTTGAGTTTAATCCCCAGAACCCAGGAAAATGTGAAAGACTCCACAAAATTGTCCTCTGATGTCCACTCATGTCACGATGCAGTTAAACAGATCCAACATAAATACATACAATATTAAATTTGTTTCTTCTTTTGGTTTTTCAAGACAGGGTTTCTCTGTGTAGCCCTGGCTATCCTGAAACTTGCTCGGTAGTCCAGGCTGGTCTCAAACTCACAGAACTGCTTGCTTCTGTCTTCCAAGTGCCAGGATTAAAAACATACGCCATCATGTTCAGCTCATAATAATAAATTTTTAAAAAATGTTTATATATATGTGAATGAAAGTTTTCCTTTCATGTGTGTGCATGTTCCATGTGTGTGCCTGGTGTCCATGGCGGTTAGAAAAGGATATAGGACTCCTAGAAGTAGAGTTTACAGATGGTAAGCCACCATGTGGGTACTGGGAATTGAACCTGAGGTCCTTGGCAAGAGCAAAGAGTGATCATAACCTTTTATGAGTCACCTTTACAGCTATATAAATAAAAGATTTAAAAGTTACCAAAGACCTAGGCGTGGTGGCGCATGCCATTAATCCCAGCACTCGGGAGGCAGAGGCAAGCGGATTTCTGAGTTTGAGGCCAGCCTGGTCTACAGAGTGAGTTCCAGGACAGCCAGGGCTACACAGAGAAACCCTGTCTCGAAAAAAACAAAACAAAACAAAAAAAAAGCTACCAAAGGAGGGGGGGGTACTTTGCACTAAATAACCAATCAGAACACAAACGTGAACAGAACTCCTTTCTTTTATTACTATTATATTTTTAAGATTATGTATACCTCAGAATGAGTTTAAACATACTGCGTACAGATGCACTCTTGGGCCAAAGAGGTCTGATCACTCAAGAGACTGAGTTACAAATGAGTCACTGGATGTAGATTCTAGGATTCAAACTCTTTTTGAGTAACTGCTTTTAACCACTGAGTCATCTCTCCAACCCAGGAAACAGAACTTTTAATAAAATATCTTCTGTAGGTATACTACAATCAGTTAGATAATGATTTTCATGAAAATGTAATTCATAAAAACAGAGAACTGCTTTGACAGTAATATAAGGTCATACAAACTTGGCTTATGCACAGGACAGTTTCTGTGCCTGTGGAAAACTATTTTGTCTATAATTTTAAGTAATATTGGCCTTTGGATAGAGTACCTAGAGAAGACATTAATTGCACTTATACTGCTTGCTTGCTTGTGCGCTCGTGCCCACTCACTCTCTATCTCCTTCCCTCCCTTCCTCTCTCTCTTTCTCTCAGGCCTGCTTGATCTACAAATTGAGTTTCAGGACTGTCAATTCTACATGGAGAAACTGTCTAGGAAAAAAAAAAGAAAAGAAAAAACAAACAGACACAGTGAATATGGCTATTAACTTAACCATAGAGTCTTTTTTACCTAGTATAATGCAAGGTCCTTAATTCCATCCCAGCAATGTAAACCAAAAAGGTGTTTTGCAATATCCAAGTGGCGTTTAGTACATTCACAATGCTGTACAACCATTAACTGTACCTAGTTCAAAGACATTTTTTCACTATTCCAAAGGAAACTCAGTCATCCAGAAGTCATTTCTGGCAATCTTTTTTTCTTCGGCAATCACTCACTTCCTATCATCACGTTTTCAAACATCAGCTATAAGCAGCATGTATCACTCTATGGATATATCAAATTTTGGTTTACTTCGTTATATGGTTAGACCGTACTTTATGAATACATTATGTTTTGATTGTGACTGACAAAAAGAATGTTTTTATCTTTTTTATACAATAAAATGTTCTATATTTGAGACTATTCCTACCAAGATAATATAGGGAATGGTTCCAGATAAAAAAACAGTAAAGATCATTGGGGAGGGGAAAAGGAGGGGGGACAGCAATCCGGAAGTACAATGAATACATGGGGAAAAAAAGAGCATTAAGACCAAGCATGGTGGCATATTAGTGAAATCAACAGTGACAGCCCTTGAGACAGGGCCCTCAATATATCCCAGGCTGGCCTCCAACACATCTTTTTATTGGATCCTCCTAAGTGCAATTACATGTATGCACGATCATGACCAGCTTGTGCCCACCTTTCAAATATTGAAAATATTATTGCAATAAACACTTGTGTCCACGTATCAGAAGACCCAGTAAACTCCTCGGTCATGTTTAATTGTAGTAGGATTGCCAAAATCTTTTCTTTACAGGAAAACAACATTTTCTATGTCATATTTTCCACACCATTACTAACTTGTCAGGTAGATATTTGGGTTTTAATCATAACAAATCAAACATGTACAAAGTAGTATCTCATTTTATGTGTGTGTGTGTGTGTGTGTGTGTGTGTGTGTGTGTGTGTGTGTGTGTTGTGGGGTAACCTCAGTCATGGCCTAGCAATATGCTAGGTAACAATTACCACAGAGCTGCCAAATGGTGGTGGCACATGCCTTGAAGCCTAACATTTGGGAAGCAGATCTCTGTAAGTTCAAGGGTGGCCTGGTCTATAGGAGTTCCAGGACACCCAAGGCTAGAGAGAGAAACCTGTCTCAAAACATCTTTAAAAAAAGAGAGAGAGAAAAAGAATTTCGACAGAGCTCTGCCCTGCAGCCGCTTGCTGGTTCTGATTTACATTCCACACTAACTAAAGACTTTCAGTATCTTCTGTAAGAGTAGTTCTCAACCTGTGTGGGTTATAACCGCTTTGTTATCGCTTCCCACGTATCCTATCAGATATTTACATTACATTCCTAACAGTAGCAGAATTATAGTATTTTTTTTAAAGAAATATTATTTATTATATGTAAGTACACTGTAGCTGTCATTAGACACTCCAGAAGAGGGAGTCAGATCTCGTTGCGGATGGTTGTGAGCCACCATGTGGTTGCTGGGATTTGAACTCGAGACCTTCGGAAGAGCAGTAGGGTACTCTTACCAGCTGAGCCATCTCACCAGCCCCCGAATTNGAGCCACCATGTGGTTGCTGGGATTTGAACTCGAGACCTTCGGAAGAGCAGTAGGGTACTCTTACCAGCTGAGCCATCTCACCAGCCCCCGAATTAGAGTATTTTTATGAACTAATTTTATGAATTGAATTTTATTAATTTTAATGAAATGAAGTAATTTTATGGTTGGGGTCACTAAACATGATGAACTGTATTAAAGGGTGGCAGTAGTAGGAAGCTTGAGAATTACACCTAGATAGGTTTGTTTTCCATCTGTCTCTTTTTTTAGATAAGTCTTTTGGTACACTTTTGAATCAGGTTTCTGTCTCTTTGAAGTACAATGAGAAATATTGGTATCTAGTGCTTTTATAGATAAAAACCAAACATAAATATCCAAAAGTAACACCCTTAAAATAAAACCATAAAGAATTAAGTTTTTTTTTTTAAATTAAACTTTTTACTGTGCAAAATTTAAATAATATATAAAAACAAACAAAAAAACCCATGTACCTCTTACTACTGTAGCTGCTTTCAGGAAGGTTTGTCTACTTTTTTACTTTTCTAGTTTATCTTACCCGGTGTGTTTTGATGTAAGTCCCAGGCAACATATTACTTTACCCTTAAATACTTCAGTACTTCTAATGGGTGATGCTTTTTAAATTTTCAACATAAAATCATTATCACATGTAACAAAAGTAACATATTCCTTAATCTAATATCCCATTTTATTTTTCCCATTGTCTCAAAAACTTTTGCTTATAGTTGGTTTAAGTTTTCAAAGATAATTAAAAAGAACCTAATTCTTTGGCCATATTTCAATCCAATTGTCTCAATGTTTCTCATTAAAAGTATTTCCTAATACCCTGTCTCAAAAAAACCAAAAACAAAATTAAAAAAAGGTTCCTAAGAGCTGGAGAGCTGGCTCAGTGGTTAAGAGCACTTGCTACTTTTCCAGACGTTCTGAGTTTAGCTCTGAGAACCCCAGTCACCTCACAATTGTGCATAAATCCAGTTCCAGGGTATCTGATAGCCTCCTCTGGTCTCCTTGAATACCTCCATATATGTGTCATACACTCACACAGACAAATAAATAATAAATCTTTAGAGAAAAATGTTTCCTAGCTGGGTATAGTTCTAGCTGAGGCAGAAGTACATTGGCGACCAGCCTGCACTATTCACAAAGTATTCTAGGCCAGCTTATTAAAAGAAAAGAACAACCATCCAAAACCATCCAAACAAAATTTGTTTCCTACACAAATTCTACCCGAATCACAGTTCTAAACCAAGAGATAACTAATCTCCAAGAAACAAAGTACTTCATAACTTGGCATCCAGATTGTTTTAAACAGGACATTCATAGCATTGATCATAAGGAATTTCTTGCTGGTTTAATATTTTTTATGTTTTCCAAAAATTAACAATCAATCAAAAGTTTATTATTTCTATCATGCACCCTCCCCTAATACTTTACATTCCTTGACATACTACCTGTGTAGTTGTAGGTTCCTTCTTAGATCAGTTTAATAAATTTGTAAATTGGAGATGAGCCCTTTATCTCACTGATGCCAGAGGATTAAATGAGAAATTTCTTCCAAAGCACTGGCTATAAGAATAGATTGATCCTTTGTCAGGATATACTGTCAGGATAGACTATACTATGTCAGGATACATGGCATTTTTTACTTGGCTCTAAAAATTGGTCTCCTCAAAGTCTGATAACCAATAAAAACACTAAAATGGTGATCTATTTTACCTGGCCCTAGAAACTGGCATCCTCGAGCCCTGACAGCAGCCCACAGGTTGGCAGACAGCTGCTGAGGGTTCTGGTGCTGCAGTATCAGTTCTGTCACAGTTCTTTCTCCTAGTGAACGGGCCGCTCGCATAGCTCTGACACGACCTTCTTCTTCCACCAGTTGACAGTTTACAAGTGTAACTAGTTTCCTTTGCATTGGACGGCTCAGGGCACTCTGGTTCAAACTAGCTACACCTTTAACAAATGGAGACAAAAGAATCAACATTTTCAATTAAAATAAAGACAATTTTCATCACCTGTATTTAATTCTTAAATAATAGCTCTTTACAAGTCCCTTGTCTGATAATTTTTTATTTATTTTTATAATTTTTAAAAAAGATTTATTTTTATTTATTTATTTGAGTACACTATAGCTGTCTTCAGACACATCAGAAGAGGGCATCAGATCTCATTAAAGATGGTTGGGAGCCACCATGTGGTTGCTGGGAATTGGCCTCAGGACCTCTGGAAGAGCAGTCAGTGCTCTTTACGACTGAACCATCTCTCCAGCCCGATAATTTTATTTTGTAAGTGACTATACTGTCCCTGTTTATTATCATTCTGTAGTAATAAAGAACCTAATTCTTAAATACCTCAGATTTCATCTCAGTGCCTTGTTCTATAGGCTAGATCTGTCCAAATATATGTTGGGATTTACTTTACTCTCTGTCTTTAATAAAGGAACTGGAGGTAAATTTACAGACAAGTGAATATAAATTTTAATCTTAAAAAGTAACAATAAGCCGGGCAGTGGTGGCTCATGCCTTTAATCCCAGCACTTGGGAGGAAGAGGCAGGCAGATTTCTGAGTTCGAGGCCAGCCTGGTCTACAGAGTGAGTTCTAGGAAAGCCAGAGCTACACAAAGAAACCCTATCTTGGAAAAAAAAAAAAAAGTAACAATAGTAGTAATAATAGTTTTTTTTTTTTTTAATGAAATTGCACAGAAGAAATATGTAACAGTGTTTAAATGTAGTTCCCTTCCTTTAAACCTACTCATGGCACTGCTCAAAAATCCCCCACTCTTTTATGTCATATACCCCCTCCCCACTCTCCACCCCTGCTTAATCATTTCCTCCATACATAAGAACAAGTATGCTACCATTTCACCTGTCTTAAAAATAGAAATAGACTTTTATTTATTTATTTATTTATCTATTTATTTATTTATTTGGTTTTTCGAGACAGGGTTTCTCTGTGTAGTCCTGGCTGTCCTGGAACTCACTCTGTAGACCAGGCTGGCCTCGAATTCAGAAATACCCTGCCTCTGCCTCCCAAGTGCTGGGATTAAAGGTGTGTGCCACCACTGCCCAGCGGAAATAGATTTTTTTAAAGTATCCATTTCCCTTTGCTAATTATCATATTTCTTTATTTCCTTAAATACTAAATCGTCTATCATCTGCCTTTCTCTCTCACTGTTCCCTTTTTTGAAGACATAGCTTAGACTGATCTCAAAACATGCTATGCAACCCAGGCTGCTTTCAGCCTGGCTATCTTGTACATTTTCTATATATACTATTTCCAACCTCTTCCTTCACAATCTGCCATAATACCTCTTACACCAAATTACTTAAAGACAATTACATGCACTTTGCTTGACTTTCCAGCAACTTTCTTTTTTTTTTTTTTTTTTTTTTGTTTTTTGAGACAGGGTTTCTGTATAGCCCTGGCTGTCCTGGAACTCACTTGGTAGACCAGGCTGGCCTCGAACTCAGAAATCCGCCTGCCTCTGCCTCCCAAGTGCTGGGATTAAAGGCCTGCACCACCAGGCCCAGCTCCAGCAACTTTCAACTAATGACTTTACTCTTTAATGCACTTTATTTTTGTTTCCAGAACATTCCATTTTCTTAATTTTCTTCTATCTAGCATCCTTTGACAGCAGTTTGTAACCCCTACCTTGATCTACCTGCTTAAAGGGACTTTCTTATAAACACATTATTTAGATGATCTCATCCAGTCTTATTGCTCTAAAAAAATTCACATCATAATAATCCCCAAAGTTACAGACCATGCACCTCATGCTTACTTCAAAATTCATACATCCAGTGGCTATTCAGTACCATCTAGGTCAGTGGTTTTGTGGGTCGCAATCCCTATGGGGGTCAAACAACCCTTTCACAGGGGTCATGTATCACATATCCTGCATATTAGATGTTTATATTATGACTCATAGCAGCAGCAAAATTACAGTTATGAAGTAGCAACAAAAAATAATTTTGTAGCTGGGGGTTACCACAACATGAGAAACTGCATTAAAGGGTTACAGTGTTAGGAAGGTTGACTACTCTAAGTGAATCTTAAGATATCTCAAATCTACTATAACCAAAATTGACTTGAGCTCCTTACCCAAACCTGATCTATGAAAAAGCTGAGGCAAGCCTCTTTGCAGGTGCGCAAGCAAAAACTTCAAGAATTACACTTGCCCCTTTAACTATGCCTCTCAAACTACAAATCTAGGAAATATTCTTAGGGAAATACTCTTGCCTTACCTTCAAAATGTATCAAGCTTGGTATCAAGCTCCACTGTTACTAATTTTGCCTCAAATGCTTCTTAACTTTTTGCTTTTACTTTTGTCCTTCTACACAGTCTCAAGAACGAAGTGATCCTTTTTAACATCATTATGTCATCACTGTTCAAAACCACTTCCAAACTTTACTCAGAGCAAACATTCAAGTCTTTAAATGGTCTAAAATTCAGTATATCACCTTGCCTCCCTCACTCTATTTCACCTCAACTTTTCTTGTGACAGTCTCCTCACTCACATCACTCCAAGGAGAGCCTCTGGCCAAGGGGACAATACCCTGGGTGACTATTCCTTCTGCCTAGAAAACACTTTTCCAGGAACTACATACATAACCTCTTTTACCTCAATTCAATTTCAAAAGCCACACTCTAAACAAGAACATCATTAGACCTTCTTTAAAATTTACAGACCTTTAAGAGTCATTATTCTTTCACTGCTATTCTAAACCCTATATATTTTCTTTATATCAGTTATCATTTACACTATATAACTTAGTTTATCATACTATTTATTATAGTTTTTCCTTTTACTGAAATAGTAAGTTTTACATGTAGGTCAAGGATGTATTTTCCTGTAAAGTATTGAAAGCATCCCAAGCCCATGTTTTATTAGCAGGCACAAAATAAATATTTGACACATTCAAAAACTATTACATTTATAAGGAATAGCTAGCTAACCAGAAAAAGAGTGATAAACTACAATTCTGCTTTTGTCAAAGCAATTAAAATAATTTATTATACTTGTATATTCATCCAATAGAATAGACTGTAGGCTCAATGACAGGCAGTGACTCAAGCAACCATTAAGAGCTCAACATTTAACACTTGGTCAGGTCTTCCACAGCAATACAACACTTCTTATGAACTTACCTTTACCTCCACTTAGTGGTTTTAAGTAGAGTGCCAAGTCCTCTACACATTTTTTTGCCACTTCATAGTGTTTATTCTCACCTAAATTACTTAACTTTATTGATTGATGATCTGGTACCTACAAAAAAAAAAAAAATGCGGAGGTGCATTCACTCAGCTCATGCAATTTCTCTTTATAAATCTGCTAATAATCTTAATATAAAATTATAATACAGAAACACTACATCAAAGCCACAAATCAACTTAAAACAAAGCTTTAAATTTAACAATATTTTATAAATGTTAATCTTTTAGAGTTCATAACTATGTCATAATTATGAAAGACGTCAATGTGAGGTGGCTGCAGAAGATGGCTTAGATATTATGAGCATGCATTACTTTTCCAGTATGCAAGTGCAATTCCCAGCACCCACATTGGGCTGCTCACAGCCACCTGTAAATCCAGCTCCAAGGGATCCAAGATCTTTGGCATTTGCAGGTACTGTACTTAGATGTACATATGCACACACAGAAACAACACAAAAAAATTAAAATTTTCAAAAGATGCTAATATAAGGGGAAGTTGTGGAATGTTATACAAGTGTTCTTGGTACTACTTTATTTCAACTTCTTGTAAATCTAAAAGTATTTCAAAATAAAAAAGAAAGTGTCAAGGGTCTGCCTCTACCACATACCATCTAGTACTGCTTCTACAGGGTTTAACCTATTACATTTACAACTTATGACCTATACTCTCTTGACAGAATATAAGTACCAGAGATGTAACTCAATTATGAGAATTCCCATCTAGCAGAGGTGAGGCCCTCAGTTTAACCTCTACCACCAGAAAAAAGGAAAAAATAAAAAATAAAAAATGTAGGTAAACTTGACCTTGAAAAAAGTATTTAATTGGTATCAAATTTCACATATGCAAAATAAAAATAACTCTACTTGTTTTATAATGTTATTATGAGAGTTCAATCCAGTCCCACAAACACTGACATTTATAGACTATTTCTCATGTGTCTACACTAGGTATGGATCCACTAATAATCCAAAGAGAAAATGAAAATGTCTTGCTTCAAAGAGTTTAAATTCTACAGAGGTAAGAGACAAGCCAATAAATTAACAAATAAACAAATACTATGTTAGAAGGCAATCAAAGAAAATACAATGCAACTGTAAATGAAATGAAATATAATAAGAGAGGACTGGAGAGATGGCTTGGTGATTAAGAGCTCTTGGTGCTCTCCCAGATGCTGCAGGTTCAGTTATGTTGGGCAACTCTCAATAGCTGTTTAACTCCAGTTTCAAGGAACTTACATCCTTTTTAGAGCAACTGTATGCATGTGACATTCATATACAGAGATACACAAAAGTAAAGGTAAGGATTTAAAGCTGTGCACATCCCTACATAAAGATACATATATGGATAGACACACACAAGAAAGAACTGGAGAAGGGTTGCAATTTACTAGTGTAGTTTATAATAAACTTTCTGGAGAACTGCAACATTTGTAATTTCTTGAAAGTAGAGAGGAAAGAATCCTCGTAGGAAAAGACATTTTCAAAATCCCTAATACATTAGTATACATAACAGCCGGGTGTGGTGGTGCATGCCTTTAATCCCAGCACTCCGGGAGGCAGAGGCAGGTGGATTTCTGAGTTTGAGGCCAGCCTGGTCTACAGAGTGAGTTCCAGGACAGCCAGGGCTATACAGAGAAACCCTGTCTCGAAAAAACAAAAACAAAAAAAATGTGTGTGTGTGTGTGTACGCGCGCGTATACACATACATACACATACACATACACACATAACATATCTAAGAACTGGTCAGGAGACCAATATAAGTAGAGACAGTGAAAAGATGAGCCTGAAAAGATTGTGTTACAATGCACAGATCCATAGGTTATTTTACGTACTAAAATAACACATTTATTCAGAAGGAACACTAAGACTGCCTTCGCTATAGAAGACAGGCATTAGCTAGCACTATTGCAAAAAAGTAAGTATTTTAGTGGATTTTAAAGTGTGACTTTGGCAAGAGATATCATTATTTTATGACCCATTAGAAAAAGGATGCTGTCAATTAAGCTATGATCCTATAACTACAGAGTAACTGCCAAAATTCTAAAACAGTGAAAACAGATTTTGAGTATTTAAAAAGACAACTTCATCTATCAAGATATTAAAAAAATTAACACAGTGAGTTACTAAATTTACTAAATAAGCCAGGAAATTTTCTTATAAAACTATAAACTCCTTGCTTTAGTTAGTTTAGGGTTTTTCTTTTCTTTTTTTTTTTTTGTTTTTTCGAGACAGGGTTTCTCTGTGTAGCCCTGGCTGTCCTGGAACTCACTCTAGACCAGGCTGGCCTCGAACTAAGAAATCCACCTGCCTCTGCCTCCCGAGTGCTGGGATTAATGGCGTGCACCACCACGCCTGGCTTCACTTGAGTTTTGAGAAAGTTTTCCTCTGTAGGCCAGAATGGCACTGAACTGTCTCAAGTGCTGAGTTTCCAAGCATGTGCCACCAGGCTAGGCTACGTCATTCTTACTTTAACATTTACTATGCCATGTATGAAATTTCATCTTCTCCTCATCTGGAGGTAGGGGTAAAAGGTACCTAAAGAGCTAAGAAGCAGAAAGAACATTTAGAATATTTATTCTTATATGTACCATAGAACAGACCCTCATCAAATAAAAGTTTTTTTTTTTTTTTTTTTTTTTTTATCAAATCTAGGTTCTTGCTAGGATTCAGTAAAATTATATAAAATGGAATAGTCATTGTACAACATATAGGGGCATAAGATGTTGTATGAATTTGTTACTTGATAATAAGATCAATCAACTGAAGTTACAAATAAGACCAACAACATCTCCATCTAAGGGCTTTAGTTAGGTTTTTTGTTTGTTTGTTTGTTTCAAGACAGGGTTTCTCTCTATAGCCCTGGCTGTCCTGGAACTCACTCTGTAGACCAGGCTGGCCTCGAACTCAGAAGGCAGGCGGCTGCCTCTGCCTCTGCCTCTGCCTCTGCCTCCCGAGCGCTGGAATCAAAGGTGTGCACCACCAACACCCGGCTAGTTTTGTTTTGTTTTTTTTTCTATCTAAACCTCTGATTTTACTTCTTTTCATGACTTAGCAAACTGATACATTCACACAAACAGTTCTCAACTACCAAAGTACTTATATATCTAAATTCTCGCTTTGGTACTGAAGCCAGAACAAAGAAATATATAACTGTAATGGGATTCATTATTTGCTTAAGAATTTATAGCAGTAAGAAAAATCTTTGTAGGAACACATCACAAAAAGTAAATACACCTTTTAGGTTTCAACTACCATTCAACATGTCTGTACCAGCTAATGAACTAATTTTGACAACTGATATAATAAACCAGTAAAAATACTGGACACTTACCTGGGCTCCAACTAACTGAAGAAGTGCAAAGTTGACAGGGAGCACATCAATGTCTGTGTTTATGGCAGTCTGGTCAAAAGGACACGCTTTTCGGTGAAGTTTATTCAAGCAGGTCTTGCAAACTGTGTGTGAACAACCTAAACTGATGGGTTTGTGCACATTCTCATCAAATTCATTATAGCAGATTGGACAGGACAGGAACTCTGTCCATTGAGCTGCCTGCACAGGCATTGTGGAAGCTGATGCTCGGGTTAGCAATCTAGCAGATCATTATTTTGATGTGTAGTGTTTTTTAAGCTGCAAATGGACAAAAGCAAGCATTAACAATATATTTATTAGTCATTCACTTAACTGTTAAAATAAGCCACCACCACTCCAGAATCTAAAACATTTCTAAATATAGGATTTAGGTGTCTCTGTAACAATAAATAGCAAAACTATAAGTTGAATTACATTTTGTAAATTAACCAGAGACAATTTAATAATACTAGTCCTTTCAACTAAACTCTACTGGTTGTTCATGCAATAGTAATCAAAACTTTTGTGTATTTTTCTTAGTGACTAATACATTCTATTTTTTATTGTTTAATGTTTTTATTTTGTGTGTGTGTTTACGTGTATGTATGTGGGCCCATGTGTGCCATGTGTGCTTGCTAGCTAGTTCTCTCCTTCCACCATGTGGGATCTGAGGACACAAAGATCATCTAGCTTGGCAGTAAGCATCTTTACTATCTCATACCCCCTACCTCCCACTCTCTACTTAAGAACACGAACAATGTGTTCGTGGTGGCACACATGCCTTTAACTCCAGAACTTGGGAGGCAGAGGTAGGTAGATCTTTGTCAGGCCAAGGTTAGTATGTCTACAGAGTGAGTTCCAGGACAGCTAAGGCTGCACAGTGAAACCCTGTCTTGAAAAATCTAAACAAGAGCTGGAAAGATGGCTCAGTGGTTAAGAGCACTGACTGTTGTTCTGGAGGGACTGAGTTTAACCCAGCAAAACAAGGTGGCTCACAACCATCTGTAATGCGATCAGATACCCTCTTCTGATGTGTCTGAAGACAGTTACAGTGTACTTTCATATTATAAATAAATAAATCTTTAAAAAAAGAAAAAAGAAAGAGAAAAACCTAAAAAAGCAAGCAAACAAACATTTTTTTTTTTTTTTTTTTTTTAAAAAAGGAAAAACCAAAGAACACAAACTGCTGGACTATTTGAAGTTTGAAGTGTTTTCTTTGGATAGCCACTACCTCAAAATATACTGATATGGCTTAATAGCTACGAAGCTTCAGAAACTATTGATCAAAATAATACTGTAGGTAGGGATGGAGATATAGCTCAGTCAGTCTCAGCAGTCAGAAGACCCTGATTCAATTCCTAGTACCACAACCATCAAAACAATGTGCTACACTTCTTTGTGAAATGTCACCTTGGCATCTAAAGGAGGAAGTCTATGATACATTACAGATGTGCCTCAGCGTAGTGAGTTACTGAAAATCTACGGATGACTGTGATGACAGAGACGTTGTCTATAACTGAAAAAATAAAGAATAATGAGAAAAGCAAAGAAAACAGTGTCTATGGCCAATAAGACAGCTTAACAGAAAAAAGCATGTACAGTTAAGCTTAGCAACTCAAGATCCATCCCTGGGACCAATGTTGTGGAAAGAAAGAACAAACTCCCACAAGCTGTCCATTAACATGCACATGGCTACATGTAACTCGCCCCTCTATAAAATAAAATGAAAAAAAAAATTATCTAAATTTTTTTGTTATAGTTCACAATAATACTTTTGACAAAAGTATGTGTCTTGTGTTTTAAAAACTTGTCAGGCCCAATAGAGTTGGCTTAGAAAAATAGAACATTATTCTCTTGGAATAGTTCTAAGCAGAAAACAAGATATAAAATGTTTATCTCTGCACTGATTATAGTACAAACACAGAAAAGTAACTATAAGAGAATCATATATATTTTCTTGTTTGATTAGTAATTGTATAGCATTTAGTAAAGCAAGCAAGAGTCACAATATACTTTTTGGGTTTTGTTTTGCTTTGTTTCTTTTGACTTTTCTTTTTTCTTTCTTTTTTGTTTTGTTTTTTGTTTGTTTCTGAAACAGGGTTTCTCAGTGTAGCCCTGGCTGTCCTGGAACTGAGATATCCACCTGCCTCTGCCTTCCAAGTGCTAGGATTAAAGGTGTATACCATCATTGCCTAGCAAGAGTCACAATCGAAACTATACTACTTATAACTCACACATCCTTAATATTTTCCAATTCAAAACTTACATTAGTCTGACAAAGGCCATCAGGTAAATATTAAATATAGGTATTTAGGATAATTAAACGACCAAATATTTTATTTCATACAAATGCTTACAAAATACATTAGTTGTACAGAATGCTAGATGCTCAGAAAGAGTAGTTAGCATCAGGAAAGAGAAACATATAACAGTAAGCACGTCCCAGAACCCCAAGAGACAAACAAAAACTCCAGTAGCCTTTACAGTGCTTTTGTATTTATTTTCTTTTTTCTTTCTTTCTTTCTTTCTTTCTTTCTTTCTTTCTTTCTTTCTTTCTTTCTTTCTTTCTTTTTTTTTTTCTTTCTTTTTTTAAAGCCAGGCAGTAGTGGCACATGCCTTTAATCTCACAACTCAGCAGCACAGGCAGGGGGATTTCTGTGAATTCAAGGCCAGCCTTGAACAAGAGCAAGTTCCAGGATAGCCAGGGCTATATAGAGAAAACCTGTCTTAAAAAATTAAAAAGTAAAAGACTTTTTAAAAAAATTTTAAAAATTAAAATTTACTTGGTAATCTTGAAACAGTTCTTAATATATAAAAAAGCATCCCATATAATGTAAAAGTCTTTACTAAACAGCTCTAATGAAAAAATTATATATTAATATCAATATATTTACTTCTAAGCAACTCAAATTTGTCAAGATATAAATTATTTTTACACTTTATCCTCAAACTGATTAGAGCCACCAATCTGAAACCAGTTAGTCTACTATCAAGTATAGAGATTGCCAATAAGCAGGTGATCAAATACTTTTTGAAACTAACATATTTGATGTTCTATTTTCTGGCTACAGAATTATAAATCCAGGCAAAAGATGAATTTCATTTAAATCTACAACTGGAAAGCCAAATTAGTAACATAAATTAGTATTTTGCTAGACAGACATTTGTGTAGAAACACTGACTCTACTGAGTTAGGGTTTCACAAACTGCTTGACAACAGCAAAGAACGAATACCCTTTTCCTGAGCTCTCCAAGACCACTGGGACAGTGCTCCAGATGTACCTGACAGCTCTTTAATATATGTGTGTATACATACATACATACATACATACACACATATATTTATCTAGACAAGAACTTTTAATACTAATTCATATTAGAAACTAAATAAATGCCTGTAAAATGTAAAGAATAGCTCAAATGAAACTGACCACACTGTCAATTTTTTCCCCTGCTATATCACAGATTCTGATAGTAAACTTACTAAAATTTCCTTACACAATATGATTTGATTCCTAAAGATGTTTTCCTTTAGTATTAAGGTCAATAAATTCTAAGCTATGCAAATAAAAAATGTATATTTTATCCAAAACATAGAAACATGCATAACCATTAAAATATTTAATTGGTGACATAGGAGTTTCAACTCTCTATTTAAAAGGTACTTCTTAAGCTTATCTAAATACTTTTACAATTATCCCAAAATTTTTTTTTTGAAACGGTTTCTTTCTAACAGCCCAGGTTGTCCTGGAGCTCGTAAACTAGGTTGGCCTTGAACTCAGAGATACTCCTGCCTCTGCTTCTTGAGTACTGGGGCTAAAAGGTGTGCACCACTACCATCCAGTCTCCTATTTTTTTTTTTTTTATATGCCCAACCTCTTACTATTTTTTTAGTTTGTTTTTTGTTTTTGTTTTTTTGTTTTTTGAGACAGGGTTTCTTTGTATAGCCCTGACTGTTCTGGAACTCACTCTGTATACCAGGCTGTCCTGGAACTCAGAAATTCGCCGGCCTCTGCCTCCCAAGTGCTGGGATTAAAGGCATGCGCCACCACGTCCAGCTCTCTTACTATTTTAATAGTTTTAAAAGCATATAAACAAACAACGGAGAGCTCAGTATACTAATTTATAGAACTTTTAGGCTTATAGTAATAAATTTTACAATGACTTATTTGATTCAGTAGATATAACATCATAATTGCTAACATTTATAGTGACTAGCAAAGCACTTATCCCAAATATACTTCTCACATGTTTCAAGTTGAGATAAAATAGACTAAAAAGCCCAAAAATCTAGATGCCTACAGAGATTGAGAAAACATCCTCACTATTAACTAAATTCAGTATCTAGTTTTCAACACTGAAAAGGCGTAAGGTAAAGCATAGGAGGAGAAATACTAAAGTAAGGTCAGAACCTTAAACAGGCTCAGACTCCCAAGCTATAAGTTCCTTGATATGAGTCCAAATTCATGATATACAAAGAGTAACAGACTTGTTATATAGATGCAAATTACAAACTTCTTTACCGAAATAAACAGTGTATTAGCAAAACACTTTCATTTTCTGTTACTTATATTACACAGTCAGTTCAGGACCATGACACTTTTAAACAGTCAGAATAGAGTATATGCCTTTTGCACTACTTTGTGTGTAAAACATAATAGTGTAACATAGTATTTTATAACTCTGCTTATAAAAATATACTCTTAGAGGTTGGTTGTTAAACAATCATTATTTACATTTGAGTACTAAAGTGGACTACACTGATACTTCCCCATATAGAACATATCAAAGTAATTAGTTTTGTTCAAGGATGCTCAGTTGTAGAACACTTGCCTAATGTTTGTGAAGCTTTAAATTCAATCCCCGGTACTGCAAAACAAAACAAAACAAAACATAGCTTTAGACTTAAAATCATACTAAAAGCATCAGAAGTACAATTTAAGATTTAACCTAAAAAAACAGGCAAACAGAAGGTAATGGAAGCAAACTCTACATCTCAGCTCTCAAGTAAGAAATTTTGGATAAAAAAGGTGCTATATCACAACAATTGTTGTTTTGTTTTAATCTATAAAATGGATGAGATCAAATTTTACTCTTCAAATTAGGGGCTGAACCCAATTTTTAAAGTAAGATAGAACTTTCAATGCATTCTAATAGGGAAATAGATTCCAATTTTAAGTAGCAAAGACATGCTTCTTTAGTGATGGCTAAACATGAAATATTTCAAGACTGAACTTAATTACTTATTCTGCCTCTAGATAACTTTATATTTCTTTTCTTTTCTTTCTCTGTTCCTGGCTGTCCTGGAACTCAATCTGTAGACCAGGCTGGCTTTACACTCACAAAGATACACCTGTCTCTGCCTCCCCAAGTGCTGGGACCAAAGGCTCTTGCCACCATGTGGCTAACCTTATCTTTCTTATTACTGAGTTCTTAGTACTCTACTTATTCTGACTCTAAAAGGATACCATTGGGAAAGTTTGGGGTTCCACATGTATGTATGTATATTTGTTTGCATGTATGTATGTAGGTATGTATGGTGCCACTGCATGGCAGTTGAGTCCTATAAATACTAAGGAAGTTCAGGGCAAGAGGACAGTTGACAAGTTAAAGGTTAGCTTAGGCTATAGAGCAAGTTCCAGGCTAGGCTGGGTCAAATGAGACCCTGAATCAAAAAATCAAAAAACTGCCAGCAGTGGTGGCACATGCCTTTTATCCCAGCACTCAGGAGGCAGAGGTGGGTGGATTTCTGTGAGTTCGAGGCTAGCATGGATTACACATAAAAAACCTGTCTCCAAAGGAAAAACAAAAAAAAAAAAAAAAAAAAAAAAAAAAAAAACAAAAAAAAAAAAAAAAAAAAAAAAAAAAAAAAAAAAAAAAAAAAAAAAAAAAAAAAAAAAAAAAAAAAACCAAACCAAAACAAACAAACAAAAAAACCATAAAAAATTACAACAATTTCTGGTTTTCAAAATTTTTAAAAAGGAAAAAACTATAGCGGAATCATTTTTGGTGGTATATTTTATAAGTAAAATATCATTTTAACATGTAATCACGTAAAAACCTAAATATTAAAATGTTATAGAGTTTTCCAGTAAGTCTTTGAAATGTGGTATATATTTTGCATTTAACAACACATTTCAAATTACACTAGCTCCATTTTAAGTCCTTAACTGTCATATGTGGCTATCAGGTAGTACAAGCAAATCTCGACTACAAATAGTAGTAAAATAATACTCAAGAACTGATTATTATTAGAAATTTTGAGGTAAAAGTCACACACTTAAGGATTTAGAAATTGGATTTAGAAATGGAATTAGAAAACTCAGAGATGTAATCAACAACTCTCACGAGACTGGGTGCAAATCATCTTTAGTTTCCAACTAGCTTTATTTTTAACCATAGACTTCCCTTTTTCCATCTCTAGGAAGTGAAATTTCAACCCAGTCCAACCAAAAATAATCAAGTACTTATTACAACCTTGTTAAGTCAGGGATGGTGGTGCACACCTTTAGTCCCAGTGTTCATGAGGCAGAAGCAGGTGTTCTCTTGAGTTCAATGTCAGTCTTGTCTACATAGTGAGTTAGTTACAGGACAGTCAGGGCTACTTGTAAAGAGGAATCTTGTCTCAAAGAACAAAACAAAACAAAAAACAAAATAAACAAACCTTGTTACAAATTTATAGCATTTTTACCCATCACATAACATACTCTAGTTTTAAATATAAAATCCTAAGTGTAGAAAATAATGCCTCTGCCAACTGGAAGGCAGCAAATTACAAACACAGAAACTAAATTAATGAAAACATGAACAAGAACGTCTTCTTGCATGTCATACTAACACAACAATAACTCATCCGGGTAATTCAAAGGCTCCACTAGTGAATCAGATTTCAATTCAATTCTCTAAGAATAAAAGCCTGTTTAATTACGGTACCTGTCTTCTCTAAACAAGACTAGAAAATATATTAAGCGTTTTGTCCTTCAAGCAATTTTCCAAACTCTGAAACGTGGGAAACATGAATCACCAAATCAACAAAACAATGGTAATATTGGAAAATAGCCTTTAATAGGATGAAATAGTCTCTGGTTTTTCAAGAACTGACTGTGTTAGTAAACAATTTAAGTAAACAATTTAACATGGATATTGATGTCAGAACAGTGATGTAGTTTTTTTTAACCAGATAAAAGGTAGACCCAGGAATCTACAAACTATTCTTAAGGATTCCAAGTCTTAGGTTGTGTATACAAGTTAACCATAGAGACTAGACCCACCAACTAGAACATTCGTTTCTTTCCTTCTGTCAAATAATATCACGTTAGTGTGCCATTATTAGCTTTCTCTGGTTAACAAGTTTTTACTGGAACTTTAAAGCCTGACTACTAAAAATGACAGGAAGATTAGTAAAATACTTTAACACTTTATTCGGGATATAAAGTCAACTCTAATTACAATGGGTCAAGGTGAGAAGAAATTCCTTAGGGTCCTAAGGTAAGAGGACAGTGGGATTAAAAAGAACCAAGGTAGAGCTTAAACAAAAATCTAAACAAGTTGAGAATAACTGAATTTGAATAGTTAATGTCTGTGATTACTTTAGACTATTTTGGTGTGAAGGCTGTGTCTGCCAGTATCTTAAAAACTCTGGTGATTTCAAGGATGGAAATGACAGCTATCCTTATCTCCTTCCTAAAGACAGAAAAGTACAGCTGTTTCTCTTAGAAACAAAGATGCTTTCCACCATTCTCCTAAGATGGTGGAAGAGTCTCCTTATGAGGCTCCCCCAAGGAAAATAAGAAGAAAGGGGGAAAGAAAGCTATAGCAGAATTCCCTGGCTGTGCTTCATGCCATCGCTCCTAGTCACATCCCCTGGTCCAGCCATCTCCCTCCAGGGAGGTTAAGCCCTCCCTGGGCATTGTTTGGCCATGGTCCCTATTTACAACACTCAGATCGCCTCCATCCCAGCGCTGTGGTCTCGGTAAGCCCGAGGGCTGAAAAGAAAACGCTAAGACAGGACCTGATCTCGGGGACCGTTTCGAAAGCCTCTCTTCCTACATGGGATAAGCAAAGAAGGAAGCCGGCCTCTGTTCGGGTGGGCTCCTCAGTGGTCACAGGCGTCCCTTCAGCCGGTGCCGGAGAAAGGTGGCCATTTGAGCGTTTCGCTTCGCATCAAAAAGCCCTACCAGAGCGAGGGGCCTCCTCGGGGCCCGGGTTCCGCCGTGTCAGGTGCGGGCCGCGGCTCCCAACCCTCGGGGTACCGGCAGCCACCGTGCACAGGCCGCCGGGCAGAGACAGCTCCCCGCCCCACCTCTGGGGACCGGGCAGCCGGGCCAGGGCCCCAGCCGCATCTTGCCCGCCCCCGCCCTACCTGAGGGGCCCGGGCGGGGTCGCTAAGGGCCGCTCCCGGGGGCCCCGCGACGGCGCGGCTCGGCGACGGAGGCGCCTCGTCTCGCCGGGGCAGAGCTCGGCGGCGGTTTCAGGGCCTCAAACTCCATCGGGAGCTACAGGGACAGCCCCGTTGGCGGCGGCGAAGGCCGCGACGGGGCCTCCTCCTCCTCCCTCCCTCCGCCTCCTCCTCCTCCTTCTCCTCCTCCTCCTCACCACGGAGGCGGACCTGGAGGGATCCCGATTTAGCTCTCGCGAGAAGATACTGTTCACTTCACGCGAGATTACGCAAGCCCGGGAGTTGGGGCAGAAGGGAAGCGTAGTGGCCCCCGCCACCTGAACTGCGCTTCAGTTTCCCTCTGAAGAAGAAAGCCACCCTCGTCACATGACAAGGGAACCCCAGAGTACTGTGGGAGATGATGCGAGGACTAGGCAAGACGAAGGGCCTTATGGGAAACTCCCTGCACATCTAAGTCTTGAGCCAAGAGGCTTGCCGGATTAAGCCAACGTTAAATTTGTCATCCATAGAGCAGAACCTGCTACATCCATGTTACAGTCCACTCTCTTGTAGTGAGATACTAACCAGATTAGCAAATAATTCTCCGGTTTACAAAAACCAGGACCAAAATGAAAACGTTTGGCAAACCCACCTACCTCATCTAAAATCCCAATTGCCTCAAAAGGGAGAAGGATCAAAGTTTTCAAGTTTTGGAATTATAACTCAATATTTGTTAGAGAACTTATGGCAACCTGTAAGGTAGGAATTATCCTTTATGTTCTTATAAATGAAGAAAGACTGAAAATAAGGATGAGAAAAGCAACAATGCCAGGCTGTATGATAACTCATATTTAAAATGTATTTTAGTTTTATAATTTATTTATCAAAGTAATCCTAAACGGTTGATGCTATGCTAATGATGTGCAACTGAATGTGAAACAAAATATTCAACCACATCCATCATAATAATCTTTAAGTCAGAATATGGGAATTTCTCTAATGAAGCTTTAAATATACATGAGTTACAATCCAGATGTGATGGTGCATCGCTGTGAACCCAGCAATTGAAAGGTCCAGTCAGAATCATAGACTGGCCTGCACAGCAAGAATTCATCCGACTCCCTAATAGTTATCTACACACACACCCCATAACCGTAGCAGCTCACAGCTGCTTACAGCTGCAGCTCCAGCGACAGAGATTCTGGCAAGTGTGACAAGATCCGGGGGTTTTATTTTTTGCATTTTGTTTTTTATTTGTTTGTGAAAGATCCATTGGCCCCACCTGTTTGTTGTTTTCTGGTGCCCTGGCTATCCTGTAACTAGCTCTGTAGACCAGGCTGGCCTCAAACTCAAGAGATCTGACTGCTTCCCGAGTGCTGGGATTAAAGGCATGTACCACCACCTCCTGGCAGCCCCACTGGCTGTACATGAACTTATGATTCATAATTTCATCAAGTATGCTAATCAAAAAAGAAACGTTCCCGGGGGCTGGAGAGATGGCTCAGTGGTTAAGAGCACCAACTGCTCTTCCAAAGGTCCTGAGTTCAAATCCCAGCAACCACATGGTGGCTTACAACCATCTGTAATGAGATCTGACGCCCTCTTCTGGTGCACCTGAAGACAGCTACAGTGTACTTAGATATTGTTTCAAGTCAGGGTTTCTTATGTAGCCCTGGCCTTCCTGGAACTCACTCTGTATAACACCAAGCCTCCTGCAACTCATAGAGATCTGACCGCCTCTGCCTCTAGAGTGCTGGACTCAAAGGTGTGCACCATCACCACCTGACACATTTCTGTTATTTTCAACTGGACAGTGAAGAGTAATTTTATATATACATGTTCCCTAACCTACTGTGTGTGCATTTTCCATTCTACTTCCATTTGATATACTTTTCCATTTCANACAGGAAACATTCCCCAAACATGGAAAAACCACATTAAAAGTAACAATCACATCTTCTTTTCCTTATTTTGTTTCTTATTTTGCTCAAAAACCTGTATAGTCTTGGCTTTCCTAGAATCACTCTGTAGACCAGGCTGGCCTTGATCCTTGATATCTGCATGACCCAGCTTTCCCTATCATTTTTTAATCACTGGCATTTTTCCAAATTAATTTCAAAAACTTAACAATTAGCCGGGTGTGGTGGTGCACGCCTTTAATCCCAGCACTCGGGAGGCAGAGGAAGGTGGATTTCTGAGTTTGAGGCCAGCCTGGTCTACAAAGTGAGTTCCAGTACAGCCAGGGCTACACAGAGAAACCATCTCGAAAAACCAAAACAAACAAACAAAAAAAACTTAACAATTGTTTGTCTATTTCCATTAAAATACAAGCCCTACGACAGTTGGTATTCTGTTTACCTACCTTTTAGTACAGGCATAAACCAGTAGGTAGTTCTACTCATCGCTGTCCTGTTGAAAATAAGAAATGTGCCAGGTGGTGGCACATTAAACAGGCAGGAATGAGTGAGTCTTTGGGCTTCATAGATTACCAGGTGGTTAATGTAGCTGACTACTCTTGCACAGCAAGCGAGTGCAGTTCCCAGCTCCCAGCTGCCTGTAACTGCAGCTCCAGGAGGGGATCCAAAGCTGCTAGCAAGCATATGCCCACACACATACACCTAACTAAAAATACAATAATAAATCATATGTACACATACCCCCCACATACATAATTTTAAAAACATTACTAAAGAGAAAATGATTCCTTTAAAATTCATAGAAATACACAAGTCCAAAGTTCTCCATTCTCACCTCCAGTTTATTGTTTCATACAAACATAATTACATCCAATGAAAAGAGGAAAGGATTTTCTCTACAACAAAGTAACAACTACTTTTTCAAGATCTTTTACACATGTAAATGCAGTACATACTAGGTTCAACCCAAACATACTGCTTTTTCTGTCATATTATAAACAAACAGCTAAAAGTATTTAAAATGAATATATGCTACACTTTACTTTGTCATACCTGCATATCTTTACAGATTCTACTTTGCTGAATTTTTCAGAAATGTCATGCAAACGGATGCTCTCCCAGGAATGTTTTTGTTTGTTTTGTTTTGTTTTACTTTTTTATTTTGTTTTTCTTAAAACAATGTCTCCTGTATATGAGGCTGGCCTCAAACTTAGCTATATATAAGAACGGCTGGCCCTGAACTGAATCTCTTGCCTCTATCTCCCAAGTGCTAGCATTACAGGCATGTGCACTTTGCCCAGCTCCTAGGATCAATTTGTCCACGTAATGGAAATAAATAATATAAATAACAACCACTTTATAAAACACCCTCCCCACAAGCAAAACTATCAAAGTGCTCACAAATTTTGATTTTACAACAATCTTACAAGGCACAAATAAAACGTAAAACACCTTCAATCAAAATGTTCCAAACACCCAGTATAGTAGATACCACTTCCCAAAAAATCCACTGTTTACTCCACCCATCCCTAAATCCCTAACCCTCCCTTCCAAAATTCAATTCAGGAAGCAAAAATAAGAGAAGCACTTCAGTCACAAACTGTTTCTCTGAGGGGAATACGTTCACAACTATAACTGGCCATTCTTAAGTTATGTGGGAAAGGAAATCAGCCACTGAACCAGTCCATTATCCAATGGAACAAAATGTTTACCTTAAAAAAAGTTCTGTTTCCAAGAGAGTACTCAAATAGCAGTGTTTGTAAAGACAGAAATGCCTCCTCTGTTCACATGAAGAATATAAATTTGTAGAAATTTACTTAGAAATAACTCTACAAATTATGAAGATCAAAGTTATTTTATATAAAATTAAGAAAAATTGAAGGACAGGTGACCTGCTTAATGTGATTAATTAGTGACTTGGTTTATGAAGTGACTTTGAGACTTATATTCTTTAAAGTCTCTCCCAGAGTTAAAAATTCAATGTAGAGCATTATTCCCACAAAAGTATCTCAAAAATTATATATAATATCCACATGATTTTCACAAACCTCTTATACAGTACAAAGTATGTTACATGTTAAAATACAGAAAAGAGTCAATAAAACTTAAATACTGTGAAAACTCTACAGAGCTGAATTATGTAGAGAAATACGACAGTTTGAAAGTGACTTCTTATGTTCAGAGAAGGTGATTTGCCTGGCAGTAAATTTTGCTGTTCATTGTAAGGACAAAAGAATTGAATGTACAGATATTCATACAAATGAGACATTTTAACTAATTCTAGTAGCTTTTAACAATTAAAACTATTCACTTGATGACTGCTTGAAAGGAAAATGCATACACAGGCAATTCAAAACAAAGGGCCCAAACATAATCTCAGTGCTCAAGAATCAAGGTAAATTCGAGGCCAGCCTGAGCTACACAAATCATGTCAAAAGTAAAATAAGAGATATAAAAAAGTAATGACTTGCTAATATACACATAAATCAAGCTCAATGGCACTATGTTGGGTTAAAAAATATCAAAAGGGAACATAAGATTCCAGTTTTATTATCACCTCAGATTAGAACAAATTAGATTGATGAAGAACTCTTAGTAGAATTTAGAGTTAAGGGGTGGACTACAAAAGAGCAGCAAAAAGGGAATTTTGGAAGCTGGTGGAACTATTCTGTGTCCCAGTTGCAGACAATTAGATATGTACTAAATTTGTAGAAATGTAATTCTAGAGGTCAATTTGAGTGCATGTAAACCAAAACAAACACAAAAAGAAACCCTAAGTAAACAGTGTAACAATGTCTTTGATGAAAGTGGACTATTTAAGTAACTTGCCAATCTAAGAAAATTGCCAATCTAAGAAAATACTTGCATTGGCCACAGAGTTCTTAATCCAACTATGTTATATATAATCAGGAAAAGGGTCTAATTACATATTCTTTTGGACATTTAAGTAATGTATTTCTAAAGACATTCTGTTGGCCCCATGAGAATTTGAATTGTGCTCCTTTAGTTTAAGACAGTACCTTGGTGTTCTGGTTATAATTCAAGAACACTGGTTAAAATTTTAAAAGAAAACTGCTAGTCCTATCTGCTTTCAATATTAATAGCGATGTGCAACACTGCTTTCAAATCTATTTTCTTGTCATCTTACCCCATTAAAATTCTATAAAGGTCAACAATAAATCACTTATCTAAAAACTACAAGTCAGAATCTGCAATTACTCCTGAACAGAGGGCTAATACATGTTTGAGACAATGTAGAATCTCATAAACTTAATCACACCACTCACAACTTTGGAATTATTAGAATTTCAGAATGAATAACATGTAAGAACAAAAATAAATGATATAGATTGGGTGGGGCTGCGACACTGCATGTGCTGCATTTTTATAACCAGATGTGTCTAACAAAGTAATTGATTTGATTACAGTAGATTCTGCCGTTTGAGATCAGGCCTAGATAATTTTTCACCACTGCTCCTGCCATGAACAGAGGTTAAGTGCTTTTTGAGAGCAGATTTGTGTTTGAAATCCATATCACAACAATGGCATTTATATGGCCGGTCCCCACTGTGTATGTTCAAGTGGTCCTGAAGTGTGCTTTTAGCAGTAAAGGTCTTCAGACACACAGTACACTGAAAGGGCCGTATACCCATGTGTCCTCGAATATGCCGGTTAAGATTTTTCTTCTGTGTAAATGTTTTCCCGCACTGCAAGCACAAGAAGAGTTTATGCATCTTAAGGTGTCGCAGATAGTTTTCAACATGAAGAAATCCCCTTGGACACCTGGGGCACTGGTGCCTCAAGGAAAAATTCTCATCCAGATTCTGAATCTCATTTACTGTACCATGACTTCCATCAGAATTCTCAGAAAATAACCCTTGATTTGTATTTCCAGGAACTTCTGTCACTCTGTTCTCAACTGTAGAATTGATCAGCGAATGCTGTGTTTCAGGGAAATATATGCCTGCTTTGGATGAGGTACAAGGCTGTGAAAACTGCCCATTTTCTACATCATCTGTACTGATGGATTCTACATGGAGAATACAAATTTCATTCTCTTTAAAGCCACCATCTACTGCAGAGAGCTCTGGTGACTGCATTCCCATTTGCTCTGATGTCAGTGTCTCTGCAGCAGACTGTAATGCATTGCTTTCTTCCTCTTTGACATGGAAATCTAGGTTTACAGGACTATCTTCTGAAATTTCAATGATCTCACAGTCTTTATCAGAATTTTCTTCTTCATTCTTAACATCTGTATCTGAAGACTGACACAAGTCAGTGTGTTGGTTATTTTTCATAGAAAGATCAATTTCCAAATACTTTGACAAAGCTTCTGTGCATTTTTCTACAATGTGAACCATCTGAAGGTAACTGGCAGCAGTCAAGTATTTCAAAAGCTCTTTTCTTTTTACTTCAAGTGCTCCAGTATAGCAGGACAACAGCAACTTCCTGCCAACTTCTGCACTCTGTAGAATGGTAATTCTGACATGTTTTGACTGTGTGAGTAAAAACTGATCTCTCATGAAAGTGGAGCAAGCAGCCAAAATCACCTTGTGCCCCTGGAACTCAGTATCGTTAATATAAATGGATACATCACAAAATAAATTCTGCTGTCTCAAGAGATTCATTTTCTGTAGGACCACATCTCCTTGCTGTTCAAACTGGAAGTGTAGAACATCAGACTCAGCAGCCATGGTCACGATCTATGCAAAACAGAGCACAAGCATTGATATTGGATAGGCAATGCTTTATGGTACAGAGTCCCCCACTTCCCAGCATGTATTGGGAAAAATGGAGACCCAAACTTTGTGCTAGGAGTGAAACTCTTTCCTAATATCCATCTATAAATTCAGAAACTCATAATGCATTTCTTTATTATGGTACGTACGGTTTTTGTTTTTATTTTTATTTTTTTGGTTTTCCAAGACAGGGTTTCTCTGTATAGTCCTGGCTGTCCTGGAACTCACTTTGTAGACCAGGCTGGCCTCAAACTCAGAAATCCGCCTGCCTCTGCCTCCCAAGTGCTAGGATTAAAGGCGTGCGCCACCACCGCCCGGCTGGTATGTAAGTTTTTAAATACCAGTACAGTAGTGACACCAAAAAAGTACACTTAACCCCTTAAGTTAGAAAACACAATCTTCAAATGGTCCCATCACTATTGCTAGTCCCATTGTAACTGGCCATTGTAATGACTTCCCACAGGTCTCCTAGGAAAGCACTCTTTAAATATTCTGGATTATCTTCTTAAATTCCCATCCGAGTTAATATTATGATTAAAAATGAGGAGGAGGAGGAATGAAAAAAAATGCTCTTATGCTTAAATCGTCCATCATCTCCCCCACTTCCTAGACAGCCTTTCGTTCTTAAAAAGAATTCAAACTCCTTCAGGATTTCACCCTAACCCACCTTTTATTGATTGATCTTGGTCCGTTTTTTCATACACCCAGCTCCTTAATGTTAAATTGTTCATCATTGTACAAATAAAACACGGGAACGCCCATTTGCCTATCTATTACGTTCACGATTCCGATTCCAGCTCCATTTCCCAACTTGTGCTTTAGCTCCGTTGAGCCCAAACTAACGTGACTACTCCTCTCCCAGGGAATCTTTTCCTCCTGATTCTGTGGGTACAGGGTCCCACACAGCAAGAGGAGCTGACTGGAATCCTAGACCGCCTGCCTGCCAACTCCCTCCAATGAGGCACACGGTTTCCACGTCGAGCCTTCCGAAGTCCGGCCCGACCGGTCAGGTGGGTGCGGCGCCAGGCTAGAGCGGAGGCCACAGCGGGGTGTACTCCCACGCCGAGTCGTCTTTCAGCCTCAACCCCCGGCAAGTCTCCGTCACTTTCACTTACCGACTAGCAAAACTGGCTTTGAGGCTTCCGCGGCAACGGCAGCCCAGGCCGGAAGATGGACTTAGCCTGGAAGGAAACGCTTCCGGAGTCAACCAGCTTTATTCTTCGCGGAGACTGCCTGGAGGCCCCGGAAGAACATCCTGAGATGCTCTTTCTTCCTCACTTTTTCCGCTGCAGGAAAGACAGAAAAACGTCTAAATACCAGCGAGCCGGGTCTTTTCTGGCCGTTCCCGCTCCGGTATGAAGCTGTTTGCTGCGAGTGAAGAGCGCTCAGGGCCGGAACAGCCAAGGAGTTGAGGGGCGGAGCCGAAGGAAAGGACCTCGCGGCTCTGTATTGTAGCTGGGCTACTCTACGTCCCATCAGGACCTGGCCCTAACTTCAGGACACAGCTCCACTAGTCTATTTGCCCTCCCCCCTCTCCATGTCATTTCCAATGGCATCCTTTTCACCCTGCTGCTTTAGACGGCCTACCCCTAAAAGATTCTTCTCTTTGGGTGATGGGAACTAAACACAGGGCTTTACCAAAGTAAAGCCGAGCTTTCCTCCCCAGTTACCCTTTGTCGGCGATTACTCTAGGCTCCGCCCAACAGCTACCTAGCAACAGTTTGCTTAGCCACCTGCCAGGCGTGAGCGAGCCAACAGGCCCATAAAGGCTGTTTTGTCTGTCTCAGTCTGTCTGTCTGTCTCTCCCTCCCCCCACCCCACCCCACCCCCCACCCCGCCTCCAGGTCTTCCCGCAGGCCTCCTCTTTCTATCCTTCTCTGCTTCTACCCCCTTTCCAGGTTCCCTTCACTTCCCTCAATAAACTTCTTTTTGTACTAGACCTGTCTCATGGTGGTGATTCCTCAGGGGAACATCTTGGCCAGTTGGCCATTGTATACTGATTGTACGTTATTTCTGAGTTGCACCTCAATTACTTGGGATCCAGTTGGAAATGATCTATCTTCAAAACTGCACGTACATACCCATATAGAAATGTATGCCATACCAAGGGAGGGGACTATTTAGGACCTTTACCTTTCTCTGCAGTCTCAAAGAGTTATCATTCAGAAAGTCCCTATTTGCAAAGTGTAGGGATGGCTGACAATTAAGCCTAGGCCCCCAGAAAACACTCCCACTGAGCTGCATTTTCAGCCCCTGCCATCCTTTAGATGTGTTTTAAAGAATTTAAATTCAAACACCTGAGAAACAGGAGGGAAGAGAGCAGAAAAGTAAGTCAACGACACCAAGGTTAATTGTTAGCTTTTATTACGGAAACTTCCCCATTAAGTAAAGAGGTAGTTCAAAGTATGTCTAACATACAACAGATTTAGAACAGCCATTCATGAGCTGAAATAAAATGTTCTAAGTTGTTTAGGACAATATTTTAGAAATGGTGACATTAGTCACCTATCACACATCTTCTAAACTAATGCAAAATCACACCTGATTTACCTCAGAGCCACTTCAGTTTGGAGCTTGTTTTCATATTAAATAATAAATAAATAACAGTAATTTTTACAAAACCAAACTACAGTAAAGAGGGTCCTCTTTCTTTTGAGGTTTTCCTAGGAATCCATACAACACAAACACTGAGGCTGGCATGGTGGCATATACCTGTGATCCCAGCACTCGAGGGAGGCAGAGGCAGCCAAGGCTACATAGTAAGATCCTGCCTCAAAAAAAACAAAAAAGAAAAAACCAAATTAAACCAAATGCTGAGTAACTATGGTTCACCCCTGCCTCATATAATCACTAGTGTAAAAAGACTTCTTCCACAAAAAAGTATATGTGCTTTAAAATCTGAGAAACACGTAAGCAAAGAAACCAAGTCCCACCAAAATTAAATATCTCACACAAAAATAACTCTCCAGCCAAGAAATAGAAGAGATAACAAATTAGGCAAGTGGTCTACACTTGCAAACATAACCAAATATTTTACTAACAGAAAACCCTAAGAAAGTCGACTTTAAGTCAGTGTTCTCAACCTTCCTAATATTGTGAGATCCTTTAATACAGTTCCTCATGCTGTGGTGAGTCCAACCATAGAATTAATTTTGTTACTTCATAACTGCATTTTTGCTACTGTTATGAATTGTAATGTAAATAAATCGTAATATAAACAAAAAAATTCCTATGGTCTTAGGCAACTTCTGTGAAAAAAAAAAAAAAATCACTTGATTCCCCATGACCCACAGGTAGAAAACCACTGCTTTAAATGATTAATGAAAACAAGACAATTTTATTCTTGTTAGGACATAAATTTGAGACCTCATCTCACTAAAATTGCTTGACACTATAAGCCCTATAAGGACAGGGACCATATCAATCTTACCTTCCTAACCTCAGAATATAACATAGTATCTGGAAGTCCCAGTTGGTTACTAATAGTTCTTGAGGCTGTGGGAGTAGCTCAGTGCTGGAGTACATGCTTAACGTGCATGAGGCCTTGGATTCAAAGTCTCCAGAATTTAAAAAAGGGGCAAAAAAGAAGAGAAAAAGGCCTTCTGAGTGACTGAAATTAATCAAGAAATAACCCCTAACCAACCAGAGAAACCAGTATTATTTGAACCCATGCTGTTCTTAGTTTTCAAACTAACAGTAACTGGACAAGAATAAGTGTATGGAGCCCCACCATCTTCAAATGATGTTCAGAAAAAATATTTAAAACATGGGATGAGTAGAGTCCCACTGTTGCATAGAATTGGTGCTCTTTGGATGAATCATGCAAAATCTGGAATGCTAGGAGGCATTATTAGGACATACACTGAGTGATGTTGGGCATGAAGTACCTAGCACTCATATTAGACTGTACTCACATTTAAATATTTAGTAGAAATTATGCCTCAAATCTGAGCCATGTGTAAATATATCAAATTATGTCTATATATAAATTAATTTTAATTTTTGGATTTTCTGTCCATGTACTCTGATAGTTTAAAAATAAAAAAACAAAAGTCTGGTAGAAATAAAGTTACTTAGACGAAGTCAGTTTCATATTTGGATCATTTTCACATTATTCTAACTTGCCATTCCCTTAATAGCCAAACCAGTCAGTGATTTAGAAATAGTATAATGTTCATGTAGCTAAGAACAATAAACAGGTTAGAGCTGTACCTAGGTGGTACAGTGCTTGTCTAGTGCTATGAGACACTGGGTTTGACTTCCAGAACCACTACCATAAAATAATTATATTTATTTAGGTCTTTTGAAGGAGGGCCTCACTCTATAGCCCAGGCAACCTTCTTGTAACTTTGTAAATTCTGAGCTTACAGGCACAAACCACCAAAATAAAATAAAGTTTAAAAAGTAATTCTCACTAGTCCTTCTGTGACATTTTGTTGGTGAATTCTTGGCTGTCTCTGAAAACCAAAAGGGACAGTTATACAATAGTGAAACAAAACTGGAAACTTTCTGTTAATGTGTTACTATTCCCCATGTTAAAGCCAAGGTATGTGGAAGAGAAGTATTGGGATAATCATATTTTCCAGGTGTATTTGGGCCAATGGTGGCCAGGCTACCTGTTTGACTCTAAATGCCCCTATTTAAAATGGCAGATAGTATAAGCAATCTTTTGAAAGTTTCTAAGATCTCTAGCAATCCTATCTCCTCCTTGTAACCCTTGGGTAAGAAGCAGGCTCAAACTAATGTCGAAAGTTTACTTCAGGATAAAGAATTTTTTTTTTTTCAATCCCAGCACTTGGGAGGCAGAGGCAGGTGGATTTCTGAGTTCGAGGCCAGCCTGGTCTACTAAGTGAGTTCCAGGACAGCCAGAGCTACACAGAGAAGCCCTGTCTGGAAAAACAAAACAAAAAAAAAAAAAAAAGTTTTTTTTTTCCATACTTCAAGATCAACTATCAAAAGTAGCAATAGTGGACAGTGTATTATGTACCTCTAAGGCTATCTAAATGTAGAAATTCTGGTAGTTCCTCTGTATCCCATTTAATTTTTTTCATCGATTTCCAAGATGAAGAAAGTCCATGTGAAAAGGAAAGACCAGCTGGAAACATTAACTCTATACTGGACAAGTTATGGCCAAACGCACCTTTCTTATGTATAAATTGATACATCGTTTAGACTCCAACATAGTCCATTATTCTTTAGCTCATTTGAGTATGCCTAAAGCACTTCCAATTATTAAAGCATCAACAGGACACATATGTAAGCAGATGGCCTTTTGTTAGGTCATAATATTTAGGAAACCTTCCATATGCCCACTCTTGCTTTATTATATTTCTACCATTTACTGATTATCCTCCCCATGGGAGTCAGTCCCTTTTTGTCTGTAGAAGTTGCTGAAAAAAATTGTACTCTGGGTTTTAAGAAAATTTCAATGGGCAGTTAGTGTTTAAAGTACAAACCCACACACTTCTCCACAGCAGCTCCAAAAAAGTACAAACGGCAGGAAGCAGATTCACTCATCAGCGTTGGATGAATCACAGTAGACCAACAGAAACTCTATCACATATTTAGGTCAACAGCAGTATATCACCTTCTATCTCAGCCTCATTTTTCCCCCAAGGAGAAATATTAACTTTCCCAAACACAGTTTATTAGTAGGAAGTAGATAATGTCATTTGTTGGTACCTTCAGAATGTGCTTGGTAAAAAATTTAAAATAGTGCCAGTCTAAGAAATGTATCAACACTAGGTAGACAAATGGAATTATTCCTTAGAAAAGGAAAACAGAAATCACAGGTTAAATAACTCAAAACAGAACCAGGAGAGGGCCAAAGGAAAGCAAAGCCAGCACAAGTGGGAGTCACCTAATCTGCTAGTGCTTCAACTCACTCACTACCACCTGCTTGGAGGCTCTGTAAAAGAAACTACCAAGTGACTTCGAAAAACTCAGCGACTATTGCCATACTGCCAGCTCTGACTGTGAGTACTAAGCCCTGTTCAATTTACACATGTACTGTCACTCCTTAAGCTGAGGACAGCTTGGGTCAGTTTACCTGCATCCAGGACCTGTGTTGCATCAGGTTGTGGCTGACAATTAGATTCTGTGACTGTTGTACATGCAAAAGAGTCAAAATCCACTGTGAGGTCTTGCACACTCCTCTCATTGGCATTATCAAAGCTGTTTTTGCCATGCAGCTGTTTAAGGTGTTTCCTCAAAACTGGCTTATGTGCAAAAACCATGTCACAATAGTTACATTTATGGGGCTTATCTCCACTGTGAAGGTTAAGATGGTCCTGTAAGGAACACTTCTGAGAAAAGGTTTTCCCACAGATTTTACACTGGAAAGGTTTAATTCCGGCATGTACACGCATGTGTCGATGAAGATTGCCTTTCTGAGTGAAAGTCTTGCCGCAGAGTAGACACATAAACAGTTTGTGCATTTTTAAATGGTTGGCGTAGTTCTCCAGGTGACGGAATACCCTGGTACACTTTGGGCACTGGTGATGCCACTGTAAGCCTTTGTCTACACCTCGAATATTAGGCCCAAAGACATCTTTAGAGGTCATGATGATGTCATCATTGCCTGTGTAAGAGAGGGCGTAATTGTGGAGATGGCTCTGGTCTAGTTCATTAACTCTGTTTTCCACAGTTGAATTTATCAGGGAGTGCTGGGGCTCTGATGAGTGCAAAGCAGTGGGTTCAGAAGAAATGTACTGGTTCTCATCTTTTTTACTTCTATCCTCTGATACATCCCCAATAGATTCTACCTTAACAATCTGAATATCACTGTCCTCCATATCCATACTGTCTTCAGATGGATGAATACAAGGTAAGTCCTGTTTTGGAGAGCCTCTGGCATCTCCCTGCTGTTCTTTCGACTGGGGAGAAGCACTCTGTGGTTCAGATCCCTCTTTACTATCCATTGGTTGTTTTGGCTTTATAAACTTCCACAGCGCCTGTGTGCACCGTTCTACAATGTGGCTCATCTGAAGAAAACTCGCAGCAGTCAAGTAATTTACCAGTTCCATCTCAGGGAATTCCAGCACACCACTATAACAGGATAAGAGCAATTGTCTCCCCACTTCAGAACTCTGTAATATGGAGATTTTCACCTCTCGGGAATCATTCAGTAAAAATTGGTCTCTTAAGAAGGGGGAACCTGCAGCAAAAACAATTTTATGCCCCTGCACTTCAACATCATCTATGAGAACTGTAACATCACAAAATTTATTCTCTTCTCTTAATTTGTTCATTTTTTGTAACATTGAATCTCCATAATTTTCAAACTTGAAGTGAAGGAGATCTGATCTTTCAGACATTTTGGCAGACCTAAAGGACAGAAATGTAAAAAAGGTGGAATGTAAAAATTTAAACAATTTAGAAATCTGGATTTACCTTTCAAAACCAAATGTGTTGTCATGCTTGTTTTGTATGTCTCCAAAAAGCTATGGTAACAGCTTTCAATGGCTGTTAAAAGTTATTTCTTACCATTATCAGGTGTCAACTGTACCCAAGGAGTAGATATATAGAAATGTAAATAACTGAGCATTCGCTCAATCTTTTAATACACTTAACACAAGAGCAATGCTTGAGTTAGTCCAAAAAGTTTTTCACTATCAAATGAGAATTCTATTCAAACGAAAACATCAGAACCCAAGTAACAAGAAGACATACAACATGGTTCATCTACTTTTTCCTAAAACTGCTTTGTTTTCCTTTGTTTCCTATGATGATGATGTTACGTCTGTTTTGCTGTATGTATGCATATGGCTGTTTTGCCAGTATGCACATCTGTGTGCCATATGTGTATCCCCAGAGGCCAGAAGAGGGTGTCAGATAAACTGAAACTGGAATTAAAGATGGTTGCAGGGATACTGGGAATAGAACTGGAGTCCTCTGGAAAAACAGCAAGTGTTCTTAAACACTAAGCTCTCTCTCTCCAGCCCCTTGCTTTCTACTGTAAAGAGTCTACAGGGATATTGCTTACTGAGAACCACCCCCACCTTTTTGGTATGAATTTATTCATATAACCATTTCTGTGATAAAATTCACAGATTTAAAGAGACAATTTTGGTTATTGACAAAACACACAATTCTTTATACTGTGCATTATGAATAAATCTAAACTCTCTTATAAGAAACATTTCTTTATAATGGAGAATAAAACAATGACCCTATTTGTGGGGGTATGAGTGGGAAGAAGGTACAGATTCAATACTTATTAGGTTGTTCTTTCTTTCTTACCCCATTTGTCTGTCATTTCTCATCATGTGAACTATTAGAATTAATTCCTAAATGTTCTCCTTGGCTGCTAGCTCCTCTTCTTTCAAACAGTACATTTAAAAAAATGCTAGGCTAGCCTCTTGGTTATAAGTCAATTAACTAAAACTAATAAAGGTAAATTGTGGTATAATAGTCAACACAGAGGAGCTTCTGCATAGGATTGAGAACATAAATAGCTTAGTAGTAGACAATTTGTCTCCCCATATGTGAAGCCCTGGGTTCAATCTACAATATTGTTAAAAAATAGGAAGGATGAATTAGCCACACCAACACCATAATTACAGTCTACTAACCACTAAAAGTAACTGGCATTCTCTTTTTATAAACCTGTCTTCTATCAGTTCAATGGGTATGTCAGTTCTGTCTTTGAGAAACAGTTCTATAAACTAGGTATGTTAGGAAATCCAGCTTGAATTTTGTGTACTCAACAGTCCCTTCCTCATAGTCAAGTGAGACAACCAGCTTTTCCTGGTCAAATCTAGATTTTCTTTTTTGAGGCAAGATCTGTGTAGCCCCAGCTGTCCTGGAACTCACTCTGTAGCCCAGGCTGGTCTAGAACTCACAGAGATCTACCTGCCTCTGCCTAATGAGTGCTGGGATTAAAGGCATGCGTGCATCACTATGCCTGGCATCACATCTAGATTCTGAAGCACAAAATTCATAATCTTAATTTTTCAGAGTATCAGCTCCTGATGACAAGAGTCCAGATGTTATTCTTATTCCTCTGTGACAGGTACACAATGTATCTACTTGCTCTAAGTTTGTCACATTCACTACTCTAGAACACTGCATTCTAGCCAGCCTGGCTCTCTAGTTCTGAGAGGCCCTAGTCTGTCCACTTAGAGAAAAGAGTTGTCTGTAGGGCCCATAGCACAGTACTTCTATATAACACTCACACTGCTTTATCAAATACTTCCTGTCCGAACTACAAATTCCCTGGCATTGGCGGCAATATCCACATCCTATTTCTCTTTTATTCAAACTGGTGCAGACTATTATCACCTAATACTAAACCAAACACACAGGAAGGATCAGTATGCAGTAGTTGAGCCTACAATGTTAGGTTTACAATAAAAATAACCTTGTTACATAGAGCAGATTGGAGGCATTATGGGTTTGGGGGCCACAAGGGCCTAGAAAGGAATGAAAATAGTATTAAGAAACAAGCAAAAAATAGTAAAAGCTTTTTCAGAGACCTTGATAACTGATAATGAGAAGAACATTAAAAACAAAAACAAAACCTCAAGCTGGGCCTGAATTCAAGTTCCAGCCAGCCTGAGCTACATAGTGAGATCCCACCTCAAAAGAAAAAAAAAAAAAAAAAAAAAAGAAAGAAAGAAAGAAAACATCTTCAATCTTATAGTTTAGCTGAAAGAAGTAGCCCTTAGGAGGGTGGAGCATGTGCATACTAATAATCACAAAGTGTGACTTTTCCTCCTGTGTGGCAATCTAAATGCAAAGAAGTGAATGTGGCAGAGAAATCAATAGGTTTCAAACACTGGGAATATTATCAGTATTTTGAAGCAGCAAACTTTAAAAAAAGCAGTCAGTTTTAGTGGCAGTAGCTTTAAAATATTCATTCTGTAACTCTGACAGTGAATGTTGAAAATGTTGAATGCTCCAATTTAGCCAGAAATAATAAAAATGACTGTTATATCAAGGGCCCAAACAAAAGTGCCATTCATTTTTTTTGAGTTGAGCTGATCTTGAATTCATGAAGATGACCAGTATTTTCCTAGTCGTAGTCAAAAGTGAATACTGTTTTCAGCTAGAGTGAGGTAGCACTCAGAATGTTTTATGACAAATGTTACTCCGTTTGGAATCTTGCCCCTTGTTTTTCTGCAGATGAACTAGAGTTCAGTTTCACTTGCATCCTACTTATAAGTTCTCCAGAAACTTATCAACATGAGCAGCTGAAGAGGTGTCTCGAGAAAAAGCCTGCTTTTTTATCTTTCTGCTTTAGTCCAAAAAAGTTAGGGAAGTCTGTTGTTTACTTTAGGAAGCTTTTGCTAATACCTATCAGCCCAATTATTCCTTTAATAATCTAGTCCTAGGTCACACACTTTAGCCATTAGTTATTTCCTGTCATTAGTTTCCTTTCCCAAGAGGTCATTTCTTATTTGAGGACAAGGATCAACTGTTTATTACACTTTATACAATTCATTAAACAAAACATAGGATTACAGTGACTCCTTGATTTTTACTGTGAAATTAACGGTCTTTAATAGATGATTTTCAATATCAAAATTACCTTCTTTTTGAAGATCTTGAGAAACCTTTAGATCAATGTAGGACCAAATTTGCAATATCGTTTTTTTTTTTTTTTAAAAATTCTATTAAATAATTGCTCAGTAGTAGACGTTGTACTTAGTATGTATGGAATCCTAGGTCTAATTCCACCACCATATCTATTTGCATAATATGTAATATAAAAGTAAATGCTAAAAAAAAAAAAAACCCAAAAAGGCAAATGCATGTGCACACACACCAAAACAAACAATATGAAAATATAATAATTGGGCCAGGCGTGGTGGTGCATGCCTTTAATCCCAGCACTCGGGAGGCAGAGGCTGGCGGATTTCTGAGTTCGAGGCCAGCCTGGTCTACAAAGTGAGTTCCAAGACAGCCAGGGCTATCTATACAGAGAAACCCTGTCTCGGAAAAAAAAAGAAAAGAAAAAAAAAAAAGAAAATCATCTAATAGGATTAATTCCTTTTACAAAATGATACCTAATTTCTGCTGAACTCATGTCATATTCCAATTCCAAATATACTGCTAGATGCTTTATCTAAATTAATTCATGTAGTCCTAAAAATCTCTACTGGTACATTAGTATTACCCATATTTTGCCTATAGAAAAATGAAGCTGAGAAAATGTACATAATATGGTTAAATTAAAAGAGACAGGGCTGGAGAGATGGCTCAGTGGTTAAGAGCACTGACTGCTCTTCCAAAAGTCCTGAGTTCAATTCCCCGCTCCCATCTGTAATGGGATCTGACGACCTCTTCTGGTACGTCTGAAGACAGCTACAGTGTACTCAAATAAATTAATTAATAAAAAAGAAAGAAAGAAAGAGACAGAAAATGCTGCTACTAGGGTAGTGGTGGTGTACACCCTCAATCCCAGCACTTGGGAGGCCACACTTGTGTAGAGTGTGAGTTCCAGGACAGGCAGAACTACAGAGAAAAACCCTGACTCAAAAAACCAGAAATAAAAAGCAAAAACCAAAATCAAGAAAAAAGAAAATGCTAATTGTTAGAGCTGAAACTTGTGCTCAAGTGATGAACTGATATATGAAATAATGGAGCACTACATTATGACTTTTTTGTCTTTTAGTTATACTTCAGCAAAATATTTATAGCTAAACACAAAAAGTATGAATTAAAAGCAAATTTCTATAACCTGCAGAGGACTAGAATGATAAGCAGCTTACGTACTGAGTGACACTACTACAACATTTATTCTTGACTTTATCTCGTGCCTTTATCCTACTATTATTCATCTCAGGTTTTCTTTTGATTTTTTTTTTTTAATTTATTTATTATATGTGAGTATACTGTACCTGTCTTCAGACACTCCAGTAGTGGGCATCAGATCTCATTACAGCTGGTTGTGAGCCACCATGTGGTTGCTGGGATTTGATCAGTCTGTGCTCTTAACTGCTGAGCCATCTCTCCAGCCCTTGTTTTGATTTTTTAAGGACTTATTTTGTTTTTATTAATATGTACGTATATGTGCATGCAGGTGCCTATGGAGGCCAAAAGAATCCTCTGGGCTGGAGCTATAGGTGATTATAAACTGTAAGATACAGGTGCAGGGAACCAAACTCCAGGACTCTGCAAAAGGAGCAAGTACTCTTAATCACTGAGCCATCTCCATCTCCTTAGCCTTAGGTTTCTAGTCATTTTTTTTTAAACCTTTAAAAATTTCTGGTTTGTTTCTGAAGCATCACTAAATTGCGCAAAGTTAAATACAGTCGTAAAAGGTCTGGTTTGGGTTTGTTGCTATGCTTCCTCCAGATTTAATTCCACAGAAAAGCCTATCTGTTTTCTCAGTTTCATTTTTTCCCTATGGTAAGAATTCCTAAGTCCCTATCCTCATTACTAAATTTAATCAACTTTAATCTCAATAATATACTAGGAAATACTGCTCTAGGTATTTAATATATATAAAATGATGATGCTTATTCTCTTGCACTAGCCAAAACTCGGCAATTTGAAGATAAGAATATATAGGAAATGGCCAAGTGAACAGCCTTTTACTAATGCCATCATTTTAACAGATCAAAACAGAAATGATGAGATTGTGACTACATAGAGAAATTTGAAAAAGAATTTAAAACAAAGAGCCAGCTAAACAATGATCTTGCTCATCAAGGTAAAGAACAAGAAAGAAACGATCAAAATAACTCTAAGATATTTGGCTTGAGTTGCTGGATCTCTTTGTATGTCATTCAGTTAACCTAGCAACTAGTAGAGGGGCTGATCATAAGGATCATCAAAATCCGCCTAAAGAGCCTTCCTGGAACCACCAAGGGAGCTGGTTAGAAACGCATCACACATCGAAAGCTATAGAAGAAACCTCACTGAAATGGTAAGTAGATTGTAAATGAAAACTAAATTAGAGTACAAGAAATGCACCTAAGTTTGCATAGAATGGAAGTGGACCTTGGGACAAAAGAAAGAAAAAACATAGACACAATACAACATAAACTCATCACTTACCTTTTCTCACCCTCACTATGCTTCCAGGTCTCCTTTTTTAATCAAGAAGCCAATTTTTCCTTACACTCTCCCACTCCTTGACTCCCATCTAGTCACAACACAGTACAGTGAGTACAGCATGGACTCTGGACTCGTATTTCTAAGGTTAGAATTATGCTCAGCCACTTACTCAGGGTTATGGCCACGGCCAATTGCTTATCCAGTCTGTTTCAGGATTCTTTTCAACCAATAATAAATGGGGCTGCTAAGGAAAATTAAGTAAGTTCATCATTAAAGAAGACTTAATTGTTTTATGAGTGTCTGCCTGCATGCATGTATGTGCACCACTCGCATGCCCGGCGCATGGAGGTCAGAAGGTATGAGATCCCCTGGAACTGGAATTATGATAGTTCTGAGACACCATGTATGTGAGCTCTGAGAACTGAACCCACATCTTCTGCAAGAGCTATATCCACTGAGTAATCTTTCCAGCCCATTAGTTCATTTTCAAATGAGCTTAGAATGGTGCCTATTATGTGCTCTTTAAACATGTTCAGTAAATAAACAAATCTTTTAAGTTTCTCCAATTTAAAATCAAACCAATTGAGGCCTCTGATATTTTATATTTCATTACCTCAGCTACTAAAATTGCTTTTTACCCATCCTGTTAACAAAAAAGATCCAAGTGATTCTCTTCAAAATCCTCTTTTGATATCTGGGTCACCCTAGTTGCTTCAACCGTGTGTTCTTTTCTACCTTACTGTTGGTTCCAATTGGAGTTCCTGCTTCATTAATGTAGCCATCGTTCTCCGAGTAACCTTCTTTCTCAGTGCACCCTCTAGGATGCCAGATCTTCTTATGGCCCACATGCCACGACGCTTAGGCTCACCTCCATATCTGTGTTCCCAACACCTACGCTGGACAGCTGAATGTTGCTATCCCTTTAGACATAAATTTAAACTCAAAAACTGAATTTGTAATTCTTTGTGGTTTTATTTCTGATTATGGCATTACTATTCTTGAAATGTCAACTGCTTAAATTCTAAGACTTACTTTTTCTTCTCTTTCAGCGTATAATTATGACACATTAGCACTTGTCTCCTTTCTTGTAACAATACTGTAAACTCAATAGATTTTAATGCATCTCACCAGGACGTCATCACCTTTTCAAAATAATCTCAAATATAAGTACCTAGATTTTAGCTAAGAGAACCCAGAGTAAGCTATTTCTATTCTACAGGCTTCCCAGAGAACAAAATTACTTTCTGCAGTACAAATCTGACCATATCAGTTTCCTACTCAAAGAGCTTCAAAAAGATAATCCATCTCATTTAGGATTAAACTTTTCACTATTTGGATTTCACTTTACTTACCCAACTCAAACTCTACCTTATGTACACAACCTCCCGTCCCTATTCCTTCTTCTCATACATACTCTGTAACTTCTCAGTACCACTACAACTTTTCTTTTATTTCAGAAAAAGTAGTTTCACACGTTCTCTTTATCAAGAAGTAGGATTTAGAGTCCACTCTCTTCTACAGGCTTCCCAGCAACTGTCCTAGAGCAGTTGATGAAAGTAACATATTGCATACCCTCCATCCTCTTACGAACATCAATTTGCTTATAAATATCGCTTCCAAATTGGTGATGAACACTGGATATTTGACGAACCTCTACTGCATGGCATAGCATCAGTAATTCGAAAGGTGTTGTAATCCGCGACTGAGCAAGGGTAAAACCATCAAAACCTGGCACTTACAGTAGACTCGCCGTTGGCACTGATGGCCTTGCCTTGGCTAGCTCCCGCCGTTCAGTTTTCTGCCGGCCTCAACTGCAGCAATTTTTACAAAATGCCAGAGTCTGGCTCCCTGGCCAGCTACAGGGCCCTATGTAGAGGGTCCCAGAAGGCGGTCCCTGGGGCATCCTGAGACTCCCCACTGCAGATTCGGGGAGGGGAAGAAAGTGGGATGCAGCATGGGCCAGTCCAATGGCTCAAAAGTCTGGGGGCCTACACCAGCTCCTTGGCTCCCATCCCAGGGCAGGTTGCGGCCGATCCAGGTCCCCACGGGGGCTCCATTTCCAGAGACCCCGCACCCTAGCCCGGCTCTCGGGTGGCCTCCGGACTTACAGACCCAGGGGGAAGGCCGCCATCTACATCTGGCAAAGCCAGGAGCTCCGGCCCCTCGGGGCTCCGGGAAGGGGGAGGGGCAGGCAACCTGAGCCAAAGGGGGACCCAACGGAACCGGAAGGGCAGCCCTGGCCGGACAAAGACAACTTCCAGGTCCCATGGTCATCTCCGCCAATCGGAATGCTCGGAGGACGACGGGCCCCTGAGAGGGACTTTCCGCGTTGTGGGCGGGGCGAGGCCAGGGAATCGGGCTGCGGAGGGTCTGCTCCGTGAGCTTTGCTGCTGTGGTTCTTCCGTGGAAGGCGGGCCCGAGCTCTGTTCTTCGCCGCTGCAGTCACGAAGGGCTTCCGCCGATCGTTGCCTGCATGGGCCTGAGCAGCCTGTCTGCGAGCAAGCCGTGGTAAGTCCCTCCCGCCCAGGGATGTGGACTCGCTGCGTGGGAGCTTGGAATGCAGAAAGCTGTTGGGTCCCGTCCCTTGTGGATACTGGTGTTTCTTAGGAAATCTTCCTTATGTGTTCCCAGGTCAATCTCTTGCCTTCCTTATCTTTGGTTACCTTAGCCGTTCACAAATCTGTGGTTAACCAGAATACCTCTGAATACCTCTGTGGTTAATCTAAATACCTCTCTTGAGCACTGGAGCCAGCCACTTAGACCGATTTCCTGTTGTCCAGTGTTTAGTGCGCCTTTTTCATAACAAGTTCACGTCCAGGCCTACCTAGCTGTAGTTCTTGTTTGGTGAAAGAATCATACAGGTCCTCTTCTCAAAGAGAAAATCTTTGCCAATCCACTTAATTATTGCGTTCTCTCCATTTATTTTATTTACCGTTTGGTGGTGTTATTATAGGAAACAAATAATTATCAATTTAATCTTTTACCAAGCTTAAAGCTAAGTGGCTTTGTACAATGTTGTATAACCACTGCTAGCTGTTCCCGCATCAACTCCTTGTATTATTTTGTGGATATCCGTTTTCCGTAATATCTGTTGAAAAGGTGAACTTTTTGCCCATTGAGTGGACTTTTTGGGAAATCAGTTCGCTTTATGAGAGTTTCTTAATGAGCTGTCAATGGTGATCAATGTTTATCCTTGTGCTAGTACCATACTGCTTTAATAATTGTAACTTTGCAGGCAGTTTGGCATTTACTGTGAGTGCTCCATCTTTATTCAAGACTGTTTTGGTTCTTCAAGATGTTTTTCACTTCCATCTGAATTTAGTATCAGGAATTGGACCTAGGGCTTTTCACAATACGCAAATACTGTACTACTGAGCTACATCTCCAGCCATACTTTTGTATTGATTTGAGGATTGACTACTATTTCTTGGGAAACGGCTTTTGGAACGTTTTTTGTTTTGTTTTATTTGTTTTGCTTTGTTTGTTTTTTTTTTTTTTGTTTTTCGATTTTGTAAATCTGTAGGTTGCTTTGAATAGTATTATTATTATTATTTATGTCTTCTTGCCCATAAACACAAGGTATCTCTTCGGGCCTTTTATATAAATTTTCAGAAATGTCTTCTTAGTTTTCTGCATTCTTGGTTCATTCACACATTTTTATCAGGGTCAGCCTCAATTTTCATAGTGTTTATTGCTAGTGTCTAAAAAATTCATTTTTAAAAAGCACTGCTTTTTAAAAGTGTTTGCATAGCTCTTGCAATTCATTTATTTATTCGGGTAGCCCCTCTTGTGGACTTTTTTGATTTTTCTATTACACGTTGGTGTAGTCTATGAACAGAAATCATTTACTTCTTTTCCAACAGGATGCTTTTTTTTTTTTTCCTAATAGGGCAAACAGTTTTAATACAGTGTTGAACAGGATTAGTAACAATAAAGTAGAAGTGGACATCCTTGTTTTATTCCTAATGTGAAGAGGAATTTTTTTGGCTTTATATTGAGTATATATGTTTCACTATGAATTCTTCATCATGTTGAAGAATTTTCTGCCACTTCCAAACTTTCTGCAGCATGCTATCTTGAAAAGATGCTGTCTCTACATCAGCTGAGGTGATCATATGCCCCACTCCTTGTACCAATGTATTCCTTTCATTTATTTTGTTGAACCACTTTGTATCCTACATTAGGTTGAATCCTACTTGGTCATGGTAAAATTCTTTTAATATGGTCTTGGATTTAATATGTTTATATTTTGTTGGTTATTTTTATATCTACTCTTAAGTGTTACTACTGTTCTATATTTTTATTTAGCTAGAATGCATTTGTCTGGTTTTCCTGTCAGCAATGCTGGATGTACAGAATGTGTTAGGAAGCATTAATTCCTCAAATTTTTGCAAACTTCAGGAAAAAAACCTGTTTGCTCTGTCTTTAAATAAAACTCACTGATAAGACTGTATGATATGAGACTTTCCTTGTTGGGAAATTCTGATTGCTAAGACAGTCTCTTTACTTGGTATAGGGTTATTTTCTCTTCTTGAATCAGTTTAGGTTATTTATTGTTTCTAGAAATCTGTCCTTTTCTTTTTTACTCTCTACTTTTTGATATATAATTATTACAATATCTCATTTTTAAAAAAACTTTTATAATGTTGATAGTAATATATCCCTACTTGCATTTCTTTTTCTTTTTTCTTTTTAAAAAATATTTATTTATTTATTTATTATATGTAAGTACATTGTAGCTGTCTTCAGACACATTAGGAGAGGGTGTCAGATTCCATTACAGATGGGTGTGAGCCACCATGTGGTTGCTGGGATTTGAACTCAGGACCTCTGGAAGAGCAGTCCAGGACCTCTGGAAGAGCAGTCAAAGCTCTTAACCACTGAGCCATCTCTCCAGCCCCCCTAGTTGCATTTCTTATTATAGTTATTTGTATTTTGTCTCTTTTTTTCATTAGTCTGGGTAAAGGTTTGTCAGTTTTGTAGGTCTTTTCAGAATTTTTGTTGATTTTTTTTCCCCTTGCACCTTTTCATCTTTTTTTTTTTTAATAATTAAAAAAAAATTATGTTAGCTTTGGTTCTTTGTTTTGTTTTGTTCTATTCTGTTTGTTTTGAGACAGGGTTTCTATTATAGCCTGGCTGGTTGTCCTAGAGGTCACTGTATAAACCAGGCTGGCCTCAAATTCACAGAGATCCACCTCTGCCTCCCAAGTCCTGGTATTAAAGCCATTCACCACCATGCCTAGCTTGCTTGTATGTATATGTGTGTGTGTGTGTATGCACATATACACACTCATACACATTTTGTATATCCTTGTAGTATAATCTTTAGGTTATTGATCTGAGTGTTTCGTTATTGTTGGTTTGTTTCTTTTATTGTCTTTTTGAATTTTGAAACAAGGTCTAGTGAGGATTGGCCTTAATCTTAATATTTAGCCAGGGCTTAGCCCTGAAGTGGTAACCCCCCTGTCTCTGTCTTCCAGTACTGGGTTACAGATACGCACCTTCTACTCCACCACACCCACCTCTCAAGTATTTTTTTTAAATGTAGACTTACAACTAAATTTCCGTCTGATGATTGTCATAACAGCTTATAAACTTAAGTATGTATGCTATATTTATTTCTGAGTAGTCTTTGGCTTTTTTCTCTCACGCATTTTGTTTTGTTTTGTTTTGTTTTTCTACATGTTTGTGAATTTCTTCTTGATTTCTAACTTCATCTTGTTATGTTGAGAGAAGACTCTTTATGTGGACTTAAAAATACATTGAGGCTTGTTTTGTGGACTAGCATGTTGTCTCTCCTGGTGACTCTCATAAGTGCTTAAAAAGAATGTGTATTCTGTGGTTAATGTATGGAATAGTCCATACATGTATATTAAATGTAGTTGGGTTTTTTTTTTTTTTTTTTTTTTTGGTGATGTTCAATTCCCCACTTTACTTTTCTTCCATATGTCTATTCTACCCATCGTTGAACATATAATATTCTAATTGTTTGCTTTGAATTCTTATTTTGGAAAGACTTATCTTGGTTTCAGAATTTTTAGTGCATCGTGACCACCAGGATGTGACGGACCAGAGCAGCCAGAAAATGAGTACTCTTCTAGTTTTTTATTTTTCAGTGTTGGGGACTGACCCAGGGCCTTGTCTATGCATGCCCCTTGCTTGCTTTAGTCACTGAGGTATAAACACAGTCTAGCTACCATTGTTTAACTCTATATTTTGACAGAACTTTTAGGAATTTTAAGGGACTAGCCTCATGGTGGCTCACAACCATCTATAATGAGATCTGATGCCCTCTTCAGGCATGCAGGTGTACATGCAGATAGAGCACTGATATACATAAAAATAAATTAAAAATAATTAAAGAAAAAAAAAAAGATGGTGCTGTAAGCAAGTCTGTAGATCATTTTCTTAATTAAAGATTGATATAGGAGGACCTGGTCCATGGTGGGTGGGGCTACCCCTGGGCTGTTGCTCCTGGGTTCTATAAGAAAGCAGGCTGAGCAAGCTATGGGAAGCAAGTCAGAAAGCAGTGTACCTTCTGGCCTCTGCATCAGCTCCTAACTCCAGGCACCTGCCCTGTTTGAGTTCCTGTCCTGACTTTCAATGATGAACAGTGATGTGGAAGCATAACCTAAATAAACCCTTTCCTCTCCAAGTTGGTTTGGTCATGGTGCTTTCTCACAGCAATAGTAACCCTCACTGGGACACTCTAGTTCCAGGAGATCTGATTCCTCCTCCTTGCCCCTGCAGACACCAGACACACATGTGGTGCATTTAACATTCATGCAGGCAGAAGCAAAACGCATAAAAATAAAAGTAAATACATTTTTCCTTATATAGAAAGCATGAAGCCTATAAAGAAACAGTAAAGTGTGGCTGATTCCAAAGGAAAAAAAAATAAGTCCACAAATTGTCCCCAAGAAATAGTTAACTAAAAATAATATGGAGTGTTGGTGTTGATCAAACCCAGAGACCCATGCATTTTAGTCACATTTGACAAAGACTTTAAAACAACTATGTTGTGGTTACTCAGAAATTGGGAGTCAAGAATGAAATCAAGAAAGCATTATGTGAAAATAAGAATATCATGGAAGAGAAAGAAATTATGAAAAGGAACCAAGATAAATTATGGCTTTGAAAAGTACAGCAATGGAAGTAAAATATCCATTGGTGGGGTTGGGTAGATGGCATACTCAGTTGCTCAAGTGTTTGGTGTACAAGCAGAAGGACCCAAGTTCAATCCCTACACAAATAAGCCAAGCCTTACAGTGAATGCCTGGAGTCCCAGTGGTGAGGAGATAGCATCTGCTGGATTCCTGTAGTTTGATGGTTAGCCAGTGAATCCTCATCAGGGAACACCATGACAATGAGAGACCCTGTTTCAAAAAGGTGCACAGTACCTGAGTAACAACATATTATGTCCTCTGTCCTCCACAGTACATGGCTCACATATAAATACTCTTGTACACATATATATGCTCCACACACACAAAAATGATTGGAGAACTTCTAAGGCCTAATTGAGCAAGCAACAGAAAGTAATCAGGAAAGTTTGGATGGGGTGTATTTTAAATACCCTAGTTCCTTCTTTCTTATATTTAACTTTTTTTCGATCTTAAACAGACTCTTACTTACCTCCTGTTTTGCCTACCAGTATTACCAGAGTTTTCTCTTGAAAGCCCCAAATATGATATTGTTGCTGTCCCCGCAAAAGGCACCTTTCTGTCTATAGATTGAGCTGCATTTCCCTCCTTTTTAGCATTCAGAGATCTTAGTGTTCTGGCTCTTATACCTCATAGCAGCCTCAAATTCTGCGTATACACTGTACTCATACAATATAAAGTTTCAAAGTCACCTGCTGGTAAAAACTAAGCATATTAAAAACTCCAAATTAGTTTTCTGTGAATAAGTTACTTAGTGGCATTCGTAGGCACCAAAATAGACTAAAGTCTATATTTTAAAAGGACACTGAGCTGGGCGTGGTGGCGCATGACTTTAATCCCAGCACTTGGGAGGCAGAGGCAGGTGAATTTCTGAGTTCGAGGCCAGCCTGGTCTACAAAGTGAGTTCCAGGACAGCCAGGACTATACAGAGAAACCTTGTCTCCAAAAAAAAAAAAAAGAAAAAAAAAAAAAAAAAAAAAAAAAGAAATTAAAAGGACTCTGGTTACATGGTGTCCCTGTCTCAAAACAGCAACAATACAAAGACTCTACAGGAGCTAGAAGTTAGCCCAGGTGGTAGAGTGCTTGCCTAGCAGGCAAAAACACCCTCTGTTTGATACCACATACCATGTATAACACTGGGTGTGTTGGTGTATGCCTGTAATCCCAAGCATTGGGAGGTGGAGTTAATAGGATCAGAGGTCCAAGATCATCATCTGCTAAATTGAATTTGAGGTTAGCTGGATAGACATGAGATACAGAGAGAAAAAAAGAAGAGTTAGAGTCTGTAAACAAGCATCCTTACTAAATCAACATCTCATGTTCTAAGCAATGTGATACTATGTGCTAAATTGCATTGTATCTAGTATCAGGAAACAAATCTAGCACAACATCCTATGAACCTTCTGATACAGCTTCTAGTTTGCAAAAATATAGCGTTTAGAAGACAACTCAGTAACTTATTGCAGACTTTTTGAAGCTATATTCAAATCCAGGAATTTTTTTCATTTTTTAGTTATCTACAAAGAGCCATTCATTTTCAAATTGCACATTTTAAAAACACTTAAAAGGCATAACTAGATGCAACTAATGGTCAATTAATTAAATGTAGTAATCAGAAGAAAGGTAGGTGTTATTAATTAAAAAATGATACTACTATTCTGGTATGTTATTTCAGCATTTGGGAGATGGAGGCAGGAGGATCAAGAGTTTGCAGCTAGCCTGAGTTACATAAGGCCTTGTGTCAAAAAAAGACATCCAGGCTGGAGAGATGGCTCAGCCGTTAAGAGCGCCGACTGCTCTTCCGAAGGTCATGAGTTCAGATCCCAGCAACCACATGATGGCTCACAACCATCCGTAATGAGATCTGATATCTCTCTTCTGGGGTGTCTGAAGACAGCTACAGTGTACTTACATATAACAAATAAATCTTTTTTTAAAAAAAGACATCCGATTATTAAATTGATCTTGTCAACTGAAATGTTACCATTAGTGGTGAAATGTGACATTCCTAATTTGTTTTAACTTGTTTCTATTTTTTAATTTTTTTTCTCCAAACATACTGATTATGTAATAGTTTTATTTAAAGAAACTTAATTTACACATGTACTTTGACTATACTTATGAATCTAAAAATACATGGGAGTTGACCACCAAACTAGTAAACATTTTGTTAGGAGTGCACGAGATTATAGTTTCACTTTTAATATCATTTGTATACTTAAAAATGGGTGTGTATAAGGAAAAGGAAGCATCCCTCTTGTCCCACAGGAGTCTAGGTGTTTTGTGAAGAACAAGACACAAAGGGGAACTGTAGCAGCAAAGGTTTTCTTCTTTTTAATTGCTTTCCTGGTTCACGTTGTAAATGACTCACTAGTAAGAATGTATCACGTTCAAATAAAGAATAAGCGGCTTTAGAAGTATAAATTACTAAGTCTTGTGACTTGTAGCTTCTTGTAACTCAGGCTAGCCTCAAACTCTTGATCCTCCTGTCTCCATCTCCCAAATAACATACCAGTCTGGTAATATCTTGTGTAGCGGCAAAGGCCTAGCTACTCTGGGTCTCAAGGCCTGAGGATGTAGGCTTGCGTGCTCTACACAGTGAGTTCAAGGCAGACAGAAGACCCTGCCTCAAAATTAAAAATAAGTCTGGGTTTTAGCTGCGTGGTAAATGCATGAAATGTTAGGTTCAGTAACAACAAAGTCATAATTTTCAAAAAAACTTGCACACTTGTTTTGTTCTCAGCTACATTGTGTGTTCATTCCGGACAGGACTTTTTTTTTTTTGGTTTTGGTTTTTCGAGACAGGGTTTCTCTGTAGAGCCCTGGCTGTCCTGGAACTCACTTTGTAGACCAGGCTGGCCTCGAACTCAGAAATCCGCCTGCCTCTGCCCCGGACAGGACCTTTAAACTTCGCTTTGTTGCTGTTGCTTTGTATTCAACTTGTAATACCTTTTCAAATAAAATCCTCATCCTCGCGTCACAGTCTGAAACAACCATATTCGTTCCTAGTTTCCTCAGTATCTGAAACCCGGTCACTGAATGGAGTCTGAAGTTTGATTTGTAGATGTAGTTCGGACACATCTTCTCAAGTTTGAGGTAAAGAACTGACAGACATGTTTTTATAAAATAAACTATCACAATCCTTGGTTCTGTGCGCCTCAGTAAATGTTGGGGGAGTTGAGTCGGCCTCAAGTGCTGCCTGGCAGACAGGGCTTCCTTCAGAAAGGTGGTCCCAGATGCCTCCCGGCCCTCCAGCTAGCGCTCCGCCTCGGTCGCAGTATTAGCTGAGTCTGAACCCCGCGCGCAGGCGCCGATCCTCGGGTAGGCTCCGAGCCCGGGTGGGGCTGCCGGAAGGAAGCTCCGCCTCGCAGGAGAACGCGGGGCCTATGAAGTGGGGCGGGGGGCGGGCCGGAGGGCGGAAGGAGCCGCTTCACGTGAGCAGGGGGCTGGGCGGCAGGGAGGCCCAGGCGGCGGAGCCTCCCTGACGGCGCTCAGCGGCAGCAGGTCCGGTACACTCGCCGTTCCCCTCCTCTCACCCTGATCTCCTTACCCCGGAGGCGGGGATCCTCCCGCCGCCCCGGTTAGAATCCGGCTGCCCTCCTACCCTGCCGGGTGGGGTCGAGCCGGGGATTCCAGGGGGCTCTCTCGATCGGCCGAGCTCTGAGGGGAGCGGAGATTGGGTGTGGGGGAGCGGCCACGGAGGGCAGACGGCGCACGCGCGGGCCCTACCCTCCCACCCCCCCCACACCCCCAGGAACCCCTGCCCAAACCGGTTCCCCCTGTCTGGGTGGGTGTCTGTCTCCAAGCCTTGCTACTGCTGTTCCCTTGTGCGCGATCTCTCCCCTCCCAACAAAGCCGGTTTCTCTTCACTTTTGTGTTTTTGTCTTGGTCTTGTTTGGAGACCTGCGGTTGTCCTCTGCCTCAGTTTCTCCGGTTGCCCACTGTGTCGGTGTGTATGTGATTGATGTTGCCTTGGGCCTCGGGCTGGTTTCCCTGACTGCGCCTAATGACTCTCTTTCAGCGTCGCTCTGCTTTCTCTTACCGGTATTTTCTACCTCATTCTGTCCACCTGCGTTTAAAGTGTCTCTGGCATCGCACTCTTTCTGTCTAAAAGAAACACCTGCCTGTTCCTGCCTTGTGTCTTGATTTTCAGCACCCTTCAGGGCTTTTTCCAGCCTTCCAGGGGTGCGCTGTCCATCCCCCGATGGTAGTCAGGTTCCTTGTCTTTACTAATACCTACATTTGTGGTCTGCACCTGCTTTTACAATCCTACTCATACCTGTGGTGCCCAAAGGATCCATTTATCTCGGAAGCAAGTGTCCTAAGCAGACTTAAACTCATGACCATGCTTGTAGCGCTCCTTTTAAAAACTGTGCTCCAACTTGAATTTGAGATTGGGGGGTGGGGGGGACGGTCAGAGGGGTATTGTCCCCCTACCATGGGAGAAGAATATCAGGGACAGAAGACTATCAATACAGAGTTCCTATTGTATTTGCTATTTTCATTTAGATCAATTTCTGTATTTACATTCTGGTGAATAGAGCGTGATGTAAGTACGTGGGCTTCCAACTACTTTATTTAGGCAGAGAAACAATGGATGATAGTGAAGTTGTCAAACTGAAAAGTCAATTGAAAAAAAAAAAGCGCTGGTGCCAAAGAAGTGCATGTATAACTTTTTAATGAAAGCAAAGGACCTGTTGTATTAATCCATATCTATTCATGATACTATAGATTATATTGTATATTGAAGATTTAGCCAAAGCTTAAATAGGAAATGAGAATGAACAAAGGATAGGATTTATGATCTTCTTTAAAGGTCAGAATTTGAATTAAAATTTGAATGACTAATTTGTATGTATGTACATTTTAATTTACATGTCATGCTCAGCAGCTGAAGTAGGAGGATCATGAGTTCATGGCTGGCCTGGGCTACATATAAAGACCCTGTCTCAAAGAACAACCACCAAAAAAAAATAAATAACATTTACATGTTTAATGCAAACTATCAGATCAGTTTCATGATTAAAGTTACCATATTGCTAAATGTTGTGGTACATTTTTCAGTTTCATCAACTGTGTGTGTGTATGAGTGTTTGTGAGTCTACATGGCTAGTGATGCAATTCTGTGATCTGCCACCAAGATACACTACACTGTACAATCTTGTTTTGATTTTTAAACTCAGTTTTCATTTAACTCACTGGCCTTACTAAGCTATATCTTTGGGAACTTACCAACTGTGTGAATTTTGGCATGGTATTTTGATTACAATTTACAAGTGATTACCAGCATAGCATGACTCTTAAACATGGGCTCTTCCCTTTTCTCCTTCATAATGAGAAGCGTATTGTGCATATTATCTACAATAGAGTCATGATTTTATAAATAAGTGAACTTTTAAAGTCATTTAGTAAATTTCCAGCTAGATAAAGCCTACTATGAAGGACAATTCCCTAGTAACTGTTATAACAAGTCACTTTCAAGGGATTATTTATGTCCTAATGTTATGACATAGGCTGCCCATAAGTATCTTTGCAACTTACCAGATTATCATGTATCATTAGACTTTTTTTCATCAAGTAAATAAATAGACAAGAGTCACCGTTTTCTTGGAACTAAAACATTATTTATCTTCAGGTCCTTTTACCATGTACCTAAATCATTTTGGGTACTTTGTATGTATTGCTTTCTCTTTTTAAACCAACTATTCATAGATACTAAGGAAAGAAAATTCAAAGATAAAGAATAGATACCCATGTAAATTTCTGAAAGGAAAATCCTACCTCACCTAAAGCTGCTTAGGAATGTTTTCTTGATTTTTGTTTTGTTTTTTCTTGATTTTTGTTTTTCACCTGGTTATCTCCCTGCACTTTTGTCCTCTCCTAGTATTGTTAGTGTTTTTTTGTTTTTTTTTTAATAAGCAAATCAACATTAGCATGGGTATTTACACTTAGATTGCAGCCATTGTTGATGACTCTTAAAAGCACTGTTTTTCTTCATGTGCAAAAACTGGCCAAATATGGAAGCATGCAAGTCATGAACATGCTACTTTGTAGAGTTTGGCCTGGAGGTTCCTTTCTCTATCTACATTTACCATAATACTCTGAAGACTCTGCTTTGTAAGGCCTAGTACCCCATCCCTTCTCTCAGTCACTAAAAAGTAAAATAAAACTCCAATTCTGTCTTGTAAGTTCATGATGGTTGCTAAATAGTATTACCTTGGTAGTAAAATATGGAAATAGATTTTGTTTGGCAGTGTTGCCAAACTTAGAGGTCTGTACTTTCCTAAGAGCCCAATGCATAGTTGTTGGGGATTTCTGGTTAAGGCCTTGTCAGATCAGTACTTCCATTATAAGCCAGTAGTCTGTCTCTAGGCAGCGTAGCCAGTGTAGTCTTCTGTTGGCGGCTGGAAATATAAACAACACCTCACTGGTAGCTTGTGTTGGGCTTGTTATGGTATATTAACTATGTGTTCTGTGATAAATTTAACATAGTGTTACTCAAAGTTTAGCAGTAATTTGTTTTTGAACATTCTCTTCCCCAATTTCCATTAGCCTTTTTGGGAGATACAGCCTACAGTGTACAGTCTTGATCTACTATGCAGACTGAGAATGGGGTTTTGTTGTTGCTGTTGGTTTTTGATACAGGATCTCACAGTCTCATGTAGCTCCTGGAATCTAGTATTGTAGTCCATGCTGGCCTTGAACTCAAAGGGATCCACCTGCCTCTGCTCCTCAAGAGCTGGGATTAAAGGTGAGCTACTATGCCCAACTCAACTCTGAGGATGTTAGAAGTATAGTAAGTATGTTAGATTAAATGTTGAGTGTATGTACAATATTTATGGAAATGGCCAGTATTTTGAGCTCAGTGCCTTTGAAGGAATCCTGATTAATGAACTGTTCAGTGACACTGGACTTTTATTTATCTATTTTGTATCTAAACCTCTGATTACTTGCAAAAGAAAAATTATTTCTTTATTGTCGTGAATTACCTATTACATCCTCTGTATTTCAGGTAAAAAGCTGAGTTCTGTCTAATCTTGAAATGTTAATACTTAACCAGACCTGTGTTTACAGTATTCTGGTTTTGGTTTTAAGAAAAGTTTTTTTTTTTTTTCAGATAGATTTAATACATGAATAGAAGTTAAATATATGTGAATTTTGTATCTTCTTGTGCAAATGCGAATTTAGTAGTGTGAGATGCTAATAAACTGCTACCATGTACTTGGTAAACTTCCTTAATGTTCTCCATCCCTTTGTCAGTTTTTTTTTTTTTTTTTTTGGTTTTTTGTTTGTTTGTTTTTGTTTTTGTTTTTTGAGACAGGGTAGCCCTGGCTGTCCTGGAACTCACTTTGTAGACCAGGCTGGCCTCGAACTTAGAAATCCACCTGCCTCTGCCTCCCAAGTGCTGGGATTAAAGGTGTGCGCCATCACTGCCTGACTCCCTTTGTCAATATTAACCAGTCTTCTATCTAACATTTTTGGTCTGCTCTCAACATCCTCCTCTGAAAAAAGCAAACAGATTACAGAAAAGAGAAACTACATTACATTGCTCTTAGGTTTTAGTTTTCTACTGAATGACTTGTTTGCTGGATATTAAGTTCACAGACAGTAAAGGGGAGTGAATAATCAGACGTTTCAGATCTCAAGTACAGTGAATATTCTAAATGTAATAGATTAATTTTCTTAATTATGTATAAGGAGTTATGTTGACTAATTTCCTAAAAGGGTAAAAAAAAAACTTTGAAAGGCCTTACAGTGCTTTAATTTACAGCATTTATATTTTTATATTTATACAATGCTAATGTAAATTATATTATGCTTCTTAAATCTGTTTAGAAAAAAATGAAAAAATTTGCTAGCAGAGCTTGGAAGAATAAAATGACATTGACAATAAGCACTAGTAATTCATTAATATTAAGCTATTTGTTGTTGTTGTTGTGTTTTGGTTTTTTGTTTTTTTCAAGACAGGGTTTCTCTGTGTAGCCCTGGCTGTCCTGGAACTCTCACTCTGTTAGTAGTAGGCTGACCTCAAACTCAGAAATCCGCCTGTCTCTGCCTCCTGAGCGCTGGGATTAAAGGTGTGCGACACCAACGCCCGGCAGCTATTTTCATATTGTTTCCAGCTATTGTGAAATTGGCTTTCAAGTAGCAATTTAGATATTTAGTTTTAGAGATACTACTTGGAAGTGGTATGAAGCCAGCGTATTGAGAATTGTAGAGGGGAGAAAATGTAGTTTCCTGAAGTAGCCATAGGAACATTGGAAGACCATTTTATATCTTCAGTATCAGCATTATTGCATTCAGCTAATCAACACAGGTAAGAAAATTGTCATGTCTCAGTATAGTGGGAGGAGTATTAACTGTGGGAACAGAAAGACATGAACATCCCAAAATCTTATACTTAATTTAATATGAGATTGGAGATAAAGCTACTCAGTAAATTTGAGATTCAGTTTCTTCATTGATTAAAATAGACCTATTCAATATTGCACTGTAAAGTGTCTGGTGTTTTTTCCTTTCTTTAATAATTCATAAAATAGTACAATTCAGTCCCCTCATGTTACATAACTAAAATCACAACATTGTGTAAGGTTTTAAGGGAAAAAAAAATCAAACTTTAAGTCTTACTTTTTAAAAAAAAAACCTATTACATTTATTTAGGTAAACAAGGCTTGATTACTTCTGAAAAAAATGAACAATAACTGAAAACATTGACTTTCTGTAGGCATTATTTTTAAATATTCATTTTTGTAAGGGCATTGTTTTATTGCCTGCCTGATCCCTATAGAGGCCAGAAGAGACTGTCAAATTCCTTGGAATTGGAGTTCCAGGGAATGTGAGGGCATATGGTGCTGGATCCAAAACCAAGTCCTCTGTAAGAACAATAAGTACTCTTAGCTGGTGAGCTTAGCCCCTTGTTTTGTGACTTTTCAGAGTTTTAACCTGAGATAAACAAATTTATATTTGAGACTTGTGATTAAGCCTTTAAACAAAATCCTTTTTCTTAAAAAAAAAGGGATGCATGTCTTCTACAACATTGATTAACTTGAATGACATTATGAAAGAATCCACTTAGAAAAAAGATAGATATTCTGTAATTCAGTTGCCTAAGAGGTTCCCAGGGGTACAACAGTCATGGTAACAGAAGATAGAATGGTGGCTCCAGGAGACTGGAGATGAGAGACTTCCTAAATGGTAGTGGTGTGGATGGGCTTAGTGCCACAGAACCTGACACTTAAACATGTCTCAAGTGCTGAAGTGTAGCACATGTGTATTTGACTGTGATGGTAGAAAGGATTGCAATTTGTGGAACATTTAAAAGAAAACTTTGTCTCATCATTTGTTAAAGAGTAACTTTTAGCTAAGTTGACTTTTCTAATTTTTAATTTCAAGTATACCCAAGATAATATTTTTTTGTTCTTTTTGGTTTTTCAATTTAAGCTGCAATTAATGAGAAGGCTTGCTTTCACACGATTCTGTTACTTCACTTAATACAGTTCAAAGCAGCAGCCCTAAGTTAAGCGTCAGATGTTAAAACAAAGCCATACCTATTGTTTAGCAATTAGTGGTGGAAAATAATCTATATTTTTAAAGGTAGGGAGAGGTTTCCATTGAGTTAATAGATCATTTCCTTTTTGGGGGTTAGGCAATGAGAAATGCATGTGAAAACTAGTGCAAGAAAAACTAAGATCAGCCAGGCGTGGTGGTGCACGCCTTTAATCCCAACACTTGGGAGGCAGAGGCAGGCAGATTTCTGAGTTCGAGGCCAGCCTGGTCTACAAAGTGAGTTCCAGGACAGCCAGGGCTATACAGAGAAATCCTGTCTTGAAAAAAAAAAAAGAAAAAGAAAAAGAAAAACTAAGATCAATCGATGTATGTATTCCCTTATTACTCTGCTTATTTAGTTTTAGTGTTCAGGATCAAATTCAAAGCCTCACAATACCCAAGCCGGTGCTCTGTAACTGAGCCCCACCATAGAACCTTACTGGGTTTTGAGGGGTATGAGGTACACATGTGCCTGTGAAAGCTGGAGGTGGACATTGGGGGTTGTCCCCATTTGCTTCTTGTTTTAAGGTAGGTTCTCTTGCTGAATCTGAAGCTCATCAGTTAAGTTACCTGGTCAGTGAGCTTCAGTTTTCTTAACCCACACCCTGGTGTTGGTGTTATGGGCACATGCCACATTGCCTGGCTTCTATTCTTTAAAATGGGTCGTAAGGATCTGAATTTAGGTTCTCATGATTGTCATGGCAATAGTGACTTTTGCTGCTGATCCATCTCCCCAGTACTCATTTTACTTTAAAAGATACAAATCCTGTGGGAATTGGCCTGCTATGGCATCTTTGAGTCTTGTCTTGTTACTTTCTGTTGTAGATCCTGAACTGGAATACATAAAGAATGGAGATAGGGATACCAAGGAGTGAGATACAGCTCAGAAAAGAGCAGAACATCTAGGTGTCTGTTTGCACCAAGTTTCATAATTTCTCTGTGAACTAAAGCAGATTACCCAACCTGTCTTAGCTTTGGTCTGTCATACAAAGTTAATATTCATCTGACAAGGTTAGTGTGGCACTGACAATAATGTTTTTGAGTGCTTTTTAGTTCCATATTGGGCCTAAAACTAGCACTCAGAAATTAATACATATTACTTTCTTTTTAGATTTAGCAAGGTATATTAAATATCCTCCTTAAGATTCCATAAAGCTATACTCATTTGCTTATTGAACAACACAGTTTACTTACTGGGCAACAAAAAATGGTGGCAAATAAGAAGGAAGTGATGAGTGTCTATGGTCCAAAGGAATCCCAGGGTATATTTTGAGACTCTGTTGTTTAATTATCTTCTTGGCCATGACATTTGAGGTTTTGATAGAGTCAAGAGATGATCAAGGGCAGTAGCTGGGGCAGTTGCCATACTCCTGGAATCCTAGCACCCTGAAGGCTGAGATAAGGAACTAGGATTTTAAGGCCCGATTTGGGGCTGGCTATGTCATGAGATTTTTGTCTCAAAAGAATGTGCTGTTGTTGGATTTGGGGGTTTTTCTTAATAGTTTTCTGTAGTTATATTTCCAAGTACTTTAATATAGTGTAGCATATTGGTCACTTGTCTTTCTATTACTATGCCCTACCAATTACACTCATACAGTAATTGTTCCCTAGTATCTTACAGGGTATGAGAGTCGCTCAAAGACCCCTGCTCATGCGAAAATGGTATAATATTTGCATATACTCTGGACATTTCATATCCCACATACTTTAACTCATTTCTTAGAATACTTGATACAATGTAAATACTTTTCTTTTGTTATGTTGTATCCTTAAGTTCTGTGGGGGGAAAGTACATGTTGGGTATGGATGTAATTTTTTTTATATATTTGATCCTCAATTGAATACATAGATGAGGAATACATGGATTTGGAGGACAGTGAATCAACCATTCAACTTTACTGAGCGCACTTCTAGTAAGCGAGCATATGAAGATAATATAAATAAAACATAGTATTTCCAACGTGTAACATGGTGGTTTATAGTTGATATTTACTTCTAAAATGACTTTAGAGTAAATATGGTATATACCATAATTCTTGTGTTAAGATATAAAAGCAAACAAAAAGACTTAGAAGCACTAGCATAAAATAATGAACATTTCAGAAGGAGAATGGAAGGACTGACTTCTTAACTAGGTGATTAAATTTTATTGGAGGGGAAAAAGCTCACTGGGGAAATACAAACACATTTCTCATTTAGGAACTACCGTGTACAAAGACTTAAGAGCCTAAAAGTTGGCAGACTTATTTTGAAGATTGTGTGGTATGATTTGATTGTGTAGTAAGATTAAAATGATAGCTGGGCTCAAGACTTTGAAGACTAAGTGATTCAAAGAAATTGAGTTTCATTTATTTTTCTTTTCTATTTAAATTTTTTAATTTTTAAAATATTTTTTTATGTGTGTTGGTGTTTTGCCTTTATGTATGCCTGTGTACCACATACACACCGTCTAAGCTAGAAGGAGGGTATGAGATCCTCTAAAACTGGAGTTATAGTTGTGAGTTACAAGGTGGGTACTGGGAATTGAAACTAGGGTACCCTGGAAGAGCAGCTAGTGTTTGTAACAGTTGAGCTATCTCTCCAGGCCCATTTTATTTTTTATTTTGTTTTTGTTAGAGAATTTGTTAAAGTGTAATCTTAAATTGTAAGGGTGTCTGTTAAACATCACAATTAAACATGCCAAAGGAGAAGCCATTATTTTATTTTGTGTGTATTGGTGTTCTGTTTGCATGCATGTCTGTGTATTGTGTACATGCTGCATGCCTGCAGAGGCCACAAGGGGGCATCAGATCCCCTGGAACTGGAGTTAAAGATGGTTGTAAGCTACCATGATGTGAGTGTGGGAACCAGAATTCCTCTGGAATAGTGTTCTTAACTACTGAGCCATTTCTCCAGCCATCTCTGATCTATCAATTGGTCGGTCGGTCTGTCTGTCTGTCTATCTATCTACTTATTTTATGCTTGCATGGAGGTGGTCAGAGTATTAGTTTTTAGGGTCTGTTCTCTTCTCCCACCATGTAGGTTCCGAGATCAATACAAGTACTCAGGTAAGGCAGGAAGTACCTTTAGCCCCTGAACCATCTCACCGTACCTCATTCTATTTTCCTTCAGGAATTAGCAGGGATTTTGAGGAAGGTGGAAAAGGATTGGCTATAGGGTCATATGTAATATTTAGAAATTCTGTAACTAAGGAATTAATTAACTAAGAAACTCTAGAACAGTGGTTCTCAACCTGTGGGTCAAGACCCCTTTTGGGCGTTAAACAATTTGTTCACAGGGGTCATCTAAGACCATCTGAAAACATGTTTATATATTTCCATTATGATTCATAACAGTAGCAAAATTACAATTATGAAGTAGCAATGAAAATAGTTTTATGGTTGGGGTCAGCATAACATGAACTGTATTAAAGGGTCACAGCATTAGGAAGGTAGAACCAGAGAGACTTTTTTGAAGGATAGATGAAGGGTATCAGACACTTGATAGTGAATAAAAAAGAAAGAAACCACAACGCAGTGCTTATGTGGAACTCAGAGAATAGGTCTGTGGTAGTATTAGTGTGTAATGAGATAGTTAAGGTAATAGGGAGAGGGTGGCATGTCTAGTACAGGCAGAAGGAAAGCAACCTAAATATGCAATGGTAGGCAAGTAGGAAACAAAGGTGAAATGATAGTTTCAGAATAAGGAAATGGTCATTTTTATTGACTTTGGGTTTTGAAATTTTGCTATCGCTTTTTTGGTTGGTTGTTTGATTTGGTTTGGTTTTTGGTTAGTTGCTTGCTTTTGTTTGAGGCAGGGTTTCTCTGTGTAGCCCTTAATGTCTGTAGACCGGGCTGGCCTCGAATTCAGAAATCTGCCTGCCTCTGCATCTTGGGTGTTGAAATTAATGGTGTGTGCTACCACTACCCAGCGCATTATGGGGATAGTTTTGTTTTTGTTTTATTTTTAAAGAATTATTGATATTATATGTATATGGTTGTTTTGCCTATATATATGCCTATGCACCTTGCTAGTGTCTGGTACCATGGAGGCCAATAGATCCATAGGATATAATATAATATGCCATCAGATCCCCTAGATGTTACAGATGGGTGTTGGCAACCATATGAGTGCTCAGAACTGAACCTAGGAAAGTTCTCTTAACCTCTGAGCCATCTATTTCTCCTGCATCTGTGGATAGTTTTTGTTTGCTTGCTTGCTTGCTTTTTTTTTTTTTTTTTTTAAGACAGGGTTTCTCTGTGTAGACCAGGTTGTAGACCAGGTTGACTTCAAACTCAGAGATCTGATTGCTTCTGCCTCCCGAATGCTGGGATTAAAGGCATGAGCACAATTTCTGGCACTGGTAGATAGTTTTTTTGTTTGTTTGTTTGTTTGTTTTTTGCTTTTTTTTGTTTTCGAGACAGGGTTTCTCTGTATAGCCCTGGCTGTCCTGGAACTC
>NC_034592.1:24724168-24728460 GCF_900095145.1 Mus pahari
GCCACCAACAGATTGGGAAAGGATTTTTACCAATCCTAAATCTGATAGAGGACTAATATCCAATATATACAAAGAGCTCAAGAAGCTGGACTCCAGAAACTCAAAAAACCCTATTAAAAATGGGGTGCAGAGCTAAATAAAGAATTCTCAACTGAGGAATATCGATATGTAGAAAAGGAAACATCCCAGAGTTCTGTTTACCAACACGGGGCTCTTGGTAACATGTTTGAAGCTTATCACTCTTGTGAAAGAAAGCAATCTTTTTTAGCGTCTACGAAACACCATGACATAATGTTCATGTCATATATATTACATAAAGATGGGAAGCCTGGGGCTGTAGTACTGTTCATAACGTGCGTGTGTGTCATGCATGCAGTTTGGGATTTGATCCATAACACTTTATAAACCCGGTGAGGCATCACCTCTAATCCTAGGGGTGTCATACTTATTCTCTGCTACAAAGTGAGTTAGTGACCATCCTGAGCAACATAGGACTCTGTTACTGTTCCTTCCCCCAAAGTCCTGACATTGTTTTTTTCTCTAAGTAGGATGTATTTTACTCTGTTGTACTGTACAAAAACAAGATTTTCTCTTCTAAGTATTTATATTTATTTAGATTAAAATAAATTACAGTGTGTGTTATAGTAAATATTTAATCTCAGTTGAGGGTTTCTACCTCACCTATGATCATTCCGTTTTCCCAGATAAAAGAAACAAAACCTTTATATTTCTGATAAGCCTTTAATGCACTAGAGCTGGGCAGATACCTACTCTCTAAGCTACTTCTCAATCAATAACTCCGAGTTATAACTTGCTGTCTTAGGGTTTTACTGCCGTGAACAAACACAATGATCAAGGCAGGAGCTGACTTACAGGTTCAGAGGTTCAGTCTATTATTGAGGTAGGAGTGTGGCAGCATCTAGGTAGGCATGGTGCTGGAAGAGCTGGGGGTTAAGCCAGGAGGTGGTGGTGCATGCCTTTAATCCTAGCACTTAGGAGGTAGAAGCAGGTGGATTTCTGAGTTGGAGGCCAGCCTGTCTACAGAGTGAGTTCCAGGACAGCCAGGGCTACACAGAGAAACCCTGTCTGGGGGAGGGGGTGGAATTTTACATCTTCATCTGAAGGCTGCTAGGAGAAGACTGGCTTCTAGACAGCTAGGATGAGGGTCTTAAAGCCCACACCCACAGTGACACATCTACTCCAACAAGAGCCACTCCCTGGCCCAAACATATGCAAACGATCACTTTTTCCATGTTCTATCTAGGCAGCTCTTAACACCTAGCCTTTATGGCCATATTTTCATGACTCAACTACCCCATGGTGGCTTTTCCTCTCTCCATCTCTGTATTTCCTCCTGTCCTCTCAGGTCCCCCTGAGACCCCAAGTCCAGGAACTGAAACCCCACCTACCTCTCTTCTGTCCAGCTATAGGCTGTCAGTATCTTTATTCAACCAGTAGTTTTAAATTAAAGAGCAAGGTCATAGCATTACTTGATATAAGTGGGGATTCTCTCATCCTTGAAGTGACCAGGGCCAGTATTTAACAATACAATACACAACAGACCAACCATCAACAATGTGCAATTAAGAAGTCTGTATAGAGCCAGTTTTGGTGGCGCACTCCTTTAATCCCAGCACTTGGGAGGCAGAGGCAGGCAGATTTCTGAGTTTGAGGACAGCCTGGTCTACAGAGTGAGTGCCAGGACAGCCAGGGCTATACAGAGAAACCCTGTTACGAAAAACAAAAAAACAAACAAACAAAAAAGTCTGTATATTTTGTTTTAACAATACAATACACAGCAACAGACCAACCATCAACAAATGCGCAATTAAGAGGTCTGTATATGGGCTGGTGAGATGGCTCAGTGGGCAAGAGCACCCGACTGCTCTTCCGAAGGTCCGGAGTTCAAATCCTAGCAACCACATGGTGGCTCACAACCATCCGTAATGAGATCTGACTCCCTCTTCTGGAGTCTCTGAAGACAGCTACAGTGTACTTACATATAATAAATAAATAAATCTTTAACAACAACAACAAAAAAAGTTATGTTTTTTTTTAAAAAAAAAAGAAGTCTGTATATTTTGTTTTAGTAATATGCTGTCTAAATTAGATTAATCACATGCTATGCAAGTGATGTTCCACTAAGCTATAACCCCAACCCTAGGTCTAGTATTCTAATTTGGGTTTTTCCTAGCTTCAAATCACAAGCTTTACTGTCATAGATAAGGACAGCATTCAGGAAGTCATAGGTTTGAGGCAAGCCTGGGTAATATAACAAGACTGGTCTCCATTCCTCCTACATCTCCCCAAATAAAATTTAAATAGTATTACCTTCTCACTGGGTACCCATGTCTTTTCTATCTTTATCTGATGTTTATCCTACTTGTTTATTAAACATATAAACATCTACATTATTCTAGGAGCTAAAGATAACAACCATTCATGAAATACAAAAAGAAGCTTAGGTTTCAGTTTACATGATATTTAAAAGCAAAAGAATAAAATGTATTAAAAAGTGGAGAGGTGTCTTGCAACCAATGAAAATAAAATCAGAAAATAAAACATTTAGCCGCAGTGTCTTAAGACAAAGGCTATAAGTCTCTAGAGTATTGCCAGAAATATATAGCACTTTCTGTGGTGCCTCTTCATGGTGGATGCTGGGAAGAGCTCTTATCTATCAATGGAGACCGGAGAGAAGGAGTTTACTTCCTGTGTAGTGTTTCAATAAACCACATTCCTGCTGAATGACAGTTTTAGACAGTTTTCTTATGCCTTCTGCTATTGTTGCACTATTAGCTTCAATTTAAAGTAGACTGTAGACTAATTCAGCATGAAAAGTAACTTAATATCTCTAAAAGAGACTTCTCAGTACTGAGACATTAGATGTTAAACAGGCATGTTTGTCTTAATAGAGTTCTGCTTTAGGACCTATAGATAATAGTATAGTTTTTGTCTTGATTTCTGTCAGTTGCAATACTTTGACCAAGTTACACCACCTCACCCACGATTAATTTTGCTATCTGTAAAATAGCAGTGTGAAGATTAAATTAGGATACATTCATCACAACATTAAAAGGCAGCATACTGTTATAACAAAAATCTTGACTGCAATGGGAACTTCAGCAAGGGAAGCAATGCCTTTGACTCAAGTAAAAATGGGCAAGTCAGCTGAGAAACTCCTGAAAGTAGAGGGAACAGCCTAAACTGGAGCTGATCATGTACAGAAGCAGGAAGCCACTGTAGGGTACTGAAGTCTGTATTCCCAGCAAAGCTCTAAGTTAATATTTACCCAACATGTCTTTTAGTTTGGTACCCTAAATCTGCATCTATTAGACTGTATAGATTTGTCTCTCTGCTAAAGTTTTGATTTATTTTCCTAACAGTCCTTTTACCACATATTTAATTTGTATCCATTCAGTGGGTGAATGAAAACACTTTTCTTTGACTTTTCAGAAGACTATTTTTATACTTGTCAATTTCTGTATAGCCCTGGTTGTCCTGAAACTTGTACTATAGACCAGGCTGGCCTCGAATTTAGAGATCTGCTTGCCTCTGCCTCCTGAGTGCTGGATAATTTTCAGTCTTGTACTATGTATTCTTTAGGGTGTGTGTGTGTGTGTGTGTGTGTGTGTGTGTGTGTGTGTGTGTGTGTTAATTTTTAAAATTTTTGATTTATATTTTTGAGTATTTTGTCTGCCTGTATTATGTATGTGCACCACATATGGGCCTGGTACACACAGAGGCTAGAAGACATATGGTCCCCTCGAACAGGAATTATAGATGTTATGAATTATCATGTGCATGCTAGGAAGAGAACCTGAGTCTTCTGTAGGAACTGACAGTGCTCTCCACTGTTGAACTATGTTCTTAGCCCTCATTTGATCATTTTTGTAACAAGGACTTACTATATGCCCAAGACTGACCTCAGACATACACAGTCCTGCCTCATCATCCTGTTAGGATTATGAGTGAACATCACTTTACCCTTCCTCGCTATAAAGTTATATATGGTCTTGTAAATATATTTTAGTTGTTTATTTTCTTGTAACAGAGTCTACCAGTGCAGCTCTGTCTGGCCTAGAATTCATAGCTACATAGACCAGGCAGTCCTGGAACACACAAAGATCTGCCTGCTTCCAACTCCAGAGTGTAGTCCTTCCTTCCTTCTCTTTTCTTTTCTTTTTCTCTTTTGTTTTCTCTTCTCTTCTCTTCTCTTCTCTTCTCTTCTCTTCTCTTCTCTTCTCTTCTCTTCTCTTCTCTTCTCTTCTCTTCTCTTCTCTTCTCTTCTCTTC
>NC_034592.1:24728510-24760386 GCF_900095145.1 Mus pahari
TCTCCTCTCCTCTCCTCTCCTCTCCTCTCCTCTCCTCTTCTCTTCTCTTCTCTTTTCTTTCTCTCTTATTTTGTTCCATTTTTCAAAATGAGGTTTCTACATGTAGCTTTTGCTGTCCTAGAACTCACTTTGCAGATCAGGCTGACCTTGAAGTCACAGAAATCCACCTGCCTTTGCCTTCTGAGTGCTAGGATTAAGGGCGTGAACCAACATTCTTCAGTTCTGACTCTTTAAGCAGGAGAAGAATAACTTAAAAACAACAGAATGTATATCGAGTGCCATTAACTGGTTAAGTGATTTTCCTTGGGGTTGCTGTTTCCTTATTTTCAATATTATTGATGATTTTTGTGTTTGTTTGTTTTTCTGCTTAGTATTTAGAAATGGTGCAATTCTAGATGATAGGTTAAGCCTTAGAAATGAAAATAGTATTTGGCATATGATGTGTGCTTAGTATATATTCAATTAAAAATTTAAAGCATAGGCTGGAGCGATGACTCAGTGGTTAAGAGCACTTACTGCTTTTGGAGAGGATCAGTATTCAGTTCTCAGTGTGCACATGTTAGCTTACAACCATTATCATTAACTTCAGTTCCAGGGAATCTGAAGCCCTCTGGTCTATACACATGTATATATACACAAATAAAATGATAATCTTAAAAATTCCAAAGTGTAAACAAACAAGTTGGAAAGGTTGAACACTTAGCTTTATTGATATTGTTGAACATAGAGCTTACCTATTTCTTTTTATAATATTTTTATTGATTCAAGTTCTAAGAAATTAAGATAGAGGAAGATTCAATTTTTAATGGATTATATTTCCCAGTTGTAGAGTTTCTGCTTTTTCTCTCATGAATTTATCTCTTATATATTAATGTAAAATACAGTTTGCTATACCATCCTAGTACTTTAAATTTTAGTATTGATAATGCTAGGGAAACATAGTTATTACACTTTCACAATAACCAAGTGTTTTAACTTCATTTATGTGTAAAGCAATACAAATTAAAGTCCAGAGTACTGTTGAGTTCGTCTTTGCTTCTGTAAGCCAAGACCTGAGTTGAGATATGTGCCAAAGGCAGCCCTATAAATATGTGGGGTTATTGTAAAGGGAGTGTTTTAATTATATGGAATCTGAAATATCTTGACCTACATAGCACAGAATAATATCCTTATCAGAATGAATGGAAAGGGTTTTTTGTTTTTGTTTTTGTTTTTGTTTTTTAAAGAATAGAGCATAACTAAATATATGGCAGACATTTTATATGAATCTTTATGGTTTTTGTTTTTCAGGCATTAAAAAAATATTTAACCATTCATGAGTTGAGCCTCATTCTTGAGTTATGGATGACAAGGCCTCTGTTGGAAAAATCAGTGTCTCTTCAGACTCAGTGTCTACTCTTAATAGTGAAGATTTTGTCTTGGTTTCCAGGCAAGGAGATGAGACACCATCTACAAATAATGGGAGTGATGATGAGAAGACAGGACTCAAGGTAAACTTTGACAGCCAAAGTGTGCCTTGCTAAACCCTGTGCACAACCTAATAAATAAAAGAGTAAACTAGGGAGAACACAGAATTGATAGATACACTTTTCAGTGGTATTGAGTTTTGCATATACTTAATGAGTTACTTTTATTTTTAAGGATTTTTATTTTGATTAGCTTCTTAAATTTTTTAAAGCTCCTGCCAAAACTCTTATGGTATAAACTTTTTAAACTTTAGGATTGCTCCCTTTTCCCAGTACTCAGGAGGCAGAAGCAGGCAGATCTCTTGTTTGAGGACAGCCTGGTCTACAAAGTGATTTAGGGAACAAAGGAGAGAATAGGAACTGGAAGGAAGGGGGGGGGTGATATTTATGGTGAGTTCCGAATGAAAAGAAGAAAACTGTAGAAGACCAGGAAGCTTTCCAAAGGCAGCAGCAGACCTACACCAAGAGGGCAGAGGCTCCAGCAGAGTAACATGGAACATCATGCATGATCTGAGGGCCTGCAAACCTCTTGCATGTTTGGTTCTATTGGAGCTTGATAGCAAACTTGAACTTTGTTCTAAATGTAAGGAGAAAGTTTGGGAGTTTTGAATGGGAACATGGTCTAATTTACATTTTAAAAAGCTACTTTGCTGAGAGCAGCTTCCATCATAACAGCATGACCTACTCCCAGGAAGCACTGGTGACAATTATTAAAACAAAAATAAAAAAGAGTATTAAAGTCTTTGGAGATCTTGGAAAAGAAATGCAACAAATGAAAAGTCTTAATCATGAAACTCTGGTAAGAATTTCTTACTTTAAGCATCCCCATCTTGTTCTTTCTCTCTTACCTGACTAAGAGAAAAAAAAATTATATCTGCTCTCTATAGCATAATCAAGAAGATGGCCAGGGAGGAACGGAGAAATGGTATTAAAACGTACTGTATGGGAAAAATTAATAAGATAGAAAGAAAATGGGGTTCAGCAGGGTCATTGTCCCCTCTGTTCCAGAGCAGTGACTCACAGTTTTGCCTTAGGCAACTGGAGAGCCATAAAACAGTTCTCAGTGTCTTCACTGCCAACAAATGTAAACAATGAGAAGTCTTGAAGGGGCTTATCATGATCCTTAGTCCATACATTTTGTCTACAGTGTCTAATGTCCAACCAAACAAAATCCCCCAAACAGAAACACAAGTGAGACATTATTATCCATACACTGAGACTGAAAAAAAACCGACAATAGAAACTTCTAGTCAATGACCATTGACTCTAACTTGCACTGTTTCCAGGACACCAGAGCTGCACAGACAAAACAAAACAAAAACAAATGAAGTGTTTCAAAGTAATCTTTTCTCCTATGACCAACAAATTATATAACATCATGCTTATAGAACAGATGTATGCATTGCAGTGACATGAACTACTACAGATAATATCAGTAAGGAGGGCTTGAAAGATGGATTAGTAGTTGAGAGCACTGGCTACTCTTTCAGAGGATCCAGGTTAGATTTCCAGCACCGACCTAGTGACTCACAGCTGTCTGGAGCTTTAATTTCAGGAACTCTGCCAACCTCTTTTGTCCTCCATGAGCATTCAAGCAAAACTAGCCATAAGGAAATGAAGAACTAGTTGAAAATTTCAGAACTAAAAAGTATATAATAAGCATAAATTTTTGGTGATTTTAGTCTTCAGAATGTCCTCTAATGCAGCTTGCACTTTTAACTTTTTTCTAAATTTATTATAATCATTATTATTATTTGTATTTCGTAACTAGTACCAATACTTGGTTTTGTTACCAGTTGCTTGTTTTTCAATACTGAGCAGTCTTACTTGCATTTGTTCACTTCCTTTTATGAGCAACTAATGATAAACTATTACAGCTCATGATATAACTTATTAAAAAACAAAAGAAACAAAAAACAGAAAAAGATACAGTAAGTATAACTTAGTAAAAAACAAAAGAAACAAAAAAGCAGAAAAAGATAAAGTATTGGAATACAGTGCTTTTATTTCTCAGGACTGACTGTCCTACATTGTCAGCTTTACTCATGTGTCTCAGCACTTTGAAGACCCATTTGTATCAAATAAGTCTTCCACAAAAATAAAGGAGATTTATTTATTGGAGTAGTCATAAAATATATGTAAATTTTTACTGTAGTTGACATTTCTTTTAACTTTTAGAAGGAAGATCATTTCCTTAAGAAATGCTATTAAACAGGCAATGTTAATGTTGGTATGGTACCTATTTCTGAACATTATTTTTAGATTCATTGTGTACTTTTTATGTAAAACAACAACTACAGCCTTTATTTGTTGCAGATCATCCATTTACAAAAATTTAAAGATATCCTTATAATAAAAGAAATGGTGATACTTTGCTTTAGAACATGGACCCACTTAAATTAGTGCTGGCCTCTCATTTTGCTGATTGCATGTATTTGTGCTTAGATTGTAGGGAATGGAAGTGAGCAGCAGCTTCAGAAAGAGCTAGCAGATGTGCTGATGGATCCTCCCATGGATGACCAGCCAGGGGAAAGGTCACAACTGGATGGTGAAGGAGATGGGCCTCTTTCTAATCAACTCTCAGCTTCATCCACCATTAATCCTGTGCCTCTGGTAGGGCTTCAGAAGCCAGAGATGAGCCTGCCAGTGAAACCTGAACAAGGAGGTTAGGATTACTATCTTGCTTGTGTAATCTGAGATTATTGTTTTTAATACTTATGTCTTCTGTACTAGATTCAAGAACAGAATGAAAACCATCATAAGTTCTCTAAAGCTCCATGTTCTAGATTTGAGATGTTGTCAGATGCATATGACGTTCTGATTTCTCCTTTAACTGTATTTCTATTACAACAAAGAATTAAAAACAGGGGCTGGTGAGATGGCGCAGTGGGTAAGAGCACCCGACTGCTCTTCCAAAGGTCCAGAGTTCAAATCCCAGCAACCACATGGTGGCTCATAACCATCTGTAACAAGATCTGACACCCTCTTCTGGAGTGTCTGAAGACAGTTACAGTGTACTTACATATAATTAATAAATAAATCTTAAAAAAAAAAAAAAAAGAATTAAAAACAGTAGTTACAGTATACTGAGAAGGAAGTCTATCCTTTTTTTCCGGTGGCTTAAAGAGTCTTCCAGGAAATGGAATTTTGATGAGTTCAAATCCAAACATTAGTATAAAACCTTGTTTCAGAAAATCAGAAACAACCAAAGTTTTCTAGGAAAGAATTTTGATTATGGTGTTAGAAAATAAATGTTTGCTCCAGGCATAACCTCTCAGAAAGCAAGGTGGAAGTGGGAGGGTACAGAGCAGAAAGGCCAGAACAGTTAGGAAAGCTCATCTGCAAGAACAGCTTATTAACTTGGAAGCAAAGGATGTAATGAAGAAGCTAGCTGTGTATTGGAAACATTGTAACTGCAACCAGAAGACATCAGCATTTTCAGAATACTTGGATACTACACGTATATTTGGTTTAAATGTAAATTATAAAATCAAAAACAAGTGAGGAGATTGTATTAATCAGGAGTCAGATCTGACTCTCAGGTCACATTTTGGGTTTGGAATTAACATCAATCTATAAAAATCTTGGTATTAGAGTTCTAGTATGAGTTGCCTGACTCCCATGGACATGTTTTTGCCCCCTGGAATATAACATACTGCCTTAATTAGTACTTGATTTTTGAACCTGAAAAGTCTTTTAGGTGTTTACTTGCTGTTCATATCAATACTATTGTTTTTTTTTTGTTTCTTTCAGATTCTGAAGTATCAAGTCCTTTTACACCAGTGGCTGATGAGGATAGTGTGGTTTTCAATAAACTAACTTACTTAGGCTGCGCTTCAGTAAATGCTCCCCGGAGTGAAGTGGAAGCCTTGAGGATGATGTCCATCTTGAGAAGTCAGTGTCAGATTTCTCTGGATGTAACCCTCTCAGTGCCGAATGTATCTGAAGGAACTGTGAGGTAAGAGTGGCCCCTGTTGATGTGCTGCTGCACAAGGAAGCACTGGTAGATAGTATATGCCATACTCATGTATCTTCTTGAATTGCAACCCTCATGAAAAGTGCTCATTTGTTCGTTCTCCATATCCCAGTCCTCAATGAAATATTATAAATTTAAATGACTTGGAAATAGTGGATCTATAATGACTATGAAGGATGTCCCCTTATTTTTTAAAATGAGAAATGAAATCAGAGACCAGAGAAGTCCTGGAAATGAGTATTGGTTATACTAATTCAAACTAATAAAGATAACTAAGTTTGATGATTGTTACTAACTAGTTAAATACAAAATTGCTAAATAATTACAGGAAATATGTTTCAGAAAAGTAACAAAATAACATGAGTTTTTAAAAAAACCCTCTTAATTTTACTTTCCTATTGATAAACACAGTCAAAAATCTTAGCTCATCAGTACTCTTTAAACAGGCTGAGGAAATAGCTCTGTTCTCACAGCTATTTATCTCACAGGGTAATATAAGTTCAAAGCATTGTGGCTCTTGCTTATAATCCCAGTGCTGGAGAGGCAGAGAAAGATGGATCCCTAGGGCTCACTGGTCAGCCAGCCTAGCCTACTTGGCAAGTTCCAAGAAAGTAAATAGTAAATTTCTTTGGGTATATCTGTCTTACATTCTCTCATTTGCTCGTACAGCATAAGTTAGAGCTCCTTGGGGTCCCTCCACTTTTAACAGGGCTGCCAGGACCTTTCCCCATGGTTAGCTTTGCCCTGCAATACATTTACAAAGTGTATTCTTGACCTTTCATAGTTCTATCTTCAATGGTCTGAAGAGAGACTAGAGTATTGTACTGGTCACGTGTATTTGATGATGTCCTTTTGATTTGCATTGATAAGCATCCTTTGAGATTTTATGTGTTGTTTTTGAAGGTCAGTTTTTCTGCTTTATTATGTACTGTTATTTTTGTTCTTTTACAAACAGGACATTCTTTTAAGAAGATAATCATATGCAAAGGTCTTAGTCTGTTTGGGTAGTCTTAATTTATGTACTGATGTTGTCTTTATTTAGTAGTAGGCTATAAGAATTATATATTTTGGGCTGGTGAGATGGCTCAGTGGGTAAGAGCACCCGACTACTCTTCCGAAGGTTCAGAGTTCAAATCCCAGCAACCACATGGTGGCTCATAACCATCTGTAACAAGATCTGACGCCTTCTTCTGGAGTGTCTGAAGACAACTACAGTGTACTTACATATAATAAATAAATAAATCTTTTAAAAAAAATTATATATTTGCTGCCAGGCAGTGGCAGCTTAATCCCAGCAGTTGGAAAGCAGAGGCCAACCTGGTCTACAGCATAATTTCCAAGATTGCCAGGACTGCATAGAAAAACTGTGTCTCAAATAAAAACCAAAACCAAACAAAAAGAATCAGATTTGCTGATACTGATATTAATACCTTTCTACATGTCTGTCCCAAACATATAGCTGTCTAGATTTAGTATCATGGAATTATGTGATATAACCTCAACATCCACATATGAATTATGTATCACAATTCAACATCAACATGGCTAGTATACTAAAAGTAACTTATATAATCATCTGTCTGGACAAATATCCTAATATAAATATAACAAATAATAATATATATTATGTATATGACATAGTAAAAAGTAATAATAAATTGAGTCCTGTTACAAATACAAGTTGCTCATAATTAATCTCTTCCCTTTTTTGTCTGGATAGACTTTTAGACCCTCAAACAAACACTGAAATAGCAAACTACCCTATCTACAAAATCCTCTTCTGTGTCAGAGGGCATGATGGGACTCCTGAGAGTGACTGTTTTGCATTCACTGAAAGTCACTACAACGCAGAGCTCTTCAGGATTCATGTCTTTCGCTGTGAAATACAAGAAGCTGTAAGTGTTTTGTTTTGTTTTGAGACATGATTCCCTGTATACCTCTGGATGTCCTGTCACTGATTTCATAGACCAGGCAGACTTCAAAAGAGAGAAATGCAAATGAGATTTCACGACCATCTCTGTTGCTACGAGTGCCACAGACAGGGAGATAGATGGTTCAGTGAGTGAAATGCTTGCTTCACAAACAGGAGGACCTGAAGACTATTCCCAGCACCCACACTAAAAAGCTAGTCATGGTAGTACATGTCAATAACCCCAGCATAGGTAGATCCTGGGGCTTGCTGGGCAGCCATTGTAGCCTAAACAGAGTGTTCTAGGTTCAGTAAGAGACGCTGCCTCAAAAAATAGAAAATAGGTAAAGACACCCAATTGCAACTTCTGACCTCCATGTACATACACACCAATGAGCACACCTGTGTACGTTCACATGCACTAGTGAGCACACTCGTGCACTTGTACATACAGTGCTGCAGTAGGTGTGATGAGTTGGTTGAATAGATTCACAACCTTATCCAAACAGGGAGACATTTGCAAGTTGTTTTGTTATTAGTAGGTCCTAAACTTGTTAGAGCCACATGTGGTTATTAACGTGTATTTACATAAATTCTAGCATTTAGGGAGTATTTTTTGTTAGTTTTCTAATATATTTTTTTCTTTTATTGGATATTTTCTTTATTTGCATTTCAAATGTTATCCCCTTTCCCAGTTTCTCCTCCTCAAACCCCCTATCACATCCCCTCTCCCCCTGCTTCTATGAGGGTACTCCCCCCCTCACCCACCCACTCCCACCTTCCTACCCTGTCATTTTCCTACACTGGGGCATTGAGCCTTCACAGGACAAAGAGCCTCTTCTCCCATTGATGCCCGACAAGGCCATCCTCTGCTACATATGCAGCTGGAGCCATGGGTCCCTCCATATGCTTTGGTTGGTGGTTTGGTCCCTGGAAGCTCTGGGGGTCTGGTTGGTTGATAATGTTGTTCTTCCTATGGGGTTGCAAACCCCTTCAGCTCCTTCAGTCCTTTCTCTGACTTCTTCATTGGGGACCCTGTGCACAGTCGAACGGTTGGCTGCAAGCGCCCACCTCTATACTTGTCAGAGCAGAGCCTCTTAGGAGACAGCTATATCAGGCTCCTGTCAGCACTTGTTGGCATCCACAACAGTGGCTGGGTTTAGTGACTATATATGGGATGGATCCCCAGATGGGGCAGTCTCAGGATGGCCTTTCCTTTAGTCTCTGCTTCACACTTTGTCTCTGTATTTGCTCCTGTGAGTATTTTGTTCTCCCTTCTAAGAAGGACTAAAGCATCCTCACTTTGGTCTTCCTTCTTCTTGAGCTTCATGTGATCTGTGAATAATATCTTGGGTATTCTGAACTTTTGGGCTAATATCCACTTCTATGTGCAAACCATGTATGTTCTCTTGTGATTGGGTTACCTCACTCAGGGTGATTGGGCTACCTCACTCAGGATGATATATTCTAGTTCCATCCATTTGTGTAAGAATTTTATGAAGTCATTGTTTTAATAGTTAAGTAGTACTCAATTGTGTAAATGTACCACATTGTCTGTTTCCATTACTCTGTTGAAGGACTTCTGGGTTCTTTCCACCTTCTAGCTATTATAAATAAGGCTGCTATTAACATAGTGGAGCATGTGTGCTTGTTATATGTTGGAGCATCTTCTGTGTATATGTCCAGGAGTGGTATAGCTGTGTCCTCAGATTATACTACGTCCAGTTCTCTGAAAAACCGCCAGACTGGTTTCCAGAGTGGTTATACCTGCTTACAGTTCCATCAGCAAAAGAGGAGTGTTCCTCTTTTTCCACATCCTTGCCAGCATCTGCTATCACCTGAGTTTTTGATCTTAGCCATTCTGACGGGTGTGAGGTGGAATCTCAAGGTTGTTTTGATTTTCATTTCTCTGATGACTAAAGGATGTTGGATATTTCTTTAGGTGCTTCTCAGCCATTTGATATTCCTCAGTTGAGGATGTTTTCTTTAGCTCTGTAACCCATTTTTTAATTGGGTTATTTGGAGTCTAACTTCTTTATATGTAATGTATATTAGCCTGCTATCAGATTTAGGATTGGTAAAGATCTTTTCCCAATCTGTTGGTTGCTGTTTTGTCCTATTGACAGTGTCTTTTGCCTTACAGAAGCTTTGGAATTTTATGAGGTCCTATTTGTCTATTGTTGATGTTAGAGCATAAGCCATTGGTGTTCTGTTCAAGAAACTTTCCCCTCTGCCCATGAGTTCAAGGCTCTTCCCCATTTTCTCTTCTATTAGTTTCAATGTATCTGGTTTTATGTGGAGGTCCTTGATCCACTTGGACTTGAGCTTTGTACAAGNAGATAAGAATGGATCAATTTGCATTCTTCTACATGATAACCGCCAGTTGTGCCAGCACCATTTGTTGAAAATGCTGTCTTTTTTCCACTGGATGGTTTTAGCTCCTTTATCAAAAATAAAGTGACCATAGGTGTGTGGATTCATTTCTGGATCTTCAATTCTATTCCATTGATCTACCTGCCTTTCTCTGTACCAATACCATATAGTTTTTATTGCTATTGTTCTGTAGTACATATGAGGTCATGGGTGCTGATTTGCGCAAAATTTATTGTTGAGAATGGTTTTCGCTATCCTAGGTTTTTTGCTATTCCAAATGAATTTGCAAATTGCTCTTTTTAACTGGATAAAAAATTGAGGTGGAATTTTGATGGGGATTACATTGAATCTGTAGATTGCTTCTGGTAAGATGGCCATTTTTACTGTATTCATCTTGCCAATCTATGAGCATGGGAGATTTTTCCATCTTCTGAGATCTTCTTTGATCTCTTTCTTCAGAGACTTGAAATTCTTGTCATACAGATCTTTCACTTTCTTGCTTAGAGTCACACCAAGGTATTTTATATTATTTGTGACTATTGTGAAAGGTGTCCTTTGCCTAATTTCTTTCTTGGCCTGTTTGTCCTTTGAGTAGAGGAAGACTACTGATTTGAGTTAATTTTATATCCAGCCACTTTGCTAAAGTTGTTTATCAGGTTTAGGAGTTCTCTGTTGGAATTTTTTGGGTAACTTAAGTATACTATCATATCATCTGCAAATAGTGATGTTTTGACCTCTTCCTTTTCAGTTTGTATCCCTTTGCTCTCCTTTTGTTGTCTTAATTGCTTTGGCTAGGACTTCAAGTACTATATTGAACAGGTAGGGAGAGAGTAGGCAGCCTTGTCTAGTTCCTGATTTTAGTGGGATTGCTTCAAATTTCTTTCCATTTAGTTTGATGTTGGCTACTGGTTTGGTGTATATTGCTTTTTCTATGTTAAGTATGGGCCTTGAATTCCTGATCTTTCCAAGACTTTTACCATGAAGGAGTGTTGAATTTTGTCAAATGCTTTCTTTCTCAGCATATAATAAGATGATCATGTGGTTTTGTCTTTGGGTTTGTTTATATAGTGGATTATGTTGATGGATTTCCATATATTGAACCATCCCTGCATCCCTGGGATGAAGCCTACTTGGTCATGATGGATGATCATTTTGATGTGTTCTTGGATTGGGTTTGTGAGAATTTTATTGAGTATTTTTGTATCGATATTCATAAGGGAAATTGGTCTGAAGTTCTCTTTCTGTGTTGGGTCTTTTGCAGTTTAGGTGTGGCCTCATAGAACAAATTGGATAGTGTTCCTTCTGTTTCTACTTTGTGGAATAGTTTGAAGAGTATTGGTATTAGGTCTTCTCTGAAGGTCTGGTAAAATTCTGTACTAAACCCATCTGGTCCTGGGCTTTTTTCGGTTGGGAGACGTTTAATGACTGCTTCTATTTCTAGGGGTTATGGGACTGTTTAGATGGTTTACCTGATCCTGATTTAACTTTGGTACCTGGTATCTGTCTAGAAAAATTGACCATTTCATCCATTTTCCAGTTTTGTTGAGTATAGGATCTGATGATTTTTTTTAATTTTCTCAGTTTCTGTGGTTATGTCTCCCTTTTCATTTCTGATTTTATTAATTACCATACTGTCTCTGTGCCCTCTGGTTAGTCTGTCTAAGGGTTTATATCTTATCTTGTTGAATCAGTTCTTGGTTTTGTTGATTCTTTCTATGGTTCTTACTGTTTCTACTTGGATAATTTATGAGTTGGTTTTTTTTTTTTTGTTTCTAGTTGGTTGATTTTTGCCATGAGTTGGATTATTTCCTGCCATCTACTCCTCTTGGGTGAATCTGCTTCCTTTTATTCTAGAGCTTTTAGGTGTGCTGTTAAGCTGCTAGTTTATGCTCTCTCTAGTTTCTTTGTGGAGGCGCTCAGAGCTATGAGTTTTCCTCTTAGCACTGCTTTCAGTAAGTTTTGGTATGTTGTGTCTTCATTTTCATTAAATTCTAAAGTGCCTTTAATTTCTTTGTTTCTTCCTTGAACAAGTTATCATTGAGTAGAGTGTTGTTCAGCTTCCATGTTGTTATACAAGACCAGCCTTAGTCTGTGGCAGTCTGATAGGGTGCATGTGATTATTTCAAACTGATTGTATCTGTTGAGATCTGTTTTGTGACTGATTATATGGTCAGTTTTGGAGAAGGTACTATAAGGTTCAGAGACAGTATATATTCTTTTATATAGGATGAAATGTTCTATAGATATGTGTTTAATCCATTCGGTTCATAACTTGTGTTAGTTTCACTGTGTCTCTGTTTAGTTTCTGTTTCCATGATATGTCCATTGATGAGAGTGGGGTGTTGAAGTCTCCCACTGTTAGTGTGTGAGGTGCAATGTGTGCTTTGAGCATTAGTAAAGTGAACGTGTGTACCCTTGCATTTGTAGCATAGATGTCCAGAATTGAGAGTTCTTCTTGGTAGATTTTTTCGTTTGAAGAGTCCTTCAAAGAAAGGAAGTGTTCTTCCTTATCTTTTTTGATAACTTTTGATTGAAAGTCGATTTTATTCAATATTAGAATGGCTACTTCAGATGGTTTTTCTTTTTTTCTTTTTTTTCTTTTTTTAACCCTCCTCCCTCTCCAGATTGTTTCCTGGGACCATATGCTTGGAAAATTGTTTTTTGTTTTTTGGGTTTTTTTTTTTTTTTTTTTTTTTTGGTTTTTCGAGACAGGGTTTCTCTGTATAGCCCTGGCTGTCCTGGAACTCACTATGTAGACCAGGCTGGGGAAATTGTTTTTTAGCCTTTTACTCTAAGGTAGTGTCTGTCTTTGTCACTGAGGTGCATTTCCTGCATGCAGCAAAATGCTGGATCCTCTTTACATATCCGGTCTGTTAGTCTATGTCTTTTTTTTTAGTAACATTCTATTTTTTTTTTAAAGTTTATTTTATTTTTAATTTTTTTTCTACATTCCATATTCCATTCCCCACCCCACCCCCATCTGCTCCACATCCCACACCTCCTCCCAACTCCACCCTGTCTCCATGTGGATGCCTCCACCCCCACTCCACATGACCTCTAAACTCCCAGGGGCCTCCAGTCTCTTGAGGGTTAGGTGCATCGTCTCTGAATGAACACAGACCCAGAAGTCCTCTACTGTATGTGTGTTGCAAGCCTCCTATCAGCTGGTGTATGCTGTTTGTTTGGTGGTTCAGTGTTTGAAAGATCTCAGGGGTCCAGATTAATTGAGACTGCTGGTCCTCCTACAGATTAGCCCTTTCCTCAGCTCCTTTCAGCCTTCCCTAATTCAACAACAGGAGTCAGCTGCTTCTGTTTTTGGTTGGGTACAACTATCTGCATGACTCTTTAAGCTGCTTTTTTGGTTTTTCAGAGGGCAGTCATGATAGATCCCTTTTTGTGAGTGCTCCATAGCCTCAGTAATAGTGTCAAGCCTTAAGACCCCTCCCCCCCTTGAGGTGGATCTCACTTTGGGCCTGTTGCTGAACCTTCTTTTCCTCAGGCTCTTCTCTATTTCCATCCCTATAATTCTTTCAGACAGGAACAATTATGGGTCAGAGATGTGACTATGGGATGGCAACCCCATCCCTCTCTTGATGCCCTGCCTTCCTGCTGGAGGTGTGCTCTCCCTACTGTCAGGCATTTCATCTAAGGTCCCTCCCTTTGAGTCCTGAGAGTCTCTTACCTCTCAGGTCTCTGGTGCATTCTGGAGGGTTCCTCCAACCTCCTATTTCCTGAGGTTGCCTGCTTCAATTCTTTCTTCTTGCCCTCAGGGCTTCAGTCCTTTTTCCTCACCCAATACCAGATCTGACTCACAAGTCTATGTCTTTTTAATGGGGAATTGAATCCATTGATGTTAAGAAATATTAAGGAAAAGTGATTGTTCCTTTCTACTATTTTTGTTATTAGAGGTAAAATTATGTTTTTGTGGCTATCTTCTTTTGGGCTTTTTGAAAGAAGATTACTTTCTTGCTTTTTCTAGGGAGTAATTTCCCTCCTTATGTTGGAGTTTTCTATTATCCTTTGTAGCACTGGATTTGTAGAAAGATATTCTGTAAATTTGGTCTTGTCATGTAATATCTTGTTTTCTCCATCTATGGTGATTTAGAGTTTTGCTGGGTATAGTAGCCTGGGTTGGCATTTGTGTTCTCTTAGGGTCTGTATAACATCGGCCCAGGATCTTCAGGTTTTCAGGGTCTCTGGTGAGAAATTGGGTGTAATTCTGATAGGTCTGCCTTTATATGGTACTTAACATTTTTCCCTTACTGCTTTTAATATTCTTTCTTTGTTTTGTGCATTTGATGCTTTGATTATTATGTGGCAGGAGGAATTTCTTTTCTGGTCCAGTCTATTTGGAGTTGTGTAGGCTTCTCATATGTTCATGGCATTTCTTTCTATAGGTTAGGGAAGTTGTTTTCTATAGTTTTGTCGAAGATATTTACTGGCCCTTTAAGTTGGGAGTTTTCATTCTCTTCTTTACCTACTATCCTTAGGTTTGGTCTTCTCATTGTGTCTTGGATTTCCTGGATGTTTTGGGATAGGAGTTTTTTGCATTTTTGCATTTTCTTTGACTGTTGTGTCACTGTTTTGTATGGTATCTTCTGCACCTGAGATTCTCTCTTCTATCTCTTGTATTCGGTTGGTGATGCTTGCATCTATGACTCCTGATCTCTTTCCTAGGTTTTCTGACTCCAGGCTTGTATCCCTTTGTGATTCTTCTTTATTGTTTGTATTTCCACTTTTAGATTCTGGATGGTTTTGTTCAATTCCTTCACCTGTTTGGTTGTGTTCTCCTGTAATTCTTTAAGGGATTTTGTGTTTTCTTTTTAAAGGCTTCAATCTGTTTACCTGTGTTCGCCTGTATTTCTTTAAGTGAGTTATTTATGTCCTTAAAGTCCTCTATCATCATCATGAGAAGTGATTTTAGATGCGAATCTTGCTTTGCTGGTGTGTTGGGGTATCCAGGCCTTGCGATGGTGGGAGAACTGGGTTCTGATGATGCTAGGTAGCATTGGTTTTTTTTGTTGCGTATGTTTTTTGCACTTGCCTATCGCCATTTGGTTGCTTATGTTTTTTGCACTTGCCTATCGCCATCTGGTTATCTCTAGTCTTATCTGCCCTTGCTGTCTCTGACTAGAGCCTGCCTCTCCTGTGATCCTGGGTGTGTCAGAACTCCTGGGAGTCAATCTGCCTCTGGGATCCTGAAATCATGATGTGACCAAGCTCCTGAGAACCTCTTATGTCAGAGCTCCTGGTAGTCAAGCTTTCTCTGGGTGCTGCAGGGGTGGGTGTGGAGCAAGAGCCCTGGGTCTGCTCCGGTCATAGGTGGAAGCTGGAAGGAACCCGTGCCTCTGGCTGGGTGTGTGATTTATCTTTCCCTGGTTCCTTGTGTGTGTGGGGGGGAGGGGGGGTGTCCCAGTTACGCTAGGTTTGGGGAAAGATGTTTTGACCTTAACTATGCTCTTGAGTATGTCAGAGTTCCAGTGATTCTGAGTGTATTCAATCTCCTGGGAGTCTAGCTTCCTCTCTGATCCTGTGATCTGGGGCGTTTCAGAGCTTGGGCTCCCTCTGGGTGTTATAGGTGTGGGTGCAGAGCCAGCACCCCTGGTCTGCTCCAGGTACAGGTTCAGACTGGAAGGAACCCATGCCACTGGCCTGACGGGGGTTCCTATGTCTCTGGATCCTATGGGACCAGTTACTCCGGGTATTGGGGCAGATGTTGTGGCCTCTTCACCTGTGATCCTGGGCATGTTAGAGTACCTGGGAGTTGACCTTCCTCCAGGTCTAGGTTTCTAATATTAACTATTTCTGTTATTTTTTTTTTTAAATCCCTCTTTGATGGTTTTATTTTGGAAACCTAACAAATTAGGTAATTTTAACTGAAAAAAAAAATCTCTTAAGGGAAAGACAAGTGATTACTTTCTCCAAGTAAATAAACATTTACCCCTAATAAAGTACTTTGTATTTATTTTTATGTATTTATTAAGATTGCATGTTTTTGTACAGGATACAGGGAGTAGGGGTGTGCAGTTCTGTTAACAACTTGGCATTGGTCCTCTCCTTCCCTATGGAGTTTCTGGGATCCAGGTCCAGTCACCAGGCTTGCTCAGAAAGCCTTCACTTGCTACATCATCTCATTGAACCCAAAAGGACCCTGTATAAAGTGGCAGCCTGCATGACTTTCTACCATTGCCCAGATTAAGAGAGAGAGCATGCCTAGCATTCAAGAATGATCCCTTTTGCTACCCCTTCCCTCCCCCCCATACACAAAACAACTACTGTTCTGAGCTGTATCCCAAAAAGTTGATTTTGCTTATTTCATGTAAAGGAAGTCTAGCAGCAAACGCTTTTGTGAGTCACTGGCGGGAGAGTGTTTCTGTCTTATTGATAACAGCCAATTTCCTGACATGTCTGCTTATAGGTGAGCCGGATACTTTACAGTTTTGCCACCGCCTTCCGCCGCTCTGCCAAGCAGACCCCACTCTCATCCACTGCTGCACCACAGACTCCTGACAGCGACATCTTTACCTTCTCTGTGTCTTTAGAAATAAAAGAAGATGATGGTAAAGGTTATTTTAGGTAGACCATCTCAAATTACTTATTTTGCTTAATTTTAGTACACTATTATTTGTGGTACAGAAGAAACTAGGTCAGACTAGATATATTTGATACTTAAAATGATTACTTCTAAGGGAATAAGTTTATACAGTAATAAAGGGAAAAAAGAAAGATTTATAATCTTTTTTACTTTTTTAAAATTTGTTTGTTTGTTTGTTTGTTTATTTATTTATTTATTTGGTTTTTAGAGAAAGGGTTTTGCTTGTAGCCCAGGCTGACATCGAACTCACAGAAATCCACCTGCCTCTTACTCCCATATGCTAAGATTAAAAGCATTTGCCACCACTGCCTGGCTACAGTGTTAATGTTTAAAGCATTAAAAAAAGTTCATCTATGACTATCTTTATTTAAATCAGAAGGGTTGACTGATAGCTGATAAAAATTATGGCTCAAGGTGGCCAAAGTTAGGTAGAGGAAGTCAAAACAGGATCTCAAACAAGGCCGAAACCTGGCGGCGGAAGCTGATGCAGAGACCATGGAGGGGTGCTGCTCACTGGCTTGCTCCTCATGATTACCCAGCTTGCTTTCTACATAGAACCCAGGACCAGCAGCCCTGGGATGACACCACCCACAATGGACTGTACCCTTTTCCATAAATCACTAAAGAAAATGTCCTACAAGTTTGCCTACAGCAGATTTTATGGAGCCATTGTCTTTTTTTTTTTTTTTTTTTTTNNTTTTTTTTTTAAAGCTTTATTTATTTATTATATGTAATTACACTGTAGCTGTCTTCAGACACTCCAGAAGAGGGCGTCAGATCTTGTTACAGNTGGTTATGAGCCACCATGTGGTTGCTGGGATTTGAACTCAGGACCTTTGGAAGAGCAGTCGGCTGCTCTTACCCACTGAGCCATCTCACCAGCCCTGGAGCCATTGTCTTAACTGAGGTTTCCTTATACAGCTTCAGCTCATGTCAAGTTGGCTGTCTAGCACAATTTGTCTTGCTTTTTTTTGTTAGTTTGGTTGGCTGGTTTTTATTTAAAGATCTTATAGTTTTTAAAGTTTATCTAAACACATAAGGAGAAATAATGGGCTTTGCCCAAGCCTTCTATGTACAGTTAAAAAAAAACTATGATTAGTGTTCATCCCCCATTATTTCATTTTATTAATTCACTCATTTATCCTTTGAAAACGGAAATCATTGTATAGCCCATGCTGGCTTAGAGCTCAGAATATAAGCTAGCACTTGGGAGGCAGAAGCAAGGGGATGGCTGAGTTCGAGGCCAGCCTAACAGCCAGGTCTACAGAGTGACTTCAGGGCAGTCAGGGCCAATCAGAGAAAGCTTGTCTGAAAAACCAATGAGGTTCAGAAAACAGTAGCAACAACAGCAACAAAACCACCTCAGAATGAAGCTCCAGCCGGCCACAGAGTCATAGTAGCCTCCAGTCTTAGCTTCTCAGCAGCTGATATTATAGGTCTGAGCTGCCATGCCTGGCTGGTTTGGTTTTTAAGTAAAATATTTCTTTGAATAATAGGAAGGACCCTGAAATAAACATTAAAACTTTTGTTTAATTGCTGCTAATTTTAGCAGTGTGGCCATTTTGAAGTTCCTTTACCTCTCTAGTCTATAATTCCTTTATTTGTAAGATGCAGTGGCTACACATAAATCCTTTGTGTCTAAATGTTTGCAAGATGACTGGATTTTTTTCCCCACATAGCTCATATCATAAAATGAGTGGTCATAATTAATAATCATATGTACATATCTCTTCCTCATAACATAGGCAAAATCAAATTATGAGAAAATATGTGATCTCTAAAAATCACTTTCCAGTAAAAAGAATAGTAGTAGCTGACTACTTTTGTCTGAAACTAATGTCTCTTTGGAATTGCAGTGCCACCTGGTGGCCAGTTTTATTACTAGAAAAAAAGAAATCAGTCTTACATTGTTATAATTATTACCAAGCAACTTGTAAAAATTTACCCCTGAGAAACTTTCAAAATGATTGGTTCTGGTTGGTTGCCTGGCTGTTTACTTGCCTGCTTGATTAATTGATTTGGTCTTATTTAACCTTATAAGCAACTGAACCAGATAGAATTGTGCCTCAGCTTCCCAAGGTTAAGTCTTGATCACCTCTCTTTAAGGTGTACAGTGAGGATTAAATGTAAAGGTAACATAGCTACAGGACAAGAAGTACAAATTGGCCCCCAATGTTCGATAGAGTGAATTCCCACTGATACACTTTCCATTTTGCTTCCAATTAATGCAGACCAAGTAGTTCTGTATCAGGTGACTATGACTGAGTTGTATTGTTATTTGGCACTGAAGATTGAAACCAAGGCATATTAGGCAAGCACTGTACTTCTGAGTTGTAATTTACTTAGCTCATTAGTTTCATACTGCTGAAAGAGATTATGTTTACTTAGATTTAACTATCCTTAGACAATAAGAGACTTAAGATAGGGGCTGGAGAGATAGCGCTGAGACTTAAGACCTCTGCTTTTCCAAAAGTCCTGAGTTCAATTTACAGCAGCTACATGGTGGCTCACAACCTTCTATAATGAGATCTGGTACCCACTTCTGACATGGAAGCATACATACAGGCAGAATACTATATACATAGTAAATATTTTTTAAAAAAAGAGACTAAGGTACATAAGGACAAATGAAAATGAGGCCTGTCTGCCAGAAATACTTAACAGTTTGGAGTATAAAATTTTTCTTTGAACATGTTTGTCATTTGTAGATTCCTTTGCTAAAATTCTTTGCTTTGTAATAAAAGTGTTACAGAGTATTACACAAATAGTGTTACACAAATGCACATGCACATCAAGGTAGTATCTAAGTGATAAATACTTAACAGTTTTCAGCTACTCATTCTTTTATCTACCAATAGTTCCATTGCTGTTAAGTTAGTGTTTTAAAGTGATAAGAGTTTCTGCATAATGGCTGGTCACCTCTGTCACTGTTACCTTTGAAAAAAGTGCTCCTAGAGCTAGGGAATATATGGGACATTTGGTGATTATTTTTGTAAAGTGGCTTTTTAATCTTTATTAAGCTGGTATTTATTAGCTCCTTTTCTTGTTTTAATAATATCAACATTAGTATTAATAACATAAGGTCAGCATTACCTAAGATTAGTAACTTGTCATGGCTAGGCAATAAGAAATTGATCACATTTTTTTCATCCTGTTACTCACATTCAGTTCTAGATTTTTTTTTTTTTTTGCTATTACTTGTAAACCAGAGGAGAAATTTAAGGTCTTTGTTATCGTATCTGACAAGATAATTGTTAGCAACATTAATGAAATATGTTGGCCTTCTTACAGTGCTGTTCCCAAAGACAAGGACAGGCAATGCTTTAAACTTCGACAAGGAATTGATAAGAAGATTGTTATCTGTGTTCAACAAACAGCTAACAAGGAACTTGCCATTGAAAGGTAAACTTTTTTTTTTTATGTTTGGCTTAAATATGAGTTTTGTTTTTTAATCTGTCTAGTAGAGTAGTCATACACTTTTAGAATTTTACTTACAAAGTATATTGACTCTTGTGCTTTTTGCAGTGTTTCTTACTCTTAAAATCACTCTGATAAATCTTTAGTTAATATTGCTGATCTCTAGTATGTATAATAAAAGACAAAATTTGCTTAACTCAGGTAAAGATGATTATGATGACAATATTGGTTTTATTTTAAGTTATGTTGTTTTATCAAAAGTTTATGTCAGTTCTCTCTCTCTCTCTCTTTAAAAAAAAAAAAAAAACAGGTGCTTTGGTCTTCTCCTTAGCCCAGGAAAAGATGTTCGAAATAGTGATATGCACTTGTTGGATTTGGTAAGATTTTGTTGTTGTTGTGGGTTCTTTTGGTTGTGGTTGGTTTTTATTAGAAGTCTATAAACTATTTCTATATTGTTTGTCTATTGATTTACCTTCTCACATTAGACTTAAAACATGTCTTACATATAAACATTTATATAAAAGTGTTTGTGTAAGCAACAAAGCAATGCACAAAGATAAGGGACGTGGGAGTTACAAGTTTGACCTTGAATGTGTAGGTCAGCCTTGGTGTCTTGACCTGTGTATTGGGAATAACAGTTTTTATCTACTTAGTAGGTAGGATTGATGTAAGAATCAAACTGTCATATCCTTTACAAGTAGGGACCAGGCACAGTGGCACATGCATTTAATCCAAGCATTTGGGAAGCAGAGGCAGGCAGATCTCTGAGTTTGAGGCTAGCTTGGTCTGTACAGAGTGAGTTCCAGGACAGCCAGAGCTATACAGAGAAACCCTGACTCAAAATCAAAACAAAACACCACCAACAACAAAAGAACCCAAGTAGGAGTAATTGTAGCATCTGCCCATAAGATCCCTTGGGAGGTAGGGGCAATCATACAACAAGACCTTATTTTAAAAAAAAAAATCATCAAATTAAAAAATGAAATAAAAAATGAAAATAGTAAGAGGTATTATTGCAAGTATATGACAATCATTATTTAAAAAACTAAAAGTTATCAATTTCACCAATTCTTTATATACATTTATTTTATATATAACTTTAGAACCAGTTATGCAAGTAATTGATGTGCCAATCTTAACTGTAATCATTCACGTGCACCTCTCTCCCTTTAAACAATCTCTGTACTTGAGCAGCTTTACTCACGGCTACATACATCAGTGCTGTCTCTGTTTCACAACACTGTTCAGTAGAAGGCTGTTTTGTTGTCTTTTGAGTTTCAAAATAAAATACTACGCAAGATGCCACATGAAAAGCTGTCTACATTATGAATAGTGCATGTAGTAGTATATGATGCCTTTTATACTGGAGAATCAATAAATCTAATTGACTATAGTGGCTGTGTATATTTGGCTGTTGACATTGTACATGTCCAGAAGAAAAAACACGGAAAGAGTTGAATACTAAACACTATACATTATTTCATTTTAGAGTCATTATTAATAGCATAGGAGTCCAGAAACTAGCCTTGAATCATGTCCTCCACTAATCAAATTTTGTACTTAAGTTGCTAATATGAAAATTAGGTTTATTTATTTCAGATCATCAAGATAAAAATGAATATAAGGTTTTAGAGGGCCATTCAGATTTCATTAATGGTTTGCTGTTTCATCCCAGAGAAGGCCAAGCAATTGCAAGTGTGAGTAATTACTGTATCTGCAGTGATGAACTTGGAAGGAAGACAGACAACTCATTGTATTCTCTCCTCTGGAATAAGAGTGCTGGCATCCTGAGAGGAGGCTTTTAAGTTGATGGTTGCAGAGACAAATGCAATAGTCTGGTTTTATGCTTTTGCAGCACAACTTGTCCCTTATATCAGAGCAGATACCAATTTTATGTCAGTACACTGGTGCTTCATAAACACCTTCAAAGTTGAAGCTGTGACAGGATGCAGTTGGTTAATTTGGGATACAATGTGGTCAGTTAGACTTTTCACATGGACCCAGTCTATTTAGTCATTTTCAGGTGGTCTGCAATTAATAGAACTTGGTTGCAACCACTGGTTTTTCTGATACGTTCCAAATCACTCCGTCATCATTGATTATGAGACAATGTCATCCCCTTCTTTCCTAGCAAAGAACAGTAGTTGTTGTGGGTAACTTTAAACTTAAAGTCTTTGCTGCACTGTATATTTCTGTATGCTTTTAGTATATATTTTGGAGACTTCTGTCTTAGGTAGGTAGGTAGATAGATAGATATATAGATAGTATTATTGTATACACTATAAACTCAAAAAACTCAGTACAATCCTTATTAACGTGACGTGTTCTGAAATCCTAGTTTTGAAAAGCCTCAAGATGAGGGTGAGCTGCCTTTGGCATTAAGGTTTATGTTTACACTTTTTCCTTAGGAATCTATGGGCAAAAGTTCAGATGGAAAATCATATGTTATTACTGGAAGCTGGAATCCGAAATCCCCACATTTTCAAGTTGTGAATGAAGAAACTCCTAAAGGTAGTGCAGAATATTTTTAGGCCTTATTCATTCTTATTTTACATGTATGGATGTTTTGGCTACATGTATGTCAACACCTTCATGCCTGGTACCAATAGAGGTCAGAAGAGAGGGCCAAATCTCTTGAAACTGCAGTAACAGATAATTATGCTGCAGTATGGGTGCTGGGAATTAAACTTGGGTCCTCTAAAAGAGCAGCAAGTCCTCCTTACCACTGAACTGCCCCTAGAGCCCTGAGATCATACTGAAGTTTTTTTGCTTGTTTGTTTGTTTTTTGTTTTTTCGAGACAGGGTTTCTCTGTGTAGCCCTGGCTGTCCTGGAACTCACTCTGTAAACCAGGCTGGCCTTGGACTCAGAAATCCGCCTGACTGCCTCCCAAGTGCTGGGATTAAAGACATGCGCCACCACTGCCTGGCTCATACTGATATTTTTTAGTTTGGGATTTGGGGTTTTGAGACATGGTCTTTGTGTAGCCCTCGGTGTCCTGGAACTTACTGTGTAGACCAGGCTTACCTCAAATTCAGAGATCTTGCCTTAACTTTCAAATGTCAAGATTAATGTTACTCACCATCACACCTGGCCTGATCATAGACATTTTTGATATACACATTTTTTTAAATTAGGAAATCTTAGTGAAACAAATAATTTGAATAATTCTTGAATTTCTTACTAAATTTAATCTAAAAACAGTAAATTTTTTGCTTATTTAATTTCCTTTCCTTCTCCTCTCTTCCTTTTTCCCTTCCCTTTTTTTTCATATTTGTTTGTTTGTTTGTTTTTTGTTTTTCAAGACAGGGTTTCTCTGTGTAGCCCTGGCTGTCCTAGAACTCACTCTGTATACCAGGCTGGCCTCGAACTCAGAAATCTGCCTGCCTCTGCCTCCCGAGTGCTGGGGATAAAGGCATGAGCCACCACGCCCGGCTTTTCATAATATTTATGTATATGTGTATATGTATATGTATGTGGGTGATATGTGTGAATGTGTGTGTGCATGTTTGTATGTATATGTGTTGGGGGTTGGCGGAGTGTTAGCCAGGGCGCATGTAGAGATCAGTGAGACTTGGTCATCTTCTTCCAGTATCATTCTGGGAATTGAACTCAGGTCATCAGGCTAGGTGGCAGGCACCGTTTCCTGCTGAGCCATCATTGCTGGCCTCTTACGTAGATTTCTTTTTTCTTTTTTTTTTTTAAGATTTATTTATTTATTTATTATCTGTGTGTACGCTGTAGCTATCTTCAGACACTCCAGAAGAGGACATCAGATTTCTGTTACAGAGTTACAGATGGTTGTGAGCCACCATGTGGTTGCTGGGATTTGAACTCAGGACCTTTGGAAGAGCAGTCAGTGCTCTTAACCACTGAGCCATCTCACCACCCCTGTAGATTTCTAAAATAGTTTCTTTAGGAATATTTTTCTAAGTCAGTTTTCAGCTTACTGAACAGCTTTTCTCATCCAAACATGGTGGTACACACCTTTAATCCCAACACTCAGGAAGCAAAGACAGGTAGATTTTGTAAGTTCAGGACAAGCCGGGTCTACAAAGTGAGTTCCAAGATAGTCAGAGCTCAAAGTGATACCTTGGGCAAAAAAAGAAAGAGGAAAAAAAAAGAAGAATGGAAGGGAGGGAAAAACAAAACCCAAAACTGTTTTTGCCTCCTGAATGACCTTTATATATAGTGTGTATTCCATCTTGAAAATATGTGCAACTGTTTTACTGAATGCTGTTTCTCTTCAGCTGTTCTGTTATATATAAATGGATAAATGATATAAGCAGATAGATAGCTCTAAAGAATGGAATGCCCTGCTGGGTATGGTGGAGCACTCTGGAGGCTGAGGCAGGCAGATGTCTTTGAGTTCTAGGTCAAGCTGGGCTACAGTAGTGACAACCTGTTTCTTCCCCAAAATTATTATTAACCACATTTAGGTGTGAGAATTTCCAGTATTTGTAAAGGTGACTAAGAGACTTACAGTACCTTTGCAGACCTTCTGACTATACATTTTTTTACTGTTGTTCTGCTACTTCTAATCCCACTTCTGGAATCCTACCTAGGCTCAGAATTCTCAGTGGAAAATAATTTCAGTTACTATTCTGGTTTACTGACAGAATTTTTATGGTAGACCTTAAGATATCTTGAATACTTATAACAAGAGCATTTACTTAACTGATTACATGAACAAATATATTTTCATTCCTTTTCTCTCTCTTGTTCCCTCTCTCTAGATAAAGTGCTGTTCATGACAACAGCTGTGGATTTGGTGATAACTGAAGTACAGGAACCTGTTCGATTTCTTCTAGAGACAAAAGTTCGAGTGTGCTCACCTAATGAAAGGTTATTCTGGCCCTTCAGCAAACGGAGCACTACTGAAAACTTCTTTCTGAAACTGAAGCAGGTACTTCACCAGGGTGCCGAGAGGATGAGATAGGAGGGTCACACCTGAGGATGGTTGATGGTTTATTCTTAGAGCTTCCAAACAGCCATATGCCCTTTTAGTGTATTAAGAAGGGAAATCATCTCTCAATTTTTGCTCGCATTGGATAATCTTCACGTTTTCTAAAGTTCCAGGGTTCTTTGTATCCTCATTTGACTTCATCCTGAAGAACATTTAGCATTCCTCAAGTTGTGTATGTGAGTACACTATGCCTGTCTTCAGACACACCAGAAGAAGGCATTGGATCCCATTACAGATGGTTGTGAGCCACCATGTGGTTGCTGGGAATTGAACTGAGCACCTCTGGAAAAGCAGTCAGTGCTCTTAACCGCTGAGCCATCTCTCCAGCCCAAATGTAAAGCTTTTTCTTTTTCTTTTTCTTTTTCTTTTTACTTTTTCAGCCTACTACTTTGTCTATTGAAAGGTTTTTTGTTGTTGTTGTTTTTGTTTTTTTAATTTTATACTTGCATTTTTCATTTCTGGAATGTTCTGCTAATTCTTTAGTGTGCTTTTCTTTTGTTGTAGTGGTTTTTGTTTTCTCCTGAAACTTGTTGTTGTTGTTGTTTTTTGAGCAGATTTTCTTTAACACCATTGAGCATAATATATTATAGATCCTTCAAAAATCACTGAATGATCCTTATGGAACAATGAGTAACAACTTCCTCTTCATTTGTGTTTGTTGTAATTTCAGATTAATTGTTTCTGACAATTAATAGATTCTGTTGTGTTCTTGGGTTTTTTTAGATGGCAATTAACTTTTACAGAAGTCAATTGCTCTGTCCTTTCTGTGATGGTAGTAGCTGAAATATGGTTCTTTCTTATCTGTTCTTTTGCCTTTCTTGACTCTCAATCTTCCCACCGTATACTAGTTCTTGTTTTTTAATCTCTTCATGGCTACTTCCATTGCTCTTGTCTCCTTGTCCCTCTCTCCATGGTTTCCCCTCTCTTATTTCTTTTCCTTTTCTTTCTTCACACTCCTTATTCTTTTTGTTGAGCAATTACTCTACCACCGACCTTCAGTGTCAGCCCCACCTCCACTCTTTCCTATGTAGCCACATTCCTGGAAAAAAGTCATGGTCCTAGTTGTCCTAAATTGCTAATCTGAGTTCTCATCTCTTTTTACCTTTCTGCATATTTTTTCAAAGGTGATCTCTTCTTTCTCCTTAAATACCTCTTCCTCTCTTCATTTCTAGGGCATCTCAGACCTGCCCCACCCACAAAGGCTATACTTACCTGCCTACCTTTAGATCAAATAGTATCTTAGGCTAAGAATTTTACTCTCTTACTCCTTCTACCCCCATTTCCATCATTTGAGGAAACCGTGTTTACTTTCAAGACGTATCCTGAGTCCAACCACTTCCCTGCACCTGAGTTCATCGCCATCATTTCTCATCTATTTTGTGTTGATAGCCTTTTTCCTCATCTCTCTGTTTCTGTCTTTGTCCCCTACTGTGTGTTTTAAACATGCCTGCTTTAGGTCAGATCATATTTTTTTTTTTTTACTCCAAATCTTTTATCATTATTTGTTATGAGCCAAAATTTCTTTCTTTCTTTTCTTTTTTTATATTTTTTTTCTTTTCAATCCAAAATCCTTATCAGACTGTAACTGATATGCAGCCTCCTAGGTCTGGCAAATGTGCCTTTCTCTTCCTTTTCCTGGCACAGTCCGCTCTAGGCACATTCCTTTTTTTTTTTTTTTTTGGTTTTTCGAGACAGGGTTTCTCTGTATAGCCCTGGCTGTCCTGGAACTCACTTTGTAGACCAGGCTGGCCTTGAACTCAGAAATCTTCCTGCCTCTGCCTCCTGAGTGCTGGGATTAAAGGCGTGCACCACCATGCCCGGCTCTAGGCACATTCTTAAGGACTCAGTCTTAGCTGTTTTTTTATCAACTACTCCTTGGAATACTTTCCAATGGATTCTACTGGGTAATGCTCATCTCTCCATCCTTCTTCCCTCCCCACTTAGACTATGAGCAAGCAAGTACGTGTGTGCATGTGTGTTTGTGTGTAATATAACATGTATATAACCAGCTGCCACTTTTTAATGGTATAATGTATATTATGTAATATATTTACTCTTATGTTTCTTGGCCATTTTATAATCTCTACTAAGGCACTATTCATTGATTTATCCTAAGGATGGATAATATAGTAGTTCTGAGTGTTGGGGTCTGAGAAATCCAAAGCAACCCAAGCAATCACAAGAGTCCAGCAAAGCAAGATCTGTATTTGATTTAGGCAGCAGAAACTTATGAGTCAGGGACAATAGCACAGACTCTGGAGCTCACTGCATTTTTGAACATTCACCTTAGTAAATATTTAAATTATTTAATATTTATAAAAATATGTTTTCTAACATGTAAATTTCAAAGCTTTTGATTATAGAAAATTCAGAGAGAAGTTTTTAAAATAGTATATTGAATCCCATGTGCTTGAACAGTGAATATTTTAACATATGGAGTTATTAACTTACCAGCTTGCTCCCATTCTCAACTCTGTATAGCTTACAAGGTTTATTGTTGACACTGTGAGCAAGGAAGACTTTCTGGGTGAATGACATTGGTTACATTACTTTTGTAGTCTTGAAGAAATGTTTACTTTTTTTTTTTTTTTTTTTTTGTATTAACATGGAGAGCTGTGTAATTAATCTTTGAAATGTTTCAGATAGCAAAATGTTTCAAAGAGCAATATAGGCCGGGCATGTTGATGCCCAACATTCAGAAGGCAGTATCGCATGAATCCCTCTTGACTTTGAGGCTAGATGGGGCCACACAATGAGATCCTGTGTTTTCTTTTTGTTTTGTTTTGTTTGTTTTTAAGTAATTTAACAAACTTACACCAAAAGATTTAAATAGTATTTTCCTATCATTATAGTTCTCAAAATCACACTGTTTTCAGTTTAGGGATGATTTCAGTTTAAAGTCATCAAGGATTTTAATTTTGTTCATTAGTCATAAAGATGATAAAACTAAGTACTTAAGAATTTGGGCCTATTTGGTTCTTCTATTAAAAAAAAAAAACAAAACCAAAAGCTGTTAGAATAAGATCACTGCCAGGCAGTGGTGGTACAGGCCTTTAATCCCAGTGCTCAGAAGGCAGAGGTAGGCAGATCTCTTGAGTTTGAGGCCAGCCTGGTCTACATAGCCAAAGGACAGCCAGGGCTACATGGAGAAACCCTATCTGGGGCTGAGGGGAGTGGATTACCAAGGTTACTATGCTATAGGTAGGTAACCTTTGGGTCATCCTTTCTATCCAACAGAAGTTATTTGCATATCTCCTAGACACAAACCTGCAGGCCACTTGGTAACTGCACACAGCCAGAGTCCTTTACTAATAATAAGCAGCTGGGTTAGAGACAAATATATTTGTCTAGAAAACTAATCAACCCTAAAAACAGTTGCTAAACTAATTAGATATCCTGTGGTCTGACTTGGCAAGGTTTTGTTGTGCTTATTCTGTGGTTGTGCTTGGCCTCTACTGGCAGAGATGCTTAATGCAGCAGGGACTCCTGGCCTTCAGTCTAAGACTCCTATTTTAAATTGCACTTTAAAAGGGCACATTGCTATCATGGCCTTATTCCTAAGGTTGGAGTAATGCTTTTAATGAAAAGCCAAGTAGAGACTAGGATGGTAGAGTCTACTCTGGTCTTCCTGTACCTTGTAGATTTCCTTGTCCTCCACCATCCATCTGCTATGCTTTGCACCTTTCCGTGCTTTCAGCATCCTTTGTTGCGCTTCTTACAGCCTTCATCTCCCCCATGATCCTTATTTCAAGTTAACTTTCTCTTCTCCAACTGGCAATAATAGAAATATTAAGGTGTTCAAAATATGTATTATGTTGATAGAATTGTATATCTATTTTTTTAAACTTTTTTTTAAAGATTTATTTATTTTATATATGTGAGTACCCTGTAGCTGTCTTTAGACACACCAAAAGAGGGCATTGGATCCCCATTACAGATGGCTGTGAGCCACCATGTGGTTGCTGGGAATTGAACTCAGGACCTCTGGAAGAGCAATCAGTGCTCTTAACCATTGAGCCCTCTCTTCAGCCCATGTCTAATTTTTTTTTTAATTAGGCCCATATAAATTGTTTATGGTGCTTGCCAAAAAGTAAAAACCAGGAATTTTATTGATGACTTGCCTGCTGTTCATCTCCACCTACTGTCCTCCTACCCAGCTAAGAAAAACATTTGTATACTGTTTGAACTAAGCAAAAGAAGGAAAGGGATTTCTTTGTGCTAAACTTTTAGAATGTATCAATGGTTTTGATATGTGGTTTTAAGTAGGAAATCTGAAAAGACACCTTAAATTTATTGGAAAGAGACGGGACAGTTGACTTTCACATTGACTTTTGTCAGTATTTATTGGTGATTAAATATTTGATGATTTATTTTAATGACATGTAAAACTATAAAACTGCAGTCTCAGTTACAATGTCCAATTTTCTTAGGTTGGGTTTTTTGTTTTTGTTTTTTGTTGTTGTTTGTTGGTTTTAGAGACAAGGTCTCTTATGTGGTTTGTTGGTTTTAGAGACAAGGTCTCTATGGCTGGCTTTGAACTCCCAGACATCTGCCTGCTTCTGATTCCCATGTGCTGGGATGAAAAGTGTCTACCACCATGCCAGGCCTTTAACCTCTACTTGATAAAGGTTACATTTAGTGTGGAGTTCAAGAAAACACTACTTATTCTTGTGTCTAATACAAAACTAAACATGATTTTAAAACAAAGTCGTTTGCTACATAATACATCTTTTTTGTCATCAAGATAAAGCAGAAGGAGAAAAAGAGTAATGCTGACACTTTATATGAAGTTGTGTGTTTGGAGAGTGAGTCAGAGAGAGAGAGGAGGAAAACCACAGCCAGTCCCTCAGTTCGCCTGCCACAGTCTGGATCCCAGAGCTCTATGATCCCCTCTCCCCCAGAAGATGATGAAGAAGAAGGTAAGTGTAGAGAGGTTGGTTTATGTATAGGGAGGGCTGTGCATACTGCTGCAACTTCATCTTTATCGGGGCTGGCGGTGGGGTGTGGTGTTAGAACTCTGAGCAGTCATGAGCGTGTCTCATAGACAAACAACTTGGAGATGTTAGAAAATAATTGAAGTTGCTGTGCACACCTTCTCCGGCATTTATTTTTGTGTTTATGTTTTATACTTGCACCACAGTGTACCAGTGAAGGTTAGGAGAACTTGGCGGCAATCTGTTCTTTCCTTTTACTCTGTGGGTTGCAGAGGTTACCCTGAGGTCAACAGGCTTAACAGCAAGCACCTTTACCCAGTGAGCCATCCCACCAGCCCACATTTGGGCATTCTTTAAGATATTTGTAATCACATTTGGAAAATGAGATTTTATAATCTATTGGTCACAAAGAAGTGGGAGATAGAAGTCTTTGGCACTGGAGAAAAATGAACATTACACAGTGGTTGTCATAACAGTGCAAGGGCTTCATTTTTAATGAATGACACTGTGATGATAGAAAGTCATTTGAGTTTGTATCTGTAAAATAAACACGATGTTCATCAAATTCGTTTTTTTCATTTTGGAGAGTTTGTGGGACATCCTAAGAGTTGTTTTGAGCTGGAATTGAAAGTGTAAAACTCAATTAAATAGGCTGCCTTGAACATTTCTGGCAAAACAATCACATTAACAAAAATAAAGAAATGATTAACTTCATTTAAAAAGGTAAATATCCATGATTATATGTGCTTTTTCTTAATTTTTTTGTTTTTGTTTTTGTTTTTAATTTTTTATTAGTTTATTTACATTTCAAATGTAATCCCCTTTCCTAGTTTCCCCTCTGAAAATCCCCTCCTCTCTTCCTCCTCCCCCTGATCTCAAACCCACCCACTCCCGCTTCCTGGCCCAGGCATTCCCCTATACTGGGGCAAAGACCAAGGGCTGCTCTTCCCATTGATGACCAACTAGGCTATCCTCAGCTACATATGCAGCTAGAACCATGAGTCTTTCCGTGTGCTTTCTTTGATTGGTGGTTTTAGTCCCATGGAGCTCTGGGGTTACTGGTTAGTTCATATTGTTGTTCCTCCTATGGGGCTGTAAACCCCTTCAGCTCCTTGGGTACACTTTCTCTAGCTCCTTCACTGGGGACTCTGTGCTCCGTCTAATGGATGACTGTGAGTATCCACTTCTGTATTAGTCAGGCACTGGCAGAGGCTCTCAGGAGACAGCTATATCAGTCTCCTGTCAGCAAGCTCTTGTTGGCATCTGCAATAATGTCTGGGTTTGGTGGTTGTTTATGGGATGGATCCCCAAGGGGGACAGTCTCTGGATGGTCATGACTTCAGTCTCTGCTCCTAATGTTGTCTCTGTAACTCCTTCCATGCGTATTTTGTTTCCTCTTCTAAGAAGGATCAAAGTGTCCACACTTTGGACTTCCTCCTTGAGATTCATGTGTTTTGTAGATTGTGTCTTGAGTATTTTGAGCTTCTGGCTTAATATCCACTTATTAGTGAGTGCATATCATGTGTGATCTTTTGTGACTGGGTTACCTCACTAAGGAGATATCCTCCAGATCCATCCATTTGCCCAAGAATTTCATAAATTCATTGTTTTTAATAGCTGAGTAAGTACTCCATTGTATAAATGTACCACATTTTCTGTATCCATTCCTCTGTTGAGGGATACCTAGGTCCTTTCCAGCTTCTTGCTATTATAAATAAGGCTGCTATGAACATAATAGAGCATGTGTCCTTATTACAGCTTGGAGCATCTTCTGGGTATATGCCCAGGAGTGATATTGCTGGATCTTCCAGTAGAACTATGTCCAATTTTCTGAGGAACCGCCAAACTGATTTCCAGAGTGGTTGTACCAGCTTGCAATCCCACTAGCAATTTTTTTCCATATCCTTGCCAACATCTGCTGTCACCTGAGTTTTTGATCTTAGCCATTCTGACTGGTGGGAGGTAGAATCTCAGGGTTGTTTTGATTTGCATTTCCCTGATGATTAAGGATGTTGAACATTTTTTAGGTGCTTCTCAGCCATTCGGTATTCCTCTGTTGAGAATTCTTTTTTTAGCTTTGTACCCCATTTTTTTTTTAAGGTAAACTATGGTATATTTCAACACTTAACAGAGAAAACAAAGAAAAATATATACATTAGCACCTTATGTTTAGCATTTTCCATCTATGGGTTACACAGTCAGGGCATATCCATAAGTATTTAGTTAGCTTTTTTTTTTTTGA
>NC_034592.1:24760989-24767460 GCF_900095145.1 Mus pahari
ATTCTTCATCTTACAGCACAGGCCATTGCTGTTCTTTTCAGGAATTTTTCCCCTGTGCTTATATATTCAAGGCTCTTCCCCACTTTCTCCTCTATAAGTTTCAGTGTCTCTGATTTTATATGGAGTTCTTGATCCACTTGCACTTGAGCTTTGTACAAGCATATTAAGAATGGATCAGTTCGCATTCTTCTACATGCTAATCTCTAGTTGAGCCAGCACCATTTGTTGAAAATGCTGTCTTCTTTCCACTGGATGATTTTAGCTCCTTTGTCAAAGATCAAGTGACCATAGGTGTGGGTTCATTTCTGCTTTTTCTTTTTCTTTCTTTCTTTTTTTTTCTTTTTTAATACACCATTGCTCTCTTCAAACATACCAGAAGAGGGCATCAGATCCCATTACAGATGGTTGTGAGCCACCATGTGGTTTCTGGGAATTGAACTCAGAACCTCTGCAAGAGCAGTCAGTGCTGTTAACCGCTGAGCCATCTCTCCAGTCCCTCATTTCTGCTTTTTTAAGATGAAAATAAGCACTGACTTTTCAGTTCTTGTTTATTTGTTTAAGTCCCACTATCTTGTGATTAATCACCTTATGGTCAGTTTTTAGGATTATTAATTTTTAATGATTAAATGGTTATTGTGTGGTAGCAAAGTGCCTGATTCTCATAATCCTCACAGTAAGCCTGAAAAATAGAAATTATTATTGTCCTTGTTTTTCATATAAAGAAGTAGAATCAGAAATTAAAAAATTTGCCACAGGCTACACATATAAAAATTGGCAGTCATAATGTGAATCTGAATTTGTGTGCTTTGACTCTGACCTGAAACCTGTTATCTTCTACATTTGGCTCTCATAAATCATTGACATGCATAAAGGCCCATGTATTCTTTTTAAATTGGCATTCCTCTGCCAAACCATTCCAAATTGTGGTCGGCCTGCCTGCTTTGTCTTTCTCTCTCTCTCTCTCTCTCTCTCTCTCTCTCTCTCTCTCTCTCTCTCTCTCTCTTTCTTTCAGATTTATTCATGTATTTATTTTATATATAAGGTTGTTTTGTCTACCTTTATGTCTGTACATAAGTAGAGGGCATTGGATTCAGTGGGACTACAAGTTATAGATGGTTATGAGCCACTATGTGTGTTCTGGAAATAGAAACTAGGACCTGTGGAAGGATAGCCCAGAGTGATCTTAACTGCTGAGCCATCTCTCCAGCCCCTCAAATGTTTTTTTCATGGGGACATAGAACATTCTCCCTGTTTGGAATTGTCAGCTATATATCTGGTAGACTTAAAACTTGCAGTTTCTCTTTTAGGTCAACATCTTCTACAGTTGAAGAATAGAAAAATGTCTACATAAACCTCATTGAAACTCAGCAGTACAAACAACTTAGAGGTCAGAAAGACTGTTGTGCAAGGAAAATGTTCAGTTTCCTTTCCTTAGAGTTTGAGGAATATCTGCTGGTGAAAATAAATTTTCGCCCTAACTAAATAATGACATCAGGACTGAGAATACCTAACACTAAGTTGTGAAAGAGAGATTCAAATTTTTGAGTGGGTTTAGGAGTCTCTACTGATAGTTCTTAACTAGAGAGAAATAAAGACTATTATTACCTGATAGTCCATGGGGAAGGTAGTAAATGCTGGAACATCAACTCTGCAGAGGAATAGGAGTCTATTTGCCCTGTGTTGTTTCCTCAGTGTAGATCACAATATCTAACGTGCAGTGGGTACTCAGAACATACTGGCAGGAGTTAAGTCCTAGGATCCACACATACAACAGGACATTTGTGACAAATCTAGAGTGCAGGGATCTTGGCCATGCCTTCTTCAAGCAAAATCTTTCTAATCCAGCTTTTCCACCAGGAACGCCTATTATACTGTGATGTTTGCCCCTTGGGAAAAAATGACAATATTCCACAGAGGTTTCTCACCTAGAGGACACTTGACAAGAAAGCTGAACTTACAAAATAATATTCTAACACTTGAAATGACTTCATATTCCCTTTCTCTACCCATAACTTGAGTACCTTGGATTCTAATGACAAATTCCATGATATTCCTATTAGGATTTATTGAAAGAGTCTAGAGAAGTAGGAGAGAATTGTGGAAGATAGATCTTCCTACCGCTTCGGAAGGACTTACCACACCATGTCAAATGTAAATTTCCTTGACATTGTATAATTAGGTTCACCAGTGATATCCAGCCCATTTTAGCACGTTTTTTATGTTTTCCATCACAGGTTGTATGTGGTGGATGTTTTAATGAATGGAAAATTGAGAAATTACAAAGTAGTATCATTCTCTGACATACTAATGGGTTTGGGGGAAATTGTCCTTAGAGTCTTGAGTTTTTTCAGCTCTCCATTATTTACATACAGAAATATTTCATTTATATTCAGTCTGTCTTTCCTTTGTTTCACAATCATAATTATGAAAATATCCAAAATGCTAACAATGTAGGAAGTTTAATAATAGGTGTCAAAGATTTATGTGCTTAATTTTAAAGTTGCTGCTTTGAGGCAGTAATCTCTGAAGGAGGAGTACATGGTAATGCTGTCCTCACAGTTTTGCTGAGTGAGGATGTAAAAGGACGTACAAGGACTGTTGTACCCAATTAATGAGAATATAAATTTTTATAACTGAAAAGACAGTTGGTCAGAAAATTATTAAATCCTTAAAAATAATGGTTTTTAACTTGGGGCAATCATTTCTAGGCATATGCACAATAAAGCAGTGAAAAACAGCATAATCCTAATGCTGCAGATAGCAAACTGTTAAAAATGTACCAGTATTCAGAGAATTGAGTGGAAATGTCCCATTTTTACCTCCTGTTTTCTCTTCTTTGGTGCTGGGTGTGAATCAGGGCCTCAAATATGCTAAGTGTAGTACTTATGTGTCACTGAGTTATGTCCTCAGCCCCTCACTGTCATTTTCTTTACCACTTGCATATTTTATAGTCTCTAAATTCTGATTAATTAAATTGAAATTAGTTTTATTATTGATTTTAATGTCTATGGGTGTTTTGCCTGCATATATGTCTGTGCACCATGGGCATGCCTGTTGTCCAAGAAAAAAATAAGGCTTCAGAGCCCTTGCAATTGGATTTACAGGGTGGTTGTGAGCCACAGATGGTTGTTGGGAACTGAATCCAGCTTCTCTGAAAGAGTAGTTACTGTTACTCTGAGCCATCTCTCTAGTCTCCTATATATTCTTAGTTTTCAATACTTAAAGTTTAAGTTATTCATTTTGTTCTTATTAATATTTTGTTTTCTGTTCTAACTTAATGTCATTCTATAGAACATCTATAAAGTCATAATGTCATTACAGACCAGAAATAATATTCATGATAGTTCATCATTCACTCATGCAGTGATTATTAATATCTTGATTATGCTCCATTTGCTTGGTGTTTTTAACAGATCATACTGATGATTTACCTCTTCATCTTCTTATATCATTATGTAAATACAAACACTTGCATTCATTTACCTTACATAACTGACATAATTCAATATTTTTTAAATTAGTATGCAAAGTATTAAATGTCGTTAGAGCATTTTCAGACACATAAAGGTAAAAGTTGGGAAAGTGAGCTAGAGAAACAAAAATGAGAAATGATTCAATAAAACCATCATTTATTCCACCATTTACCACGTTCCTTTACTAGACTCTTGGGGGAGATAGCTTTATTCTTTACTATTTTAGATAAAACTGTTACATGGTTTTGTACATAAAACTGATTACTTTGGAAAAAGAGGACATTTCACATTTTGAGTTCTGTATTTTATACATAAATGACTTTTCTATAATTGACATAATAAAGACATAGAAAGGAAGCGAGAATTAAACAGGTTATAAAAGCATTGTGCATAAATATTGAGAACATACATTATAGCTTCATGTTCCCAATAAATGTTTACATTTGCCTTTAATAATCCCATGTTCTTTTCTCTCTCCTTTCCTTTCCTTTCCTTTCCTTTCCTTTCCTTTCCTTTCCTTTCCTTTCCTTTCCTTTCCTTTCCTTTCCTTTCCTTTCCTGCCCCCTGCCCCCTGCCCCCTGCCCCCTGCCCCTTCTTCCCCTTCCCCTTCCCCTTCCCCTTCTTTTCTCTTTTTTCTTTCTTTCTTTCTTTGCATATTACAGATAATGATGAACCTCTCTTGAGTGGATTTGGGGATGTATCCAAAGAATGTGCAGAAAAAATTCTTGAAACATGGGGCGAACTGCTGTCAAAATGGTGAGTTATAGATTCATTCACTCTGCTTCTCACCTGTCACTCTCCATTTACTGGGGAATCTATTAGACATTTATAAGGATAATAACAAACACATGAATCAGTCTGAGATCATTAGAAACCTAATAAAGTCTCACTGATGAGAAAAATATCCAGACATGGAATTCATAGGCAGAGAGGAAGAGTTCTCCTCTCTGTCATTTGGTCCTGTACTTTAGAGAAAATACGAATGACTAGTTAGTCAATTATAACCACAGAACTTGCCTCCTCCACCTTCTCTCTTTAAAGCCAGAGCTACCTCTTGCTTGCGAAGTTCTAACTGAAGGAGTATAAGGAGGTTTCTCTACAATGGCTTTGTGCAAATGAGGCTGCTCCATAAATCTACGTGTGGTTGCAAAATCTGTTTTCAGCAGTGTGCCCTCTACTAGAGGGATGAGGAAATGTAATGAATACATGCCTGGTTCTATGGTACACTGAAATTAGATGCAATCAGAACTCTGTTTAACTTAATTTAGACATCCTCTACAACCTCTGGTCCAAGGAATTCCTTAGGGTTTCAGATATATACTTCTAAAATGTAGCTATTGGTGCTATGCGAGAGGCACGTGAGACCTGTCTTGTTTGCCCTTTTGAAGATACCAACCTGCATGCTACTCAGGCCAAATGTTTAACAGTTAGCAGCCCACAGGTGTGGTGAACTGGCTTGAAAATCTACTACAATTGGAGATGGTTCTTTTTCAGTCTGTTTTCCTCTCTTCCAATTATTAGTTATTCTCAGTGTTAGATAAATTTCCCCATGGAAATTTAAGATATCTAAGTGCAGTTGGCAAGTAGAAAAATAGGGGACAGAAATCAGATATTGTCAGTTTTTTAATTGCCATTTGTGTGGGAAATTTTAATATAAAAGTGAGACCCCCCCCCCAAAAAAAAAAGCATTAGTGTAAGTCAGAGTGCTTCAGTGAGCAAAGCAGCAGTTCACCTTTATAACAATTTTGAATAAACCTGGCTGTCCTGGAACTCAACTCTGTAGACCATGTTGGCCTCGAACTCAGAAATCCACCTGCCTCCGCCTCCGCCTCCCGAGTGCTGGGATTAGAGGTGTGCACCACCACGCCTGGCCCATCTGAACATTTTTGTCCATCCTATATGTTCTAGGGTCTTAGGGTTGGTAGTTTAAATATTTATCATACATTTAGCACAGCACCAAATTGTGTGCACTCTTTCAACTATAACAATATTACAGACTTGTACATTTTTACACACAGGTTAGGCATTCTGATAACTAAACTGGCAAACCCAGAATTTGTTAACATAGCCAGTCTGGTCCTGATGCTAATTTATTTACTGAAAGTAGATTTAAAAAATTTGTTTTTATTTGGCTGGAGAGAAGTCTCAGCAGTTAAAGCACTGACTGCTCTTGTGGAGGTTCTGAATTCAATTCCCAACAACTGCATGGTGGCCCACAGCCATCTGCAATCGGATCCAGTTTCCTTTTCTGGTGTGTCTGAAAAGAGCAACAGTGTACTCACATATATAAAATAAAAATATAAAATCTAAAAAAAATGATTACTTTAATTATGGGGGGAGGTGATGGGGGGACATGTGCACATGAATGAGCCTAATCCCCTGGAGCTGAAGTTATAGGCAGTTGTCTGATATGGATGCTAGGAATTTAAGTTGGTCTTCAGGATGAGCAGTATGTGCCCTTATCTATTCAGCCATCTTCCATCCCCCCTAAGATAGATTTTAATAACAGCACTAGGATCTATGTGTCATTCTCCAGGTTCAGTAGACTGTGACTCTTGGAAGACAGGAGCACTATTGTGCTCAGTATAAAATACTGTGCTAGTTATATGTAGAGTTAATATTGTCAATGGCTAAAATTATTCTGAAAGAAATTTTACTAGTCTAAGTTATGGTTTGCAAATATTTCTGTGAAGAGTCAAATAGCAAATATTTAACTTTGTGGGCCAATGATATTCTGTCACAACTACCTCTGCTGTTGAAAATCAAAACAATCATAAATAATAATTGGAAAAGGACAATTAATTGTATGTCAGCTTAAGTTTATTTAACCCAAGGCCATAATGTTTCAAACCTTTAATTAATAGCATAAAGACTAATACTGCTGCCGGGCGTGGTGTCGCATGCCTTTAATCCCAGCACTCAGGAGGCAGAGGCAGGCAGATTTCTGAGTTCGAAGCCAGCCTGATCTACAAAGTGAGTTCCAGGACAGCCAGGGCTA
>NC_034592.1:24767527-24803112 GCF_900095145.1 Mus pahari
TCTTCAGAAGCCAGCATGGGCCCACACCTTCTGGCAGAAAATTCCTGAAGGCAATTTGGCAGCAGGGCCATTCAGTGAGATAACAATAGCTACTTCCACAATGCCGGTCTCGAACCCCCCTCTAGCCCCCCCCCCCAAAAAAAAAGACTAATACTGCTTTTTGCTGGCAACTCTCCATATATGCACACAACCAAGGAAAAATTTATATGAATTGCCCTTATCTCTCACATCATGGTACATAATCATAAAACAAGTAATGAGCAGTTTTTAAATACACTGTATATTATTCTCATAGAATTTGGGTGATGTGAAAAGTTTCAGACATATTTATAATGTTCTGGTGGTTCTTTGCATCAGTGACTTGTGCTTCAATCTGATCGTCACAGGAGCATTTCTGTGTCAGGTTCCTGCTTTAGTGACTTACTAATCTTGGTTTTCCAGTCACAGAGGAGCTGTGATATGTCTCAGGATCATCCATGCCTTCAGTGAACTGACCAGTCTCCTTGACCTTTCTGTATTATGGATATAACATCTGACTTTATTATAGGGTCAATTTAAGACACAAAGCACTGAGATTAAGCCAGTGTTTGAAGATAGACTTTATTTTGTCCATTTTACACTTGAAATCTGAAACCCAAGGCTTTTGTAAATGTTCTTAGCCACCACATATATTCAAGCTGTTATTTTAAGAGACATAAAATCTGCTGAAAACATACCTGAAATATTGTAACTGAGAATATATAAATATGCAATTCATAGTTGCTGTTATTGTTTCTTTATGCCCATTAATTGAAAATTTTCAAAGACTTATTTTTATTTATTTTTTTCATGTGCCATTTGTGTGCAAGGTTAGATGTGGGCAGAAAGGAAAACTGAAGTTACACATTTGTGAACCAGGTGATAGTCTCTGTGGAAGCAGCAAAGCATTTCTCTAGCATCTAATTGTACTTTTGCTCTAACTTGTACATAAGCTGTAACCAAAAAACGACCCTGTAATTTCCAGCTACTTTTTGGTTGTTTGGTTGATTGGTTAGTTTTTTTCACAACAAGGTTTCTCTGTGTAGCCCTAGCTGTCTTGGAACTCACTCTGTAGACCAGGCTGGCCTTATTTATCTGCCTCTGCCTCCCAAGTGCGGGGATTAAAAGCATGCACCACCACTTCCTAGCTTCCAGATCTTTTTTAGATAATGATTTAATGATACTTAGACACTGGTTTACAGGTGCCATGTTAATGCTTCATTTTTTTATTATTACTCTGTTACCTTTTTATTTCTTTGTACACCATTTTATTTTCAGTAAAGAATCTTTCAGAGCCTCTTCCCTTGCCAAAGTAATGAATTATGGCTTTATTTTTAGGCATCTCAACTTGAGTGTGAGACCGAAGCAGTTGTCATCCTTAGTGAGAAGTGGTGTTCCTGAAGCTCTTCGTGGAGAAGTCTGGCAGCTGCTAGCAGGCTGCCACAACAATGATCACTTAGTAGAAAAGTACCGAATTCTCATCACAAAGGTCAGAGAGGTTATAAAGTTTAGAGTGAATGGTCAAATGTTTTATACTTTCTCTTAAATAAGTATAGCCAAAAAATGTCTTTTTCTCTTGGCACAAAGATGAATGCACAAAGTTTACTTCCTCAGTTGAGTTTATCTCAGTGGTGGGAAATGTCCTTCCTACCTGGAATAAGTTTTGAGCCAGGCTGTATATGTAACGCAGTGTTTACAATGTTTCATTTTTTTGGGGTGGGTTTTTGTTTACTTGTTTTTACTAATTTTCCCTTTTTTTGGGGGGGGGGGTTGAGACAGGGTTTCTCTGTGTAGCTAGCCCTGACTGTCCTGGAACTCATTCTGTAGACAGGAACTCTCAGAGATTCACCTGTTTATGTCTCCTAAGCACTGGGATTAAAGATGTGCACCACTAAGCCTGGCTCTTTGTTTTTTTGGCTTTTTAAAAGGAGCTGCCTGTTTAAAGCTCACAGTGCAGACAAGATTAGCCTTGGACATGTGACAGTTCTTCTACCTACGGCTCTAAAGTGTTGGCATGAGCTTCCACCCTCAGCTATAGATTTATAGCTTTTTACTGTGTGTCTCTTTTTCTGTGCTGAATAAAGCCATGTGTAAGGCTTTGCTACATTACAAACTTATATCCAGACACTAAACTAGTAGCACTTGTATGTCACTAGTATTTTATCTCTAAATTGCTTGTGCAGTAGATGCCATGAAGGCCCATCCACATCCCAAGTCTAGAAATAGAATGCACCAATGACAGTGTCATCACTGAGCAGATTGATTCCTTTTTAAATAAAATTCTCTCTCTGGAACTTGATAGGCAAGGACTGAAATCATAGTGTCTCTGGGCACTCAGCAGTGAAAGGTTGTCTGTTGAACAGGAAGCACATGGAGTTAGGAAGCCTGAGCTCTGACCCAGAGTTCTCACGCTTCCATTTATAAACGTAGTGAGGTTCTTCACCTTGGACCAGTCATTGGGATATCAAATGTCTGTGGTTTCTATAGTTTTAGATTCTATATGCACAGATTTAACCATCAGTGATAGAGATCTATCAACTTTTCTTTCTTATCATTATTTCCCAAATAATAAAATCTAACAAATATTTGCTTAACATTTACTTTGTATTATATATTGTAAGTAATTTACAAAGGATTGATGTATACAGGAGTACCATATTTAAATGCTTCTTCTTCCCTCAGTGCTAGAGATTGAACTCAGGATCTTGGTCAAAGTAGGCAAGCATTCTACCATATTCCCCATTTTCTTTTCTTTTCTTTTTTTTTTTTTTTTTTTGGTTTTTTATTTTCGAGACAGGGTTTCGAGACAGCACTGGCTGTCCTGGAACTCACTTTGTAGACCAGGCTGGCCTTGANTTTTCGAGACAGGGTTTCGAGACAGCACTGGCTGTCCTGGAACTCACTTTGTAGACCAGGCTGGCCTTGAACTCAGAAATCCGCCTGCCTCTGCCTCCCAAGTGCTGAGATTAAAGGCGTGCGCTACCACGCCCGCCCATATTCCCCGTTTTCCTGCTGTACCATTTTATATAAGGGATTTAGCATCCATGAATTTTATATTCAATAGAGGTCCTGGAACCAATTTTCCCTGGATACTAAGATGTCATTCAGGCTCCTCCTCCCTGACATATCGCATGATCAGCCCATGATCACAACCATAGATCCTGGGAGAGGATGCCAGAACAGCCAGGAACAAAAGAAACCTCAGGCAAGCACTGCGAGAACTGACTCCCTGGCAGCTTGAGTGAGACAGTTCATTTTAGTGTGGGGAACAAAGGGTATTTAAACTTTTGAGGGGTGAGTAGGGACCATCAGGTTTAGTGGACATCATTGTCGGGGGCCATGGTGCTGGGGAGGCCTCATTAACATTAGTAGGAATTTCAGGTGCTGCTAGGCATGACCTCGTAAGGCAACAGGAAATTAAACCTAGCTGTCTGGCTATGTGACCTCCTCCACATATCTTTGTGAAAACATTTCCATTCCATCTGTCAAATCTGGCTAAGAGGTTCCAGGGTTTCCTGCATGCCAAGAATGTGAATATATTGTCTTGACCATTTTGAAGTTCTTAATATTGGGATTGTTTTTTTTGTTTTGTTTCCTTTTGTTTAATCCACAGAAGTTTTATATCATTTAGCCAGATACAGGTTGAGTAGCCTGGTCTAAAAGCTTGGGATCAGAACTGTTTTTGATTTGTTGATTTCTGTTTCCTGGTGGTGGTGGTGGTGGTGATGGTGATGGTGATGGTTTTGTTTGTCTTGGTTTGATTTGGTTTGGATTATGTTGACTTACCAGTTAAATCACCACGAAAGGAAAATTGAAGTGCTCTGAAACCTTAGGCTATTGCAAGACTTTTAGCACTTGCTTCTAGGTCTGAACTTCAAGAATAGGAATGCATACCTAGTTATTGCAGCTTCATTTAAAAGCTCTTGAAACCTAAAAACAATTTTTATTGTATTTGGCAGGTTTTTTTTTTTTTTAAAGAAAAAAAAAGGATTGTCTCTGTTTCAGTCAACTATAAACAAATAAAATTTCATGAGAGTGTTAGAAAAAAAGTACATAACCACTGAATTCAGATGGCATTGAAGGTTTCTCATCTAAGCTTTCTAAAAAGTCTTGTCTTCTGAAGTCACCCTGGAGGTGGTAGTCTGGGTAGAGTGTGGTGCTGCAGGTGCTGGAAGGAGCTCTGTTCAATGTGAGGAATGCTGGGTGACCAGAGTGAGACTGGACTGAGGCTGGAAGCCAGTAGAGGCCAAACCTTAGAAAGTGACATATTAATGGTTTTGTGTAGCAGGAAAAGAAAGTTGAATCATTTTATTTCATGTTTATTTTATAGTTTGTTTTTCTAATGCTGGCTTTTATACATGCAAGTCAAGAGTTCTACTGTCCAATTTTGGTTCTAGTTCCAACTAAAGCCATACAGTTAGGTTTAAAAAACAGTTTAACACAATAGAGCGTGTTAGTGCAGAGGCAAGCCAGTTTCTTTGAGTTTGAGAACAGCCTGCTCTATATAGTGTGACTCTGCCTCAAAAAATAACATAAAATAAATAAATGAAAATTTTAAACAAGCATGTAACATGATTTCATATGTCTGACAAAAGACAGTTTGTCTTGCTTCAAGTCCTAGCTTCCCTGTTTTCTACCTGTCTTTGTTGGACAATTTAATATCCCTAGGCATAAAATGTGATAATCGAACCTTGCTTATGACTATTAGTATTAATAAGAATAATTCATAGTCATAATAAGTGTAAGCTACTGCCTAGTTACTGTTACTTATCTATTATTTTAGTTTTAGAATATTATTTTGGCTTCAGTGAAACTCTGGCTTGAATTGGGGTGCTGGGAACACTTTTTAAGACCTTCAGTAGGTAATTAAAGCATTAGATGGTGCAAGACCTGTCATTATTTTAGCTATTCCTTAAATAAAGTATAACTTACGAAGTAGGCATAGGGCGAGGTTAAAAGTAATAGATAACCATAAAATAGTTATAACAGTATGTGTTGCGATGTTATGTGAATGTTGGCTGTCTCAAACTGTAGGACTTTTTCATCCAGTGTTTTAAGACTACAGCGGTGCTGAGATATTGAAATATAAAATTGCAGATCAGGAGACTGATAGATATATTGTATAAGAGGTTCTCAAAGGTAGAACCCTCAACATACATGTGCTAGGGACTGGGAGAGTAGGAACCAGGAGTACCTCAAGTTATCTGTGAGTGACAGCGATTTAGATACAAAAAGCTCTGAGGCAGGAGGCTATCCCTTCTGTGCTGCTGTTCTCTGCTGAGGCCTGTCACATACTGTTATTATTCTCCTTGAACATGTCTCTTTCCTGAATTAAAGTGTTCACACTTCACTGAACTGTGATTGTAAGCATCCTTTGCCCACAGTAAGAAAGCATGTATAAAATAAATAAAAATACAAGTTGGATCACATGGTTCTTTGTTCACGTGTACAGATCTTCTAGGATTACTACAGTTGCCAGCATTTGTTTTCTTTTACTCTACTGATGATGTGAGGCTTTATTCAGGCAAAATTATACCATTCCCGCAGCACCCAGTTATTGAAAAGCACCATTTATGACATTATCCAAAAAAAATAGAAACAAGATTGAACTGTAAGATGCAAAGACTTGTACCTGAATACCTGTGTACTGTCACTCCACTCCTAACTTAAACTAGGAGAGACCAAATAGCACCATTTCCAAATATTAGCCAATATCTAATAAATGATAAAGGAAAATTGAGGCTGAATATTGTCTTTCAGCTGTAATGTCTGGTGCAGCTGAATTAGACTTCCTTGGGTGCCATGTACTGTTAACATGCTTCCTTCCTGTAACACTGTCCTTTGTTCTTGGGGACATAGTACACAAAAATAGGACTTTCCCCTCTCTCCTCTGGTACTGTACTTCAGCCCAAATCCTGACTCCTCCCTCTCTCCATCCCCACCTCTGCCCGTGCTTCTTACTGGCAATCTGAATTCTGCTCATTTACCTATAAGGAAGATTGCAGACCAACGAGGAAACAGCTTTCAGATACTTCACTGTGGGCACACCGGGTCAGTGCCCACTGTGCCGTCCGGAAGTCGGGAAGCTCCTCTGTGGGAGTGAATGCTGATGAGTTGTCCGGCATGCTAAAGTGTGTGTGCTCTAGCACACGTGTGTCCCTTCCCTGCCCCCTTTCTTCCTTTTCCCCAGCCCCTTCTCTCTGCTTCTCCTCCTACTCCTTTAGCCCCTCCCTCTGTGCCTTAGTTCTGCAGTAGGCTGGCTTTATGAACATTCCTGCATTGCAAGGCTTTCGGTTAAGGATGTATTGTGGCTTTTGTTTGGATTTCAGCGTGCAGAATCACAGGTAACACTCTGAAGTTGAGCTAAGCAAATAAATTGTATTAAGGTGTTTGCAGAGATATAATAGTACATTGGATTTAATGTAGAAAATTAATCTTGGTTAATTTTTATCAGTGACAATGTTTTCAGGATTACCATAAGGAGATTCTCTTACAACACGTAAAATAAAAGAAAATGAGGGTTTGTAATTTCTTTCTTTATGTTGATCTTGGAAGCATGGTGTTGCTGTTCCTCTCCGTTTATGGAGGGGGCTGCTTAGGGTGAAGTGGGAGGGGTGCTGGCAGTCAGAGCTTACTAGGTTCTTTGTCTAGGATGTGGAATGCAAAATGTAAAATGCTCTCTCCTTTTCTTCTATCAGCCGTTCAGAGGAGACTCATTACAACTCCTGCTGAAGCTACTAATCTTCCTCCCTCTGCCCCTCCCCCACCCTCACTTGGCCTGAAGACACTGTCCCCAATTTGCCTTACTCTCTTGCTATGTGTATGGTGAACCTGGCAGTATGGCTGCGTCTGGGACTGGCCAGACAACTGCTGTTGGCTCTCCCTATTCCAGGAAGAATTTAAAGGGAAATTGTACAGCAGGCAGTATACCAACCACAGCAGCAACCCCAGGAACCTGGTGACTAGGGCTCCCTGGCTTTGTCACAGGCATGCAAAGCTGACTGCAGTGACAGTAGCTGCTCCTGAGAACTGAAGACAGCAGCCAGGTGGCAACAGGAAGTGAGCCAGTTCCTGAGCACGAGATGAACTCCACCTGGGATGGTAATCAGAGCAGCCATCCTTTCTGTCTTCTGGCACTGGGCTATTTGGAAACTGTCAGGTTCTGTCTTTTGGAAGTGCTAATTATTGTCTTTCTAACTGTATTGATTATTTCTGGCAACATCATTGTGATTTTTGTGTTTCACTGTGCACCTCTGTTGAACCATCATTCTACAAGTTATTTTATCCAGACAATGGCATATGCTGACCTCTTGGTTGGGGTAAGCTGCCTGGTCCCTTCCTTATCACTCCTCTACTACCCTCTTCCAATGGAGGAGTCCATGACTTGCCAAGTATTTGGTTTTGTAGTGTCAGTTCTGAAGAGCATCTCTATGGCTTCTCTGGCCTGTATCAGCATTGATAGATATATTGCCATCACTAAGCCTTTAACCTATAATACCCTGGTTACTCCCTGGAGACTACGCCTCTGTATTTTTCTGATTTGGCTGTATTCCACCCTGGTCTTCCTGCCTTCCTTCTTCCAGTGGGGTAAACCTGGATATCATGGAGATGTATTTCGGTGGTGTGCAGAGTCCTGGCACACCAACTCCTACTTCACATTGTTCATCGTGATGATGCTGTACGCCCCAGCTGCCCTCATTGTCTGCTTCACGTATTTCAACATCTTCCGAATCTGCCAGCAGCACACAAAAGAAATCAGCGAAAGGCAAGCCCGATTCAGCAGCCAGAATGGGGAGACTGGGGAAGCCCAGACCTGTCCAGATAAGCGCTATGCCATGGTCCTATTCAGAATCACCAGTGTGTTTTATGTCCTCTGGTTGCCATACATCATCTACTTCTTGCTGGAGAGTTCTACTGGCTGCAGCAGCCGCCTCGCATCCTTCCTGACTACCTGGCTTGCTATTAGTAACAGTTTCTGCAACTGTATCATTTACAGTCTCTCCAACAGTGTTTTCCAAGGAGGACTAAAGGGCCTTTCAGGGTCTGTGTGTACTTCTTGTGCAAATCACACCACAGCCAAGGACCCTTACACAATTAGACACAAAGGACCCCCTAACGGATCCCATATCTGAGGGGGCTCATATATTCAGTCGCTCTATTTTCAAGGAGAAAGGATGGCTTTGGTTCAGTTTTTTTCTTCATCTCTGCTTCCAGTTCACTAGAGATGTAGGAGCAGCTACAGACTATCCAGATAACCTTCATAGTTTGCACAAGTTGCTTCCTAAATGAGATTTAAAATTAGAAGAATCAGGATCATGAAAAGAATCACTCTTGATCCAGTTTTTGAAATGTCATGGAAGTGACTACAGTTCTCAGATTCAAAAGGAGTAAAGCCATAGTTGACACTCTCCCCACTGGCATGGCTGAATCTGGGTGTGAAAAGCATCAGCATGTTAAAAATAACCATTTTCTTGCCCCTTTCTGGATTCTTAAATGCAAGTTGGAATTTATGTGCAATTGGTATCTTCTAACAGAAAATATTAACATATATTGATGAACTAGCAAGGACTTTATCTGTGCCAGAATATAACTTACTGCAAGTTTCAGCATTCATTTAGATAGTGAAATGTTTTGTTTTCTTGCCTTTTGAGAGAAATCACCATAGGATGAGTAATGTGAGCACTGAATATTTTACTTTTTAGAGTTTTGAAATGAAGCAACTGTGCAGTGAAGCTACACAGTATGTGAGAGCCAGCTGCTTTCACCTCATGCTTCTGAGCATTGTGAGCATGTGTGCAGTAATGACATTACAGTGCTCTTCCTGGACCTCTGTCTATAAATATTGAGAATGTGTACACTAAGTTGGGTGTTTTATAACAAAATGTATTTAATCTAAATAAATAATAGATGGATAGCTGTCCAGTTGTAATGTGAAAATGTGTTTTTTAAAGTGACTGTAGTGGTTTTTGTTCTAATCCAAAGTCTTCAATGAGAACTGAGTCCTCTGACACAATCAGCCCAGGGTCAGCGTAAACTGTCTGTCTTCTAGATAGTCAGCTAGCATCACCGTTTTGGAAAACATTTTTTCCCTATTAAGGATGCCTCCTGGAAGGGGAGAAGTGGGCTCTGGTTGGGCCAAGTCTCCTTCATGCTATCCGATTTGTGGAAAAAATCCTTTGACATACATTTTTTGCCTCACTTGTCTGGTTTTATTTTGTTTTTCCAAAGCATTAACAAATGTATAGAATTTTATTGTTTAGAACTCGAATGTTCTGTGTTTATATGTAGAGAGAGTTAACCTTTTAAGTCTCTTGAAAGCAAGAGAATTGCTTGTCTAAAAGGAGAGAAGGCTTTTGGCAGCTAGTGTCAGAATCCCCTCTACTTGGTGCTAGTTTTCATTTTTATTGTCAGGAAAATTAATTGGCCTCTGCCTTTGACTAGAGGTTGTAGTGTGCATACCACAATTATATTTAGTGAAGTGGACAATGGAGGAAACCCACAAAAAGTCCACAGATACTTTATAAAACAGGCAGACACGCCTGCTTTTCACCCTGGTGTTAAAAGACTGTTCTTTTTAAAAAGAAGACATGTTTCTTTTCTTACACACACACCATCCTGGTATTGCACCCTTGCAAACAAGGCAAGTAATTTTTACTTGTATATCCATAGCAGAATTTATTTGTTCTGTTTGCTGTGTTTTCTGACTTTCCAATCCACCTGTCTCTGCTGGGATTAAAGATCCACCCTACCCAACTTCCAGCCAATTTTGATTTTAGGTTTTAGACATTGATTTTACTTTAACCTCATATATGTTCTGCTTTAAGGTTTTTTTTTTAAGATTTATTTATTATTATATCTAAGTACACTGTAGCTGTGTTCAGATGCACCAGAAGGTGTCAGATCTCATTATGGATGGTTGTGAGCCACCATGCGGTTGCTGGGATTTGAACTCAGGACCTTCAGAAGAGCAGTCAGTGCCCTTAACCACTGAGCCATCTCTCCAGCCCCTGCTTTAAGTTTTTTAAGTGACTGAGGATTATAAAACCATTTAAACTTCAGATTCCAAGATCTATTGTCAGGTGGATCTCTTGAGTTCAAGGTCAGCTGCTGAGAGGGAGGGAGGGAGGGAGGGAGGGAGAGAGAGAGAGAGAGAGAGAGAGAGAGAGAGAGAGAGAGAGAGAGATTGAAATTGATTGATTCTGAGTTCTCCAAATCTTGCTTGTTCGTTATATGTAGTATTAGCAAGTTTGGCTCTGATGATTCAGAACTTAGAGCTCATGCTAAAAATGCAGAGTTAGAAATAGCTTTGTTGGAGTTCAGCTTCAAGGAGAAAATGTTTTCCCCTGGATTCTGAAAAACAGTCTGTAGCGAATTTCTCCATGCATTGCACAAATGAAAGGTAGCTCTGTAGATTTGATTTGGATATGCTTCATTTCCTTCTGAGGCGTAGGTTCTTGTAGCCCATGCTGGCCTCCCCTAGTTCTTCTCCCCTCCCAGGTTCCTGGGATTACAGATGTGCTACCACACCACCTTTCTTTTTCATACATGCTAGGAAATTTAATCTTTTCATATTATCATTGTACTTACGAATTTTTTTTTTTAAGATTTATTTATTTATTATATGTAAGTACACTGTAGCTATCTTCAGACACTCCAGAAGAGGGAGTCAGACCTTGTTACGGATGGTTATGAGCCACCATGTGGTTGCTGGGATTTGAACTCCGGACCTTTGGAAGAGCAGTTGGGTGCTCTTACCCACTGAGCCATCTCACCAGCCCGTACTTAAGAATTTTTAGTTCAGCAAACATGGGAATCTTGGAAACAGTCTTTATTAAAATGTATTAAAACTGTAATAAGGGAGTCAACTTCACTCTTAGAAGGAATTAAGTCGCTTTTGTTTTGTGTTCTGGGATTCCATTTTGTAACAGTGAAAAAGAAAATTGTTCTGTTACTATCTAACCAAGCTGATATGTTAATCTAAACACAGCTTTTTAAATAGGATTTTTTTTTTAAATAGATGCTTAGTTTTACTAGTATTAATTTCTGGTTTTATTAAAGACATTTTTTTCAGAGTAGAATTTATATTGCTTTTTGGCGCCTAGACTAAAGAAGAAACTAAGTAAGGTAAAGGAAAACATCCAGATAGACCCTCTACTACCCTAGGTACTAACAAATGTCTTTTCAGATGGTCTCCTCTCCATTGTGCTGTGTAAATGTTAAGGCTTAAGGAAGCGATTCTATAGCTCCATTCATTGTCTGCATGGCCATTTTATTTATAATTTGCTGGGTAAGAAGAAATGAAGGGCATAGTTCCATGATCTCCAGGAGGAGGCAATTCTCTTAATGATAGACTCAGAAACTTGGTGTTTAATCTTTTTATTCTACCACATTTAAGGCAACATTTGATGACATTTTGTTTGAATACCAATCTGACTAGTTCAGAGTCAGAAAAAAAGTGCATATTTTTAGACTCAAATACCTCAGATAGCTCATTTAACTCTAATATTTCACTAGTATCAGAATACACATGCTTTTAGAGATAGTATGTAAAATTACTTCATAGTAAAGTTTGAAGTAAGAGCATACTAATTGTTTAACTTGTAAATGAATTACGTTTTTTATATAGTGATTTCAGTGAAAATATTTGTGCCGCTTAGAAGTGAGGAAGTAGTTGCATGTGAGCCCATACCCACCTCAGACAGAGCACTGAGTAGCCCAATGGCTACTAGAATTATTCACAAACTTGCTTCTTCCTACTCAAAGTCCTGTTTTGGACAACTTTTCTTTAGAGCAATATAGCTGGATAAATTCTATTTGAGTCTTTTTCCTTTGTACTTAAATAGTTTATGTAATATTTTTAGGATTGGAGAAACTTGAACTTTCATACTATAAATGAACTATCTCCTTGAGTGAAATGGCAGGTCTACAGGCTCAGATGGTAGAATGATATGGGAAAGGTTTCCTTGGCTTTTCAAAGATCCATTTGGAAAATGTGCAGTGACTTTTTAGGAAATATCTTAATTGTATTGACCATGTGTTTCTGTATTAAAAAGATCTGTGAAATAAGTTATTGGGAAACATTTCATGGTAGGGAAATAGTAGCACTGTAAGTTTGTTTTTTCTTTGTTTTTTTGTTTTTTGAAGCCTGTAAGTCATGGAATAATGTAGTTTTGTATCATTTTCCTGTCTCAGCTTGAAGAAAAATCAAATATAAATATACTAAATTATATGCAGTGTTGATACATATTGTTGATATAGATTCTACATTATTTCCAGAAGAAATGAGCTTTATGAAAAAAGGTTGCGTATTTGTTGAATGTTTAAAAGAGAACCATTTTAGTCATTGTAATTTAATGGATTAAGTTATATAAAAATATAACTTAAGGAATGTAAGAATTGACTTGGGTTTTGTATTATGTACTATGTACTTTATGATAACTGTTTTTATTAATTTTGTGCGCATTTGTGGGGAGTGGCAGTATAGAGGTCAGAGAGCAGTCCAGATAACCCAGTTCTCCTTTTCTACTGTGTGGGTCCTAAGAACTGAACTGGCATCAGGCTTGGCAGCAGGTTTTTTAGTTATTTTGTTGTTGGTGAGGGTTGGTTGACTGATTGAGATGAGGGTCTTACTTTATAATAACTCCCTAGCTTACCTGAAATTCACTGCATAGACCATGCAAGCCCAAGATTTTCTTCTTAGCATGCGATATCCTGTAAAAATTTAAGCATCCAACATAAAATAGTAATACTAAGCTGCTAACCTTACTACTTATTTGATGTGCATTGAAATATGTGTTTAGAAGTATTGAGTTACCAGAAACATGTTTACAGTATTGCACATAATTTTGTACCTTCTGATTTAATTCTTAACTTGCCGCCCTTACCACCACCACCACGTTTTTTCTCAGAATGATTCTCTGCCTGTCCACTTTTATCAGTAACAGTTTTTAGACTGCCTGGTCCTTGGGCTCTTCAGATGTGTTGCTATGCAGGAGAATCAACAATAGCCAAGCAGGAAAAGGTTGACCACACTGTTAGCATTTATGCCTTATCTATACATGATTTCAGGCTATTTTGCCAAACATAGGCTAGTTTTCCTGTGGGAAACTTGAGCCCTAAAAGGAAATGGACATAGCTAAAGGGCTACATGTCACATGGGACTTAGATTTATTTTTAGAAAGGCATTATAATGCCATATTTGGTTTGAAACAATGTGACAGTGGTCCATTATTTTATTAAATACAGAGCTGTCTTTTCTGAAGCCAACCACTTTTCTCTTACATTGTCTATCATGGATAGATCCATAGTGTCAGAATAATGCTTACATATTCATCCAGTTGGTGCAGTTTTATACATACAGATTAAAAGTGCTTCTTGAGCAGATATTTCTACAACAGGCTTGCTAAGCATAGTTTTTATAGTTAAGACTCTGGTCACATTACGTGGTTGTCTTTTGTGTTCTGTGTTTGGGGAGAGTTGTTTGTTTTATTGGATGTTAGGGATGGGAATGGAGAGGCAGAGGCATTATAATTGTTTGTCTTGAAAAGTAACAACTCACTAAATGAGACGATAATAGAAAATCTTAAGTAGATCTCTACCTTGAAGACTAGTTTAAAACAAAATAAATCTAACCAGCACAAATACTTGTTATTGAGTACTACAGTGTTTGGATAAGTTGATTCATAGGTTAAAAGAAAAAAAAATCTTATTCTGTCATTTGTATTTGAAGTGTCAGTGTTTCTGTTGTCTCTTCCCTATAAATTAATTTGATTGTAATAAAGTATGATGTTGGGAGCATACAATAGATTTCTTGAATTGCATACTGTCTGATTACAGACCTTTTCTTCTCTCCAGACCAGGCATAAGTCCCAAACAGCAGAACATGCCAAATACATATTTTTTCTTTCGGTTTCTCTGCCAAAACATCTATCTCAAATCAGGTGTGAAAGGTTAGCACTAATATACTAGACCTTGTTTCTTCCACTTAGTGTTTCTTCTTATAAACCCAGGCAAATAGGCTAGACTTATAATCAGATGGTTAGAAATACTGCAGGATCTAGCTTAGGTAAGTGGGCTGGCTGCCCAGGGTTGTGAAAACTAAATCAAAACAACAGAGGCGCACACAGAAACAAAACTGCATACTACAGAGTTTAAATCTTGTCCATTATACTGTTGTCTAAGTAGAACAACTCCAGAATCCACAGAGTGGCCTGATTTTAGTACTTCCAGTTACCTATATGTTCTATGTTCATGGAAATGTATTTCTAGGCTGTTCTGTGTTTTAGGTGATTGAGCTTTGGGAGGGAAACCTTTAAAACATTAACTACAGAGTGCCTTTATAGTATTTCATATATTTAAATATGTGTAGACCAATTTCCCTTTCTTTGGTTTAGCTTTTAAATTGTGCTGTTAACTTTAAACTGGTGCCAGTTTTATTGTCATGGGTTCCCCCCACCCAGCCCCCTCTGGAATCAGTTCTCCTAATGTATGTGAAAAGCAGTCTCTACTAACAAGTTTATTTTCTACTAAAATCCAACAACTTTGATTTCTACCCAGATCCCTTCTCTTGCATTGGTATGGAAGGACAGCACTCTAGGACAGAAATCCCATGGTTCCTAGTTAAAAAGCAAGTAAGGACTTAAAGAGCAATTGTGATAGCCATAAGGAACCAGTAATCTTGGATTTGCACAGATGTGCAATGTGTGTATTTAATTCTTGAAAGCTCAAATTAACCATGGAGATGTTTGCTTTATTTCTTTAGTTTTTTTTATCGTTATTAAATGAGGTCATTATTTATGTTTATTTCTAGGATTCTTGTTGACACTGAAGAGATAATAGACACTGGTTCACTCTCCATGGTGTAGAAAATGCTTATAATTCTTAGAATTCAGTTGTGATAAGGACATTCAGTAGTGTGGTAAAGCATCTAAGCCAAAGTTTACAGTGATAGCAGATATGAATGGTGCTGCCTCAACAGTAGAAAGAAGAACTTACTAGAAAGTTGACCTCTGACTTTCACAGTGTGCTGTGCCACATGCTTTACCTGTATTAACACACACACATACACCAAAAACAAAAACAAACAAACAAACAAAAAAAAACAAGGCTATGCAACCAGTATAATATATTTTATTCATGAAAATACATTTTGAAGATAGGACATGGGCAAGTTATGATTGACACATACCTGTAATCTTAGGACCGGAAAGCTGAGGCCAGCCTGAGCTATATAGTGAGATCCTGTCTCCTAGATAAATAATGTATTTGAGTGGGCTGCTTTTCTATTTTATGAAGTGATCCATACAGTTTTATGGCATTGAGAGCATTATTCTTGAGAACTTTAGATTTGGGCAACAACTACTTGGGAATTAGGATCCCCTTCCTTTTTATTTCTCATGGCAGCCTCCCACTGCATTTTCTTTGTTTGGGTACTACTTTTTCTTCCTGCCATTCTTAGCTTTCCATTTTCCAGATTGGGTTTACAAATAGTGTGGATTCAAAGCACTTCCTCCAGTCCCAGAGCCTCCTTAATCTTGAGAAGTTACCCAGTTGCCCTGTTCTCACAGTAAGGTATAAAAACAGACATCGGAGAGATTACAGAGTGCAGTACCACTGTGGTTTGAACTAAAACAATTTTGATGTGGGAACAAGGAAATACCACTTACTATAACTTCCTTAAATTTTAATCCACAAACTGTTTTAAAGGAGCCTTTCTCCCAGTCTCACCGCCACTTATCAAGCAAGCATCATGACCTAAAGGAAGAGTCACTAGAAATGAGCCCACCTAGCATCTAGATTTTGCTTTAGTGACATGTACTCATGAAAGGAACACAAACTGTGATGGTTTTAAGGGATACTGGTCAGACATTTCATACAGTGTCCTTCAAGAAATTATCTGGTATTTTTCTCATGAATTTACGAATTTGAAAGATGAAGATACAGTAAAAGCCATTCTTTGCACCCAGCCCTCATTCCATACTGTACTTCAGTCCTCCAAAGGAAGTGTGTCAATGCTTGAGTAGTGGAGGATTCCTTGAGGATGTAGTATGTACACAAGTTACTTGAAATTGGCCTGCCTGGGTGATTTATCTCTTTACCCTACTTATTTAATCCTTTTTTTTTTTTTAAATGTAGAGACTCACAGATATTTCTTTCATACTCAAGACTTGAGTTAATTATTACTTTATCCCTTTGTTGCTTAAATTATTTGGCATTAGAAACATTTTCCTTGGCTGTCAGTGTCCTTCTGACAGACGCTATCAGTGTAGGCATTGTCTTGTGGGTAGCATTATTGTTATGGGTTGGTGGCATGGTTTGTGGTAGTAATAAAAGAAAGAAACCTACTTGTTTATTTTTGTCTTTTTTGGCAATACAAAATGCTGCATGGTTTTCTGGGGGTTTTTGCCTTGGTCTTAGAGTCATTCATTAGCCTTTTATTAGCAAATAGTAAACTTGTAGATGCTGAGTGTGCTGTGTAATTTGCCAAAGTGATTGCATGATGGTACAGCCTAGTCATTATTTGTAAGAGATCCAGTTGTTGCATTACTTTACCAACACTTGGTATTTTAATTTTAACCAGCCTAATATGTGTAGTTTCTGAGCTATTTAAATGCCTTATTTTGATGCTTAAAATACAAGAGACAAGATATACTTATTTACAGTTTCTTTCTTTTTGGGGGAGGCGAGGGGGTTCGAGACAGGGTTTCTCTGTATAGCCCTGGCTGTCCTGGAACTCACTTTGTACACCCGGCTGGCCTCGAATTCAGAAATCTGCCTGCCTCTGCCTCCCAAGTGCTGGGATTAAAGGCGTGCGCCACCACACCTGGCTTATTTACAGATTGTTAATAATTGATTTTTGTAAACTGCAGCAAGTATTTTTAACACTCATGAAAGACCAAGTATTCAAAAGGGCATACAAGTTACAGCAGGGTCTGACATTGTTTCTGGGCTGAACACACATAAACTTCAGTTGACAGCAGCAGTAGTTAGGTGAATTTAAAATCATCACACAAATCTTCTGGTACATTGTCAAGGACATGGGTTTGTTTCAGAACTCTGTGAGATTTGTAATGTTATTATTCTGACAAGAACTTACTAAATTCATCATTAGAATTTTGGTGGGTGGGTTCATATGGGTTGGCCTATGGCAAATCAAATGGATTAGTTCCAAATTCTTCAGCATATTTTGCAAGACCAAGTATTTTAAGCCAGTGCTTCCCAAGGGACTCTAGTTTGTTATCATTTTTTGCAGGCTTCAGAAATTTACTATGTGAGTTCTCATTGTCTGTTCCCATGATCAATGGGAAGGGGCAGTAGTTGGATGAAAACTCTTAGGCAGGTTAGACCCATCAGAGTGCTGGTATGCCTCATGGACAACTGCAAAATTATTGATACCTGTTTACTTTTGTTGATTCAGAGACCATTTTTCTCTTCTGGAGGAAGAAATGGGAAGTTTCTTATAGGGCATTTGAACTCTGGACCATTTTTTGGTTGTCTTCTGCATTCTTGTGCCATTTGTCCCTTAGAAACTCTAGTTAAGGGGCTTAGCTTTTCCATTAGATAATAGGCATGTGAGCTTTGTGTCTGTAGAGTAAGCATCACTTTAGCTTGGTTTTTCTGTCATAATCATAGAGCCTTCCCCTTTGTGGTAAACTTAAATGTTTTTCTGTGGAAAACTGATTTTTAGCAGGTAATTTTCCTTTATACAGTAGCCTCACTTATTTGCAATGCACAGGAAATATCACATCAGGTATGCACAATGAAATGGCACCTTTTTTCCATCTTGTCTACCCTTATTACTCTTACTTAAGTGATTAGCCCCCTGAAAAGGTAGTAAAAAGTACAGGCATGAATATGTGTTATAGCACTTTACATACATAAATAATGGAACCCTTTTCTATGGATCCAAATAGATATTTATCTTACTAATGCTCCCGTTCCCCTCTTCCTCTATTTCTACAGGAGTCTCCTCAAGACAGTGCTATCACCAGAGATATTAACCGCACATTTCCAGCTCATGACTACTTCAAGGACACGGGAGGAGATGGACAAGATTCCTTATATAAAATATGCAAGGTACTTCATATTAAAATATTAAAAGTATTGGTTTTGGATGGCTGTTCTGAATCTTTGAAATTATATGCAAGACAAACTACAAAATGTAATTTGGGGGCTTGTTTGAGGGTTTTTGTTTGGAATGCTTTTTTTTTTTTTGAAACAGGGTTTCATGTTGTCTAGACTGTCTTCAATCTCATTATGTACCAGAGGCTGGTCTTAAATTTGTGTTCCTCTTATCTCCAGTTCCCAAATCAAGGGAGTACAGATGCGTTTCATCATGCTGCCTAAAAAGTATAATTTATATTTGATGTTCAGAATTGGAAAAGAAAGACAGGATCTGAAAGCCAAAGATAACACAATTTTAGACTCACCAAAAATCAGGAAGTAATGAGGCTGGGAAAATGACTCAGTATAACAGCATGCACTGCTCTTCAGAGGACCTGAGTTCAGTTCCAAGCATGCACAACTAGCGCCTTACAATTTCATGATCTCTAGAGCCACAGAACCCAGTGCCCCTGGACTCTGCAAGTACTTGTATTCATGTAGGTCATGTTGTTGGGTTGAAAATCTCTCTCAGCCAGTAGCATTTTTAAATGTAATAAGGAAATAAATAGAAAACAGGACATAAGAGACAAAAATTGAGTGAAGGCCTGTACAATAATATCTACTGGGCAAGAAAAGCCATTGCATTACGAACTCAAAACCACTGGGTCTACACAGGACTGTCTCTATCAACAGCTAATCATGGATAGGACCCTTATCCTATGGAACCTTATTCTTCTCTACTAAACTGTTAGTTACTGACAGATCATGGGAGAGTCCTCTTTAGTTGTATACCCACTGTTGAGCCCACCAGACTCTAATGAAGAGTTTCAAACCCAAAGTCATACAGAATCCTAGTTCAAGTAAGTGGGTCACAAAACCAAAAATATATAAATGTGGGAAAGGAATTTGTCACAATGCTGTTGACAGGTATAGAGGGATATAAGAGGAGTAGAGTGGAAATAATTAGGATGGATTATATACATGCACAAGATTGTCAGAGAACAAGTTTGATAACAAGAAAAAGACACAGATTAACTGAAGCCAGCATAGCTAAATGTGAAGCCTAACAAGACAAAGGCCGGGCTGGTGAGATGGCTCAGTGGGTAAGAGCACCCGACTGCTCTTCCAAAGGTCTGGAGTTCAAATCCCAGCAACCACATGGTGGCTCACAACCATCTTTAACAAGATCTGACTCCCTCTTCTGGAGTGTCTGAGGACAGCTTCAGTGTATTACATATAATAAATAAATAAATCTAAATTAAAAAAAAAAAAGACAAAGGCCATGAACTTTCTTTAAATAGTTCTCTGTGTTTTCCCAGTTTTTGATAGTACATATTTAGATTTTTCAGATGTGGTTTGTAAAGTACCTAGAAGCCATAGAATATTTATGCACATTGTAAATGCTAGAGTTGGCTCCATAGATATGACCCAACAACAGTGCCAGTGAATGCCTATTCAGGTGGGTTTGTAGCACTGCAGCTTAATAAGTAAGTGATGGTAAATACTCATTTCTGTCAAAAAGATCTATATCTGAACACTGTAAAAGTGAAAGCCTATATAGTTGTAATCTATTTTAAATAATATTTTTCTCATCTTACAGTATAAGTAGCATAATACATCAGAGCTACAGTGCTAAAAGAGGTTGGGACTGGACTTTTCAGCCTTGTCCTAACTTCAGAACCAGTCTTTGATATTTTCCTTCTCAGAATAAGATAGATTTTTGTAGTTTGTCCAGGCAAAGCTAAAAATGTGTTCTTTAAAAACCTCCACTTAGAATTGAAAAGAGAAAATTATCAGTTTTTAAGATAGGCTTCCTGGAGTCACATTAGATGATTTGATCTATTAAGGACAGTTAAACTTTAGAGAAGTCATTCTTGAGTTTATAGTTTTAATTTCTCCAAGACACTCAAAGCTGTTACTCTTGTGTAATTTTCTTAGGTCCTTTAGCCACTTCTTGGTTAAATCTTGCACACATTGCCTCCAACCATTCCTCACCATGTTGCAGAGTTCTCAGAAAGACATTGTGTTCAGTGTCTGCCTCATACTTCTGTGTACTTCCGATCCCTTGATTTCCTTCTACCTCTCAGTCTCACCAGTCACGTTGCTCTCTTTGATTCTGCCTGCCTTACCACGGAGACTTTTCCCCAGGAGCTCAGATGGCAGTTCCCCAGCTCTACATGGGCCAGCAGCTCGCAGTACCTGATAGATGTGCCCAAATCTGCCTTAGCTTGAGGTCTAAATTCCTAGGTGCTAGTTAGTCTCAGAATCATAGAACAAATTTGGTCTTTCCAGTTTATTGAAAAACTTGTTTATCATGAAAGCTTTCAAACACAGAGGAGTTGATTACTGGGATGAATTTCTGTACATTCCCTTCATGTCTGTCTTTCTCCATATTGCTTCATCTGCCCTTTACTACTTCAATGTGGACTATTGTCTCTCTCAGCCCTCCTGTACTAGCTTTCCCTAAATGCCACCCAGCTGGCAGTATCAGGATCCATGATCTCAGTTTCTGCAGCCCTTGATTGATTAGGGTCCTTTTCCACACCATTTCACACTCCCAAGTTGTTTGAGATGATGGCTGATGGCCTTTAGAGTTGTATATCCCTCTGTGCATGCTTGCTCATCGCTCACCCTTTATAATTGCTGGCAATTATAAAAACTGCCTTTGGGGTCTAGCCTGCTTTTGTGCTACTTCAAAATTTGCTTGTTTACCCCAGAATTAGCTCATTTGTGTAGCTTCCACAAAAATCATGAGTACTACAGTCGTAACACAGTAGAATGAAATAAAAACCCCTTGGTGGGGAAAAAAAAAAGCCTTGGTGACATTTTGTACTGTATCCTGATTCATGGTTTGCTACTGCTTCACCAGATGGATGTCTCACTTTACACACCTTGTGATGTGTTGGAACCCCTTACTGACAAGTTCTCAGGGACATTAGTCTTTGACACACTGCTGAGCATATTACAGATGTTCTGTAATAAATGAACTAATGAAATTACTTGTTCTCCCTTTCTTCATTATAGATCCTTGGGCTTTATACTCTCAACTGTTTCCCGAAGTATGCCATGTTCGTTTAGTACCTATGTACATTCATTTGGTCTACCATCAGCCTGAATAGTATATTCAGATTGAGTGAGGATAATAAGTCAATACTATGATATTAGCAGTGTGTATAAGTAATGTGTACACAATCCAGCAAAACTGACAAGCACAGGCCTCTGACATGTAACTGATAAGCTATTGATAAGTTACCTGCAAAGACATTACCAAAAGTTCTTTCCAGAGAACTGTGATAGTGATTAGCCATGATGGTTTTCAACATAGTCTTAGCAATATTGGCCCTAACACTAATTTTTATTTTAAGGTGTGGAAAATAGTGTGTTTCCTGATATTATAAGCAGATTCTTTGTGAAACCCTCTTTTTATATCTTGTCTTTAGAAAAAATTATACATGCTTCTCATCTTGTAGCCCTCTCATCAAACAAGAAGTGATAAGCCAGGAACCCTAATAAAATTTCAGTGAATTCTACCTGCATTTATGAAGAGAGGATTGTATCTGTTCGTAAAACTATGGTGTCTCTATGCTAATAATAAAACCTATCATCTGATAAACCGCCCAAAAGACAAATTCCAAAACACCTAATTTTTAATTCCTTTCTTAGGACACAGGAACCTTGGTTCTAAGAATTGGGAAGATAAGGGAAGTTTCAACAGAAATAAATTTTATAATACAGAAGATAGAAATCATAGGCTCATACATCATTATTTTATGGGAATGGTTTTCAACCTTCCTGATGCTGTGACCCTTTAATACAGTTTTTCATGTTGTGGTGACCCCAACCATACAATTATTTTCTTTGCTCCTTATTAACTATAATCTTGCTATTGTTATAAATCATAAAGTAAAATATTTGATATGTAGGACATCTGATACACAATCCCCAAAGTGGTCACAACCCACAGGTTGAGAACCACTGCTTTACCAGTATTCCTCCTTTCTACCATAGCTTACATGAAAAATACTAATGCTAACCACCAAAAAGAGGGGGTGGGGAGGAAGAGGGAGAAGGAGGCAGAGAATGGACTGGGGGAAAGTTAGGTGTCAATGTTCTAGTCAAGATAATGTTCATAGGCAATGGGAATACTTGTCTACTGTCAAGGAAATTATGATTTTAGAGCCATCACTCATATCAGAAAGGTTCTCACTGTCTTCCCCAAAGCCTCTTATCCAGATGGATGATTGAGTAAAATCGTCCCAGCCCTCAGAGCACTGTAGAGTCCTAGAGAAGATGGACATTTAAAATGTAGCCCAGTAGATGCTATAATAGCCATGCATGTTTAGCAAGAACCACAGAGTCACAGGGAAAGTGGGAAATAATTGTGGTTGAATTAGAATGCTTTGGGAGTTTAGAACTAGGAGCTGTTAGAACCTGATTTAATGCTCAACTCATTTGTGATGGTCTTTCCTCTTGACCACAGGAGACAGTATGGTGACAGTGCCTTTTAACATGAAGACAACATTGGGATTGTAAAGATATATTAGCTTCATTCATTTAACCTCGAAGTGTTTTAGTGAGGCTTGGGTAGCATCCTTTTGGCTCTTCTTTTAAGATCTGAGAAAGCAGGTGTGGCCCATGAATGTCTAATTCATTTAAGCACCTTTTTCCCCCCCCCATGCAGGCATATTCTGTGTATGATGAAGAGATTGGTTACTGCCAGGGCCAGTCCTTCCTTGCAGCTGTGCTGCTTCTCCACGTGAGTAGCTGAGTCTGTGTCACTGATCCATGTGCCTATAAGGCTTGAGGTTGGGCTTGGCCACATCCTTAGACAGAATCTTTAGCTTGTGTATTTTCAAACTTAATTTAACTTTAATGGCATTATGAAAAAAAATATGATGAGGATGAATGGTAAAGACCTTTACTCTCCAACTTTTTCATTTTTTTCATAATAATGTCACCTAAACAGCCATATTAAGTAGTCTTCATTTGACTATTAGTTACTGATTTATCTGTCTTCATTTTTCATTTCAACAATCTTTTAAAAGAAAGTAGCAAACATTTGAGCTTGTGTCTTGTAAGGACCAGGACATTCTGCATCATAAGTGTAGTGTGCTCACATCCCACACTGATGTCCTGCCTGGCACACAGTCCACAGTCAGTACCCCTCCCAGCAGATGCATGCTTCATTAGCTATTGGTTATTCTGTTGCATCAAACATACTAGTGAGTGTTTTAGCAGTGAGCTATATCCCCTGCCCATATGTCATTCCTTTATGGCCGTTACTCTGCCTGTGATCCAGCAACAAGTCAGGTGCTGCATTTGTTTGAATTCTATCTTTACACTTCACCTAAACCATAATACCTCTGTTTGTTTCCGAAAAAAGATTAAACCATAAAATGTGTCATATTCTTAATTTACCCAATCATTTTCTCATTATTTAACTTAAAAGTCTGTGGCAAGAATACTACCCATGTGGTGTCAGCAGTTCTGAGTACTGCTGGAAATGAGAAGCTTAAGAGTGAGCACAGGCCGGGCAGTGGTGGCTCACACCTTTAATCCCAGCACTTGGGAGACAGAGGCAGGTGGATTTCTGGGTTCAAGGTTTGTCTTAGCTGACAAAGCATTACAGTGCAGTGAACCTGAAAACTGTGGGCTTCTCTTCAGTGTCAGTTAACCCTCTGTATAAAATTGCTGTGGAGATACTTTAAAATAGAGTAGAACATCGCTGCTGCCAAAGGGAACATAGATTAAGTAGAAGCTGAAGAACTTCACATGTATGGAATTTAAAGAGATATAAGTGTGACTACAGTAGGAGGGGAGAAAGAGACAGAGCTAGAGAGAAAAAAATATGGGCTCCCGTGGGAACAACCATGCAAGCCAAAATAAAGCCCACATGTTTGCTCTGAAAGGGCAAGAACTCTTAGGATTTTAAGGCATTTTGTGAAAATGGCTTTACATGTAAAACGGAAAACGACTGTTTTCTCTAGTGTGAACTCAGCTTGGTGGTGTCTGTAGCAGGCAAAGCAGAGTTAACGGAGAAAAGCAAGGTTCTGCGTAATTTGGAATATGCTAATGCTGTGACATTAATAAACAGGTCAAGTTCTTTTTTTTCTTTATGATTTGTTGTTTTAGCCAGAATTTATATGTTTTGCACACCTATGGGGTTCATCTATTTATTTGTTTCTTTACTATAGCTTCACTCAAAGGGCACTTATGCCCATTTAAGTATCACCCCTTGAAAAATGGCTTTCTCAAATCCCTCTCCTGTTTAGAACTCCTACTTGCCTTAGTTTTAAGTGTTTGTTTCCCTACAAGGAAAATGGGCAACCCAGCATCAGAAATGCCACAAAAATCAAGCCACTTTCCCTCACATGTGGGAAACGGGAACCACATTCCACACCAAAGATTCAGAAAAGCTAGCATTTTGCCCCATATACCCTGTCCTTTCCAATGAGAATCTGCTAGGTTTTCTCTTGTATTACTCTTTGGTTATGCTTTTTTTCTCTCTGGGTCCTGTGCTCTAGCCACATCATATTCCACAGAAGCTCATCTACCATCTTGACTTTTCTGAACCTTGCTACAGTCACATGAAGCTAAAAACATTGCCACTGCTTTCCTTCTGTTTGAAACGTAGACATCTCTCCATATTCTTGGGGGAATGCTCCATAAAGCCATGGAAGATGCACTTACTCTTAGGTGGATGTTTGTAGACAAAACTGCAAGAGGGTCTTTGGCAATTCAACACCGCTGCCCCCCACTGCTGCTGCACTGCTGTTGCTGTTGAGTGACAGCATTAGACTGAGAATGGGGAAGGGCTCTTCTAGAACAAACTTATTGTTTTGCTTTGTTTTTTGTTTATTAAGATTTATTTTTAATTTATGTGTATTTGTGTGTGTGTGTGTGTGTGTGTGTGCGCGCGCGCGCGCGCGTGTGCTTATATGCATGTAGGTACTTACAGAACCTGGAAGAGTACAGTAGATCCCCAGGAACTAGAGATACAGGTGTTTGTGAGCCACCATTTGAGTTGGGTAGGAACCAAACCCAGGTTCTTTGCCAAGAGTAGTAAGTGTTCCTAACCTCTGGAACCCTCTCTACCCTCATGAGGAGTTTTTTTGTTTTTATTGCTTGTTTGTTTGCTTTTTTACAATAATAGGAAAGGAAAAAAAATTTACCAGAAAATAATTGAACAAAGGCCTTATGATTTCAGAAAGCTGAAACAAAGCATGTACGAGACTGTTTGTACCCACCTCTAATCCTGTGCTCCCAAAGGGGCCTGTTCTGTTTTTGTTTTATTTTCTATTGTTTTGTTTCTATTGAGACAGGGTTTTTTTCTCTGCAGCCTTGGCTGTCCTGCAACTTGTTCTCTAGACCAGGCTAGCCTCGAACTCACAAAGATCTGCCTGCCTCTGCCTTCCAAGTGCTGGGGCTAAAAGCGTGCACCACCACCAGTCCAGTTGAGGGGCCTGTTCTTGACCCTACGGAACATACAAGCTTTTCTGTCCTGGGTACACATTAGTTCTTCTAGTGGCTCATAATTCATCATTACACTCCTGCTTTGGGAGAGGCAGTGGCAGAACAGAGTAGGCATTATTAAACATTCCTTGCCTGAGTCAGTTAATGTTCGGTTTCTATGCACCACTCTATTTCCTGATAAGACAATAAAGGACAGGCTGAAGATACTGAAGTAATTGTTTTGTTTCCCACCCATCCACTGCCTCTGTTACAGATGCCCGAAGAACAGGCATTCAGTGTTCTGGTCAAAATCATGTTTGACTATGGTCTCAGGGAACTTTTCAAACAAAATTTTGAAGATCTTCATTGCAAGTTCTACCAGTTGGAGCGCCTTATGCAGGTAAAGGGAACTCAGACTGGATTGGATGAATAGGTGCAAACTAGTGGAAGAAAGACTGGGAAACAATGGCTTTTATTCCTGTTGTTTTTCACTGTGTGATGAGGACGAGAATCTGATGTGTTTAAGTCAGGGTTAGAAATGATCAAAAGAGCCCTTTTCTATAGCAAATTCAGGGAGGAAGTATTCACAAAGGCTACAAAAGTGTTTGTTTAATTGTCCCCTACCAAAGTTAAACAAGCTTTCCCAAAACATTTTACAACTTGGAAATAAAAACTAGCTTTCTAAATACTTGTCATTATTCTGTGGGAATTTCTCTTTCTTTCAACTAGTTTGTACTCTGAAAATAACTGGTAAGTGCTATGATCACTTAAGAGATATTTACACAAGTATATGATTTTCTAGGCAACTGCTGGCAGATTTATGAGCCTCCTGAGAAATGATAGCCTAACTGCATATGTGCCCAGAACTAATAAGCTTGCTATTTCAGGAATATATTCCTGATCTGTACAACCACTTCCTGGATATCAGCCTTGAAGCACACATGTATGCCTCCCAGTGGTTCCTTACACTTTTCACTGCAAAATTCCCTCTCTACATGGTCTTCCATATCATCGACCTGCTCTTATGTGAGGTATGTATTAGAGGCACAGGACTTAAAGTTGACTGTGAAGTACACTTTACTATAAGCTCTATCAAATCTCTTGTCCTCTGTTTTATTTTGGTATTGCCAAGTCTGGGTTGAGGTGGTCCTTCCTGGTGACAGTGTTCTGCTCCTCTTTGTCACAGAGGCTCTCTGCGAAAAAGACAGGTCAGACATTTAGACTAGATAGTATTTGGTTTGGCTCTGTGATGCTAAGTGAAATAAGAGGGTTCTTTCTGTATACAGGAAGACAGATTGGCAGTACCCTGCTTTCTCAGAGTCTTATTCTTAGAATTAAGTCATAACTCTCATACCTGTATTTGTATTGGGGACTGGTACCTTGTTTGTTTAGAGTTTCCTGGATGCAGAGAGCTCAGGTGTGTGTTACATCGCCTGCCAGGAGGCTTCGCTGGGTAGGGGTGGGCTGAGTTATATGACCATGCCATCTGAAAGGGAGATGTTTTGAGGCTGGGTAGGAATTTGCTAAAGATTATCACTAAAAGGAACAAGGCAGTATGAAAAATGCCCTTATCCATGACATAGCTTGAAAGATAGATTTGAAAGGTGTGTATGTGTTAAAAAAGAAAAAAAAACAACTAATTATAAATAATGTGCTTATGGCAGAAACTTAGGAAATGTGATTAAAAACTATTGAAAATAATTTAATTTCACTGTCTCTACAGTTTACTTACAAATTTTTAGTGTATATTCTTTCAACATTTTTGCTTTAGGGAGATGAACCTAAAGAAGCATTTCAAAAGTAATGCATCTCCACATGCATGTGCGCACACACTACATTTTTTTTCCACTGTGATATTATGATGTATCACAGTTCTATTTTAATATTTTGAAACAAATCCATAATCCCATCACTTAGAAAGCAGAGACAAGTAGATCTCTGAGTTCAAGGACAAGCCTGGTCTACAGAAAAAGTTCTAAGATACCCAGGGCTACACAGAGAAACCCTGTCTCAAAAAAAAAAAAAAGAAAAGAAAAAAGAAACACTTAGTTTGAAGACAGTCATTACCCCTTTCCCTCACCTGATCTTTAGCCCATGATTCCCGTTTTGTTCAGATGAGGAAGACAAATTAGAGACCTCAAGGAAAATTCAGTTCTAGGGTACCTGGGATTGCCGTATTTGTAGGTTACTATTTAATGACTATAATATTTGGGTTTGGTGTAATGGACCATGGTGTCGGAACAGCATTCATTCTTAAATGGAAGGATAGGGATGGTAAGGGTCTTCTCTGAGAACTGGAGACTGGGTCTCCTTTAAGTACCTTTCCTTGATGGCCCTGAAGCCAACAGAACAGAGCAGGTACAGAGAATAAAACTGTATTGTCTTTTCTCTTTCAGGGAATAAGTGTCATCTTTAATGTCGCCCTTGGATTACTAAAGGTACATGTCTGTGGTGAGATGCGGTGTCTGCTGTCCTGCCCTGTGCTGTTGTGTATTTAGTTTTCATCTCATGCTAAGAGGTTATTGTGCTCCTGTGATCTGCTGTTTTCCCTGATGGAATATGTGCAAGTTACTCTACGAAAACTAAGAAATATTGCTGAGATTGTAAAAAAAAAAAAATTTTTTTTTTTTTTTTTTTTTTTTTTTTTTGAAGACAGGGTTTTTCTGTGTAGCCTTGGCTATCTGGCTGTCCTGGAACTCTGTTGACCAGGCTGGTCTCTAACTCAGAAGTGCCTCTGCCTCTCTGCCTCTCTGCCTCTCTGCCTCTCTGCCTCTCTGCCTCTGCCTCAAGTGCTGGGATTAAAGGCGTAAGCCACCACTGTCTGGCATAAAATGTTTCTTAGGTATCTTTGTAACAGACCTTTTTCCATATATGTGGATGTTTTTTCTTATTTTTTTTTTTTTCAAGACTTCCAAGGATGACTTGCTGTTGACAGACTTCGAGGGTGCATTGAAGTTCTTCAGGGTTCAGCTCCCTAAAAGATACCGTTCAGAAGAAAACGCAAAGAGGCTCATGGAGCTTGCCTGCAACACAAAGGTAAAGCAACGTTTGCACTTAGTCTTCCTTTTTCAGTTGATGCCTGAGATTTTCTGATAAAATTGTTAATGCTTATAATATATAATTGATAGTTCACTCGAGTGCCCCTTTTTATAAATGGTTGCTGCCAGAGTATTTTGGAAACTATTGGGAGCTCTTTGTTGTATTTGTTGTTTTTGTGGGAGTAGTGTTGTTGCTTTTTATATTTTTACTGCACAATCTTGGGGTTAGAACTCAAGTTTACTGCTTTGCAAATTCATGTGTATTTCATATATAGCTCATATATACAACCTGAAGATAATTACAGGATGTTGTTGAATAAGACTTGGAGTTTTGGCTGTGGTGTCTCATGGAGTCAGGTGTAATGTCATGTCAGTAATAAAAAACAAAACCATATTTACTAAGCTTGGTGATATACACTGTAGTCTCATCACTTGGGAGGCCAAAAGGCAAGAGAATCATTAGTTTCAGGCTTGCCTGGGCTACATATGAGCACCAAGAAAACCTGATCCATATAGCAAGACTAACTCACAAAAACAAAATAAACAAAATTGTGACAATTCTGAGAACATGCAATATCTCCGATTATCAGATTAGGGAATTATATCCCATAATAAGGATGTTGTATTGTAGACCTTTGTAACTTTCTGGTTTCAAAACACCTTCATATATACTTTGACTTTTTTTTATCTGTGCATTTCCTGTTTATGGGTTCAATCAATTGTGAAATGAAGATATTTGGAGAAAAATACACATGGGCATTTTTTTTTCCTCATTGTCAATATTCCCTAAATATTGTATCCAGGTATTTACCACTAGTCTAGAGATTGTCTATGTGTGGTGGTATGCACACAGGTTCTACACAAATACTTCATGACATAATGTAAGGAGCTGAGCATGATCTGATTTCGATATCTAAGGGCTTCTTAGACCCAGCTGTCTGTGGACCCTGTGGGATGATTGTATCTTAACATTTTTGAGTTGTTGAACCTCATTGGCCCTTACCATCTGTGCTATAGAAAGATTGTTACTGTCCAGTTTAAAGACAGACTGAAACAAGCTCTTTAGACTTTGACCTGGTCAAGGACAAAATTTCATTTTCTTGATTTCCACTCTACTGTCTTCACCCTTTGACACATTTATTGTGATCAGAAATTCTCTAACAAGAACTAAAATATGGAGAAGCCTCATAAACTTATAATTTCACATGGCTTTACAATTTTTTTACAGGTTTTTTTTATGGTAAAAAAAATGATCCCAATGTACTAATGTTCTCATAAGTTTGTATTTTCAAAGAGAAAATGCTGTAATTCAAGAGGCTTTAATTAGGAATTCAAGGTAGAAACAGGGTCAGAACAAAGATTGTATTTAGGCTTATATAAAGTACAGTGCAAAGTTTCATGTCACCCTGTGTGCTGAGTGTCACTGTCTGTAGAGCAGACACTGGACAGGAGAAGGCAGCTAGGGTTTGGAATGGCCTTCTGGTCTCTTAAAGGGATGATAAAATAATTCCTATTAGTATAAGAAAAGTAATGTTCTCTGAGAGATTGTTCACAACCTGCCAGATGCCCTGGCTAAGTGTTTCTATATGTGGGTTAACCACGATAGTACATTGATTAATATACTGCCTAACAATTATTAAATGTTAAAGAAATGATGGCTACTGCTAGGATTTGCTTGTCTCTGTTTCTTCAACCAAATATATATATATTGTACAGTTGGGTGTGAATGACAAACACCCAAGCAAGCTCTGACACCGAGAAATACTCATGTTCCTCACCATGGTATGTGAGATCACTCTGTCCCTGTCTTGATGCTCCTAGGGTCCTAGGACAAGAACAGTACTTCCACTTTTGATTCCTCTATCTTTACACTCCCCAGCCTGTCACTAAAGTATACACTGACTCTGACCACCTCACTATAATTTCCTTTCTATAGGGATCTTCTATCTGTGGTTTTTCTTTTTCCTTTATTGAAAACTCTTAAAGGCATCTTATCTTACCATGGGACTCAGACTCGGGATCCTGCCAAGACTCCCAAGGTCTCCCACAGTTCCTATACAAGGCCTTAACAGCCGCTTTCTTACTTTTTTTTTTTTTTTTTTTAAGCCTCAGATCCCCCCTGGCTTCCTTGTTTTCTCAGATATCTACTAAGCATGCTCACCCCTCCATGCTTTACCCAGCTATTCTTTCTCCTTGTGCTAGCTGTGAGCATGGTTCCACCACTGCTTCATCCTGTCTTCACCTCAAACATCAGAGATGTATTCTAGTCACAGTATCTAATAGATTTCCCCAGCCTTCTGACCTCATTGAAAGATAAGTCAACAGCAGAGGAGAGACTAATTCTTGCTGAGTCCTTAAATATTAAGAGTAGTATCTGACATATAAATACTGCTTGCCTGGCTGGCTGGCTGACTGGCTGGCTGGCAGGTTGAATATGCTGTTCATTTTCAACTTATTCTTTTATAATGATTTGAACAAGACTTAAAAAGAGGTTCCACCAGCCCTCGGGAGGCAGAGGCAGGCGGATTTCTGAGTTTGAGGCCAGCCTGGTCTATAAAGAGACCAGGGGTAATTCAGTCTTGTTGCTGTATTAAACACCAACACATACTGAGGAAAACAGAGAGAGTGGTTGAATTAAGCTTAAGCTATGGAGTTTCAGGACAGCCAGAGCTATACAGAGAAACCCTGTCTCGAAAAAAAAAAAAAAAAAAAGAGGTTCCAGCTCTAAGTGCCATTAGTTGAAAATATATTATTAGACTGATATTTTATTTCTGTAGTTCAGATACGAAGTGACCTATGTCTTTGTACTTGCCTATCCTTTCCAGTGAAGTAAGGCTAATACCCTGCCTTTGAAGTAGTTGTATACAATGTCTATTTCATTTTGAATATGAAATCCCTTATGGACCTGAAGGACTTTGCATGTTTGTGGTATATTTTAGATGGATCACCTTGTTTGTACTTATTCTAGGTGAGGCTAATTTTTCTTGAAATTCACTCAGCACAGGAAGCCTGCAGCTTCACCAGGCTGCAGGACAAAAGACTTGTCTGCTAAAAGATGGAGTAAAGAATGCACAGGGGTAATTCAGTCTTGTTGCTGTATTAAACACCAACACATACTGAGGAAAACAGAGAGAGTGGTTGAATTAAGCTTAAGCTATGGATTTATTGGCAAATGCATCCTGAGCCTTATGTCCTGTGGAAGGAGGCCTGAGGCAGCACAGAAAATAGACACAATGCTTTCTGGTGTTGGAGTCCTCTACCATTCTTTGGTATCCTGTTAATTTTAAGTGTTTAAAATTGTGCTTTGTTTATTGGGTTGAACATTGCCTCATGTGCCTGCAAACAAATACTTGTGTGTTATTGTTTTTCAGTTCTGTAATGATGCTGTGACTTTTAGTATCTGCATAGTTAGTTTATCCTACTCTTCAGTTTAGTGTCAGGTAGGAAGGGCACAGCAGGCATGGATCTGAGGCAAGTGTACTGTTGGGACAGTGACAGGTGGCTTCTGACCGACCCTGCACTCCTGATAATCTCTCTTAAGCTTCCTGTTCTTCCTGCAAGAATGCAGGAGTAAGTTTGATCTGGCAGGATCTGAAATGGCCATAAGATGGCTGTGTTCCTTAAAAAGCACCATACTCTCTGGGCTCCACGAGCCTTAATTTTTTCTATATTTATTCTGTGCCCATTCATTTGGTTTCTTGGGACTTTTACTCTGCCCCCCATCCTTAGATGAACTAACTATGGGATTAAACTGTTTTGCCTCTTGAAGAGGCCTCATGCTCTTAATGGAATGCTTAGGTTGTATCAAGGCTCACCAACTAATCCACCATGCAATCAGTTTGTTTATGAGTCAGTAAACAGGAAACTGTCCCCACTGCTATACAGTATCTTAATAGCATTTGAGGATAGCCCTCTCATGAGTTTCCTAGGAGCTCCATGACACTTTCATACTTATGTGTCATGCATAGTTTTAAAGAGTAAGGAAAGTGAAAAAAGTTTCTAGCCCTTTCAAGTTTTTGATTCAAGAAATATGAAAGGGTTTGGCATCAGAATTGGGAGACTAGAGGCAGGAGGATCCGTAGTTTCTGACTAGTCTTGGCTAAGCTGCATGGGTATTGTTTGCTATGGAGGAAGAGGAGGAGTAGGGTCCCAACAAGTATGAGGTGTAAGACTAGTTTAGATAAAAAGAATAATCCTGTGAGGTGGCTCAGCTAGTTCCCAAGGTAAAGTGTGAACACTCTGCTCCTTTACAACAGAATCCTGCTGTGGAAGTGTGGATGGAGCCTCTGAACCATGTATCTGTGGAAGCTGACATTTCAGGCATGAAATGAATGTAAGAAAAGAAAACAGGAGAGCCAAGCAGTGGTGGCGCACGCCTTTTAATCTCAGCACTTGGGAGGCAGAAGCAGCCAGATTTCTGAGCTCCAGAATAGCCAGGGCTACAAAGAGAAACCCTGTCTCAAAAAACAAAAAACAAAACAAAACAAACAAAGTGATGATCAGCAAGCATCTCCATACCAATGCAGTCTTAACTTTGCTGTTGGAAAAAAACCCTTTGGCATGGAGGAGGTACTTACGCATGAGCTGAAAGCAACACTAGCTTGCGCTTCATTCTCTATCTGGACCATTTGTATGGTTATCCAGTCGTAGAATTTTAAGTGTTAAGTGGGTAGTGTCCTCAAAGTAGCCCCCCCCCATTTTCTCTCAGACTATTAAACATGATGCTTCACATAATGAAATGAATCTTCACGTTGAGCTGTAGGGTCTGTTTAGTGATGCCTAGACCAAGGGTGTCAGTAAGTGATGGAGTTGATATTAGAACTCAGATCTGGTTCTAAAAAGAACTGACCTCTGTCAGGGTGGAAACTTTCTCTCTGAACATTGTACCCAAAGTACAATTAAGTACTTACAAAGTACTACCTCTAAGGCTAGTAAGACTAGTGTTTTGTTTATTAATTCATACATTTTAGAACTAGATTTCTGTGAGGAAATATGTGCATTTCTAGTACCTCTTTTCTCCATAGTGAGCCCCTCCAATGCTGCTGCCTAGTGCACAGGCAGTAGCGCACTTGCCTCCACATTTAATAAAGCTATGTTCCTATGACTGTTCTTAGGGACTTGGATACTAATTTTTTCTTTTACTGCAGAAAAACATTCAGGTCAGATTCAAAAGCATGATTCTCTCTAATGACAGGAAAGTTTTAAAGGAATCTGAGTATGAACTATTTGAACAAATAAAAAGTTAGGAGTTTTAATATAAAGGTTAATTACATGAGATATTCTAGACTGCCAGCCTTGGGCCTCTATCTGCTTGTGTAATGCAGGGTAGATTAGATAGCAGTAGATAGATAATGATACCTTAAACAGCTGCTGCTCTTGGCTCTGTGGCCTACCTAGCCTGTTTCCATCAAGTGAGGTGTTAGAGCGTTCCTGATGTTAGTTCCTGTCAGCACAGTTATAGATGTTCTGAGGGATGAAAAGTGTGTTCAGTAACAATCATGTTACAGAGATGGCAGGAAACAAGAGTCACCCAGACATTTCTTGTGGTGTTGCCAGTAAACACTGGCTATTTATACATCACAACTGATAGTAAAATAAGGTGTTAACCCCATCCATCTTCAAAAATTGTTTTGAGGCATAAAGTAGTAGGAATAGAGGCATTTCACCATCTAGAGAGAGATGGTAAGTCAAAAGACAACACTGCCCTAAGCATTCTGTAGCTGGAAGGTGAACCATAGTCCAGTTTCTTAGTTGTCTTCATCAACCCTGCCCTGCATCAGGATCCCTCCTGCACCAGACCTCTTATTTGTTCCCCACAGCCCACCTGATCACCCAGACATTAGGCTTCAATCCGACCATGTAGCTCTAACAGTTAACCTCCTACCTTTACCAATCCCTCTGTTTCCCGCACCACCACCACCACCCCCATACACCAGCATACCTTTTATCTCTGTAAAACTTCCTGAAGGAATTCTGGAAACCTGCTCCTTTTCCAGAGGCCATACTACCTCATATATTTCTGTGTAAATAGTTTGATGTATGCAGTGCCTATTCAGAGGACTGTTCTCTGCTCTGTTTCCTAATTCAGATAGTGTCTTAGTTAGGATTTTACTGCTGTGAACAGATACCATGACCAAGGCAAGTCTACAAAAGACAACATTTAATTGGGGCTGGCTTACAGGTTCAGAGGTTCAGTCCATTATCATCTAGTCATTACCATCTAGGCAGGCATGCTGCAGGCAGAGCTGAGAGTTCTTTATCTGAAGGCTGCTGGTGGAAGATTGGCTTCCAGGCAGCTAGGACAAGGTTATTGAAGCCCACACCTGCCAACAGTGCCACTCCCTGGGCCAAGCATATGCAAACCCTTACAGATAGGTTGCCAGATAATGACTGCAACAGCAAGGAATAATTACAGTTTATTGAAAAGAACATCCTATGTACTACAGAGCCTTCTGAGCACTGAACATGATAGTTTTCTTTATTCAGTTCTCATGACAGATTAATGACGAAAGGAGAGAGGTGTTTAGGACTACATTGGTACTTATACCAAAATACCAAGCTGGGGGACATTGAGATAACTCAGCAGGTAAAGGTGCTTGCCACCAAGCCTGACAGCCTGAGTCTGGGCCCCAGAATTCACATGATAGAAGTAGAGAGCTAACTCCTGAGGCTGTCTTCTGACTTACATAAGTGACACATGGTGCATGTGGAAATGGATATATGTGTGCATACACAGAAAGAGTGTAACTAAATAAATGGAAAAATAAAAGAGTTGGTATGCAGAGTTTGACTGAAGGGATACGTTCAGGGCTCTACCCCTAAGCCCAGTACTGAGGAACCTCTTAGTAGTGCTACTTCTCAGAGCCAAGTGCTGACATGAACTTGCTCCACTTAAGTTGCAACCCACACTTAGTCCAGAAGTTTGGTTTATTTTTCTTTTCTTTCTTTCTTTTTTTTTTTTTTTTTTTTTTTTTT